>NC_084753.1:26720855-26723355 GCF_033978785.1 Entelurus aequoreus | reverse complement strand
CAATGACTGAGCATTTCATGGAAGCTGCATTTATACCCAATCACGGCACCCACCCGTTCCCAATTAGCCTGTTCACCTGTGGGATGTTCCAAATAAGTGTTTGATTAGCATTCTTCAACTTCCTCCGTCTTTTTTGCCACTTGTGCCAGCTTTTTTGAAACGTGTTGCAAGCATCAAATTCCAAATGAGCGAACATTTGCAAAAAATAACACGGTTTTTCCAGTACGAACATTAAAATATATTTTCTTTGTAGTCTATTCAATTGAATATAAGTTGCAAAGGATTTGCAAATCATTGTATTCTGTTTTTATTTACCATTTACACAACGTGCCAACTTCACCGGTTTTGGGTTTTGTACACAAATGACTAAAACAACAATGCAAATGTTGAATCATAAACATAAACATCTGGGTGTCCCATGCACTTACATGCATTTTTCAAAGGAAGCCAATCCTGTCCCTTTTCTACGGCACAACTCGGCTCTTTGGATGACATCCGATCTACATTCCAACTCAATCTCCACCCCCTCCCCCCACAAAGTGTGTGTGTGTGTGTGTGTGTGTGTGTGTCCTTCACCCGTGGTTTTATATATCTCAGGATGCTTTTAGAGCCCAGCAAGGAAATAACTGGCTGAAACGATAAATCGTTGTGTGCTTTGAAGACCTGATCAACCCCGACTAGGCGTGTCATACTCCACCTCCTAGGCCACAAATCTTTGGAGGAAACTGTAAATCTCCCTCAAAAGCCCAAACTTTGGAAGATCATGCATGTTTGAAGAAACAAAAAAATAAAAAGACTTTCAGGATCCAATAGCCTGGTAGCATTTGTGTTCAAGACACGTTTGAGCCCTGACACGTACGAGTCATCAATAAGAAAGAGCTTTTCCTCCTCAGCCAGACACTTAATGACGGCTGGTATGTTTTGCTTGGAGAAAATATCTGGCAGGTCTTCCTTCAACTCTCAAATAATATGCAGAACATTTGCAGGACAAGGAAATATATTTTCACATTTCATGCAATGATTTTAATTTGCATTAACTGCCTTTCCTTTTAATGCGAGGAATCATTTTCCAATCAGTCTTTTACACCCAAATTCAACCAATGAATCGAATAAAAGGTAGGTACAATGAGCGATCAATATGGTGTATTGTAATAATAATTTTGTAAAAATCTACCACATTATGTAACTCAATTTATGAATGCATTTTGTAATAAACTTTGACGTATTTCGTAATAACTTGTTACATATTGCAAAACTCGTTTTATTAGGTGAATGCTCCAAAACATTCGCACATATGGTTTTCTACACCAAAATTCATCTATTTATTATTAAACTTCTTCTTCTCCAGATTTTGGCGCGCTCTACCTTCCACATTTTTCACCTGATTCGAACCGTTCCATATATATATATATATATATATATATATATATATATATATATATATATATATATATATATATATATATATATATATATATATATATATATACATACAGGGGCGTCACTAGCTTTTAAGGACAGGGGGGGCTTAGCCCCCAGGAGATGCACAGGATGCGAGCGAACGTAGCGCACGAGCACAAAACTTCACAAACGGCTAACAGAGACTTAGAAATTAATCATTGTTATTATTATTATTTCAGTCGGTTTATTTTCAATGTGTGTTCAGTACAACAACAAACATGGGTCAGCACAGTGACATTTTGTTTACAGCATCAACAAGAAACAATGACTTGCATGATCCTTCAAGATACACTGAAACACAATGAAAGTCATGGCATTAGCCTCTATGTTATTCATTCACAACATAGAGGCTAATGCCACCACTTTCGCTCACAATACAATAATTGTTTGTTCACAAATATTTAGAAGTTGCACAGATTACATTTTGGGCACATATGTGACTAAAATGGTTGTAAATTCAAGCCCTGGAAATATTACTTAATTACTTTAATTAAAGTAATATCTGGATCGGGTTAATTTGGCTTGTATATAATATATTTATATATATATTTTATGGCAAGCCGTTAAGGAAATTAAATATATATGGAAGTCTGAATAGAAATGAGAAACTTTTATATATACTGTAAATAAGAAAGACTTAGAGTCCGTCTGCTGATCTGAAAAAGAGCCAAAGCTGTCAAAGAGCTGAGGGACCATCTTCAAAGTGCAATGCTGAAAGAAATAATGCAAACAATAAAATGTAACTTCCAAGGCTTGAGACTAATGTAATCCCATCGTCCCGGGGACGGTAAAAAAAATGCACGGGACGAAATGAAATGCTCCCCGGGACGATGGCTTTTAACCATTTTTTTTCTTTTTCTTTTTATGTATTTATTCATTTTACATTTTATATTAAATGTATTGGTTTTTTCACCCTTCTGAAAATCCTATGAAATGTTTAACAAGCCGTCCTATAATAATACAACAGCTATTAATGTAACAATACAATAAGACAAATATATTTAATTATGTTTTTTTCATTATTTTAACAATAGGCTAA
>NC_084753.1:26710855-26715855 GCF_033978785.1 Entelurus aequoreus | reverse complement strand
ATCGCGGAATGATAAAGTATGACACATAGAATGGATCTGCTTTCCCCGTTTAAATAAAAACAATTCATTTTAGTAGGCCTTTAAGATCGAAACCATAGCTGCCATTATGACGTTCAAATGACCGTAAGTCTTGAACTATACAAAGTGGTTGGAATCTGCGCTTTTGCATGACATACTAGTTACTATGGCAATCTAATTAGTTACTATGGTAATCTAATTAGTTACTATGGTAATGTAAGTCACAGCAGCTCAGACGAGGCACCAAGCAGTGTGGATGTGGGAGCGTTTCCACAGAGTGTTTCCAGAGCAGCTATATCAGATGTCAGATATATCAGATGTATCAGATTGTAGGTGGGGTATTTTCTAACCCTTCACGTTCATATTTTGCTGTGTTTTTGGCATTTTTGTTGATTGTAAAAAATGTCGATGGAGAGGGGGTGTGACGTTCATATGTTGTCAATATTCAGTGTTTTATCGTTCATAGTTAATATTGTAAATCCCATTTTCTTTATTTTCATTGACATTCTGGGTGTCTCAATCTGTAAAAAAAAATTTAATTCCATTCCGGTTTTTTAGGCGGTCTGTCATAACGTTTTTAGCATTCAATTAAACATTATTGTGAGGTTTTGTATTCGTGTTCCTAAAAATCAGATATACCGGCCCCCAGACACATTTTTTTTCCCTGAGTCAAAATAATGGCCCAGGCCTGCTACAGGTTGTATTTAGTAACGGGACTTTTTCTGACCTGTTTACTTCTGGTGAACAAAGTGGTGGTCAACCAAACCAATAGGGCTACCGTGCATTGTGCGAACTATCTGAGTATGCAAGGGGCCTGGATCTTAAAAGCAGAAATGAGCGACAAATGAAACTCTGCAATAGAATCTGGGTATTATCTTCGACCCAACTCTTTTGTTTTGAGTCACACATTAAGAGTGTTACTAAAACCGCCTTCTTTCATCTCCGTAATATCGCTAAAATTCGTCCCATCTTGTCCACTAGCGACGCTGAGATCATTATTCATGCGTTCGTTATGTCTCGTCTCGATTACTGTAACGTATTATTTTCGGGTCTCCCTATGTCTAGCATTAAAAGATTACAGTTGGTACAAAATGCGGCTGCTACACTTTTGACAAGAACAAGAACGTTGGATCATATTACGCCTATACTGTATAAACCGCATTTTTTGGAGTATAAATCGCTCCGGAGTATAAGTCGCACCGGCCGAAAATGCATAATAAAGAAGGAAATAAACATATATAAGTCGCACTGGAGTACAAGTCGCATTTTTTGGGGAAATTTATTTGATAAAACCCAACACCAAGAATAGACATTTTACCAAACAATCTGTCACTCCTAATCGCTAAATCCCATGAAATCTTATACGTCTAGTCTCTTACGTGAATGAGCTAAATAATATTATTTAATATTTTACCGTAATGTGTTAATAATTTCACACATAAGTCGCTCCTAAGTATAAGTCGCACCCAAACTATGAAAAAAACTGCGACTTATAGTCCGAAAAATACGGTACATACACTACCGTTCAAAAGTTTGGGGTCACATTGAAATGTCCTTATTTTTTAAGGAAAAGCACTGTACTTTTCAATGAAGATAACTTTAAACTAGTCTTAACTTTAAAGAAATACACTCTATACATTGCTAATGTGGTAAATGACTATTCTAGCTGCAAATGTCTGGTTTTTGGTGCAATATCTACATAGGTGTATAGAGGCCCATTTCCAGCAACTATCACTCCAGTGTTCTAATGGTACAATGTGTTTTCTCATTGGCTCAGAAGGCTAATTGATGATTAGAAAACCCTTGTGCAATCATGTTCACACATCTGAAAACAGTTTAGCTCGTTACAGAAGCTACAAAACTGACCTTCCTTTGAGCAGATTGAGTTTCTGGAGCATCACATTTGTGGGGTCAATTAAACGCTCAAAATGGCCAGAAAAAGAGAACTTTCATCTGAAACGCGACAGTCTATTCTTGTTCTTAGAAATGAAGGCTATTCCACAAAACTGTTTGGGTGACCCCAAACTTTTGAATGGTAGTGTATATCTACATATATACCTATATACCTCTATATATCTATATATACCTATACTTACACTGGCTCACCTGCACTGGCTTCCTTTGCATTTAAGATGTGACTTTAAGGTTTTACTACTTACGTATGAAATACTAAACGGTCTAGCTCCATCCTATCTTGCTGATTGTATTGTACCATATGTCCCGGTCAGAAATCTGTGTTCTAAGAACTACGGCTTATTAGTGATTCCGACAGCCCCCAAAAAAAGTATTCGGGCTATAGAGCGTTTTCTATTCGGGCTCCAGTACTATGGAATGCCCTCCCGATAACAGTTAGAGATGCTACCTCAGTAGAAGCATTTAAGTCCCATCTTAAAACTCATTTGTATACTCTAGCCTTTAAAAAGACCCCCTTTTTAGACCAGTTGATCTGCCGTTTCTTTTCTTTTCTCCTCTGCCCCCCTCTCCCTTGTGGAAGGGGGGCACAGGTCCGGTGGCCATGGATGAAGCACTGGCTGTCCAGAGTCGGGACCCGGGGTGGACCGCTCGCCTGTGCATCGGTTGGGGACATCTCTGCGCTGCTGACCCGTCTCCGCTCGGGATGGTCTTCTGCTGGCCCCACTATGGACTGGACTCTCACTATTATGTTAGATCCACTATGGACTGGACTTTCACAATATTATGCTAGACCCACTCGACGTCCATTGCATTCGGTCTCCCCTAGAGGGGAGAAGGGGGGTCACCCACATCTGCGGTCCTCTCCAAGGTTTCTCATAGTCATTCACATTGACATCCCACTGGGTTGTGAGTTTTTCCTTGCCCTTATGTGGGCTCTGAACCGAGGATGTCGTTGTGGCTTGTGCAGCCCTTTGAGACACTTGTGATTTAGGGCTATATAAATAAACATTGATTGATTGATTGAACTATATATGTAATTTTTAAAAAAATCCTGGAGTGATCTCCAGGATTATCGGTTGATCACATTCCCAGGCATGTTGAACTATCTGGTGCTAGAGACGTCATTCTACACGGCAAAACAGATGAAAACTTGGAAAAGCGTGGAGGTCTACAACTTCTTTGTTAATAGCTGGGTCAAGGAAATTGGTATGGAGACTCTCCCGGATAAATCATGCATAGTTTTTGCTCGAGTAAGGTTGCATTTCATGATTTAACTTCTCATCTTGAGGGTACGCGCCCTTGTAAATAAACTGTGAGTAGCACTCAATAGCTTTGATTTACTGGTTTTTCATTTTCCCATTATGTCAGCCACTCATAAAGATAATCAGAGACGCCGCTGAAAACCTGGCTGGTTGTGAAAGAAGACGGAGAAGTGCATAGCATGTTGTTGTTGCACACGTCGTTAAGAGTATACGTGGTTTTCCCTGTCTTTATCAAAATAAAACTACAGATCTCAACGTTGAGTATGTGCTAAAAGCTTAATTTATGATTGCTGTGTTTGGTAAAAGCTTAACGCATTTTCTTTCTTTTATTTAGACTCTCCAAGTTGGTTGTTTACGAGACACTTGTAGCGAAAATGTGTTTTAAGAACTCCGAAACAAGATGAAATACAAAAATATCAAAATAATACTTATATGGGAAATACTAAAGTATATCAAACAAACCTTTAACGAAGTGATCACTGCAAACTTGTGTGTTTCCCGTCGTTTGTACAATCTTGCGCTCTTTCGTCCTTCTTGATTGCCTCTCTAGGAACTCTGAAGAAACTTTGATCCTTTTCACTATTTGAACGGTTCCAACAGCCTAATACAAGGCGAGCATGGGGATTTTTTTCTTCGAGAAAGGCAAAATGCCGCCCAGATTGCTATGACAACAGACGCTTGCTTGACCACCCCTTCGAGCCTTGCATATTTAATGAGCCGGATGTGACGTCAGGTGAATACAACCTATATGTACCTCTATATGGACAAGTCTAGGGCTGTTGTCTATTTCAGTATTTATAAGAAATGTACAAAACCCAATACTAGTGAAGTTGGCACGTTGTGTAAATGGAAAATAAAAACAGATTACAATGATTTGCAAATCCTTTTCAACTTATATTCAATTGAATAGACTGCAAAGACAAAATACTTAACGTTCAAACTGGAAAACGTTATTTTTTTGCATATATTAGCTCATTTGGAATTTGATGCCTGCAAAATGTTTCAAAAAAGTGGCAAAAAAGACTGAGAAAGTTGAGGAATGCTCATCAAACACTTATTTGGAGCATCCCACAGGTCAACAGGCTAATTGGGAACAGGTGGGTGCCATGATTGGGTATAAAAGCAGCTTCCATGAAATGCTCAGTCATTCACAAACAAGGACGGGGCGAGGGTCACCACTTTGTGAACAAATGCGGGAGCAAAAAACAGTTTAAGAACAACATTTCTCAACCAGCTATTGCAAGGAATTTAGGGATTTCACTATCTACGGTCCGTAATATCATCAAAGATTCATATAATTTGGAGAAATCACTGCACGTAAGCGATGATATTACGGCCCTTTGATCCCTCAGGCGGTTCTGCATCAAAAAGCGACATCAGAGTGTAAAGGATATCACCACATGGGCTCGGGAACACTTCAGAAAACCCCTGTCAGTAACTACAGTCCGTCGCTACATCTGACGCCCCTGCTTATTTCAGCAAGACAATGCCAAGCCACGTCCAGACCTGTCTCCCATTGAAAATGTGTGGCGCATTATGAAGCGTCAAATACCACAACGGAGACCCCGGACTGTTGAACAACTTAAGCTGTACATCAAGCAAGAATGGGAAAGAATTCCACCTGAAAAGCTTCAAAAATTGGTCTCCTCAGTTCCCAAACGTTTACTGAGTGTTGTTAAAAGGAAAGGCCATGTAACACAGTGGTAAAAAATGCCCCCGTGCCAACTTGTTTGCAATGTGTTGCTGCCATTAAATTCTAAGGTAATTATTATTTGCAAAAAAAAAAAGTAGTTTCTGAGTTCGAAC
>NC_084753.1:26655855-26705855 GCF_033978785.1 Entelurus aequoreus | reverse complement strand
CAAAAGTGTTGCAAAAGTCACGTGTAAGTAGACAGCCTATATAGTAGGGGTGTCAAACTTGTTTTCATCGAGGGCTACATGGCAGTTATGGCTGCCCGCAGATGACCACATGTAACAGCGAATAATATATGAATTTGCCTCTGGATTTCATTATTATATTTATTGTTTACATACAATGTAAAAAGTGTAGATTTTACAGTAAAAGACTGACAACTTAATCACTAGAATTGTATTTTTTACAACATATTATCGTGAATGTAAAAACAGTACCACTGTTTTTTTTTACTCAAAAAACCTGACATGATTAGTTACATAGGCCAATTAAAGACACTATAGGATAAATGTGACACTCACTGTTGACAATGAACCTTTCCACTTACCTCAACTCTTTTTTTGTTTGTTTTTTTCAGTGACACTTCTCTGTATGTTTGTGATTTTTTTTTTTTAGTCAGTTCGTATGATTCTCTATCTGCTTGTGCTGAAGAGGAAGGCAGTACATTGCTACCCACTGTGACTAAAAAGTAGGAGGGTGGGGGCGGGGTGGATGTTATTCTTATCTAATTTTTTTTGTTATTTTATTTTTATTTACATTTTTTCATTATTATTATTATTATTATTATTTATTTTTTTAATTTAATTTTTATTTTTTTTGAGGGGCGGGAGGGGAAAAACAAACAAAAAACGTATCAATGTTCTCAGTACCTGTATTATGAGTTCCCTATCAAATTAATAAATAAATATTCTTAAAAAGTAGGGGGAAAAATTTAAAACAAAAACAAAAAAAAAACAACTGACAGCTTGTTCACCAGAATTTTACAGTAAAATTTTACGGTGGTGTTTACAACGTTACTGTAAATGGAAAAAAACGCACCACTGTTTTTTTTTTAAAATTCTGGCAACCAAGCTACCAGTTTTTTTTTCTGTAAAAAAATTCAATTTACAGTGATACACCGTAAAAAATACTAAAGAAACTGGCAGTTCAATCGACAAAATTTTGCCGTACAAACAGTAGGTGTGTTTTTCAAATTACAGTAAAATCTACTGTCATTTTATAGTGTATAATTTGATGGATAACTTGCTTTAAAGTCATAAGTCAAGTAACCTGACATCATTAGTTACATAGGTCGATTAAAATACACTATAAGATAAATGTGACACTCACTGTTGACAATTAACCTTTCCACTTACCTCAACTCTTTTTTTTTGTTTTTATTCAGTGACACCTCTCTGTATATTTGTGATTTTTTGTAATTTTTTTTAAACTTTTTTTTTTTCTTTTAGTCAGTTCATATGATTCTCTATCTGCTTGTGCTGAAGAGGAAGGCAGTACATTGCTACCCACTGTGACTAAAAAGTAGGAGGGTGGGGGCGGGGCGGATGTTATTCTTATCTAATTTTTTGATTTATTATTATTATTATTATTATTTTATTGTATTTATTTATCTATTTTTTGAGGGGCGGGAGGGGAAAAACAAACAAAAAACATGTCAATGTTCTCAGTACCTGTATTATGAGTTCCCTATCAAATGAAAAAAAAAAATATTAAAAAGCAGGGGGGGGGAATTAAAAAAAACAAAAAAAAAACTGACAGCTTGTTCACCAGAATTTTACAGTAAAATTTACGGTGGTGTTTACAACATTACTGTAAATGGAAAAACCGTACCACAGTTTTTTTTTTTTAAATTCTGGCAACCAAGCTACCAGTTTTTTTTTCTGTAAAAAAATACAATTTACAGTAATACACTGTAAAAACAACCGAAGAAACTGGCAGCTCAATCGACAAAATGTTGCCGTACAAACAGTAGGTGTGTTTTACAAATTACAGTAATATGTACATGTTACCGTAAAAACTACTGTCATTTTATAGTGTATAATTTGATGCGATAACTTGCTTTAAAATCACAAGTCAAGCAGATATTTAAGAAAGTATAACAATATAGAATTTGTTTGCAATATTGCAGTGGTTCTCAAACTTTTTTCACCAAGTACCACCTCAGAAGTCACTTGGCTCTTTAAGTACCATCACAGTGACCAACATTTAAATACAGTAGCGTAGTAGGCCTGAATATTCATTACAAACAAGGCAGAGGTTTTCACACAGTTTGCACAGTAACACTTTGTTTGAATATTTAATTAAGGGATCATTTGGCGTACCACTAGATATAGCCTAGTGGTAACACAGTTTGAGAATCACTGCACTATTGGATCATCTCAAACTTTAAAAAGACATGCAATTTTATGGACAAGGTATATTTTCTTCTGTCAAAATGGAAAGAACGAATACATATTTAAGAAAAAGATAAGGTATTTTGTTGATGCTTGTTATTTCCAGGTGTTCGCGGGCCACATAAAATGATGTGAAGGGCCACATCAGGCCCCCGGGCCTTGAGTTTGACACCTGTGCTATAGAGCAGTGGTCCCCAACCTTTTTGTAGCTGCTTGAAAATTTGTCCCACGGAACGGGTGATTTATTTTATTTTTATTTTATTTGTATTTTTTTTCATAAAGAAATACAATCATGTGTGCTTACGGACTGTATCCCTGCAGACTGTATTGATCTATATTGATATATAATGTATATATTGTGTTTTTTATGTTGATTTAATTAAAAAAAATTTAAAAAAATAAATATATATATATATATATATATATATATATATATATATATATATTTATTTTTTTGTGCGGCCCGGTACCAATCGGTCCGCGGATCGGTACCGGGCCGCGGACCGGTGGTTGGGGACCACTGCTATAGAAGGTTATTTCTGATTAGGGACAGACAGACCACTTAAAACACACGTAGGCGAATCTCGAACACACATTCGCGGATTTCAATACACAAGTTTTTTAATCAATCGGAAATATCAAGCAGCTAAAATGCGCCAAACACGGATAAGGGTAGAAAGAGTGTTGTGCATTTTTCACATCATGCATAGTAACGGATTTAAATGTGTGTCATTTAGAATTTGTAATAATGCTTTTTTAATAACATCCATAAAGTTCAGTCAGCAGGTTGTGTTACATGTGACCATGTGTGTTAAGTTTTTGCATTTTTTTCCCCGCACCATGACTAGGGAAGGTTGTCTGTATTGTGTCCTATAAGTAAATGCAGTGCTGTTCTCACTTCAAATCTAAATTTATGGTCATTGACCCGAAATACTCACAAAGTTGCAGCAAGAAGATTGATAGATATTTAAAAGTAATTGGAAAACAGCCCGCGGGTCTGATTCCTTAATAAACTCATGACGTCTCGCGAGCCAAATTGGAGACGTCATGGCTCCAGGGTCGTAGCTTGGACATCCCTGGACCAAGTAAACATTCTAATGGCACAAAAATGTTATTTCTGCGATCAGTGGTCAAGGAAATTGCAGTTAAAAGTGTATTTCACGTAAGTTATGGTATAGCCGTGCGCATACTTCAGGACTTGGAAGGACCTTGGGGTCAGAAAAGATGCAGGATGAGCGCGCAGACGTAAAAAATTCCTAATCTACCTAATCCGTCGCCGTGCATTCATTGGCCGGATACCACTGAATGAATGGCGGACAAGATGTAAGCGTGTGTTTGTATTTTCGTAGTAACAGTACTAATTTGGGAGTGCTGAGGCCCATGGAATCACTTTGTGTGAGGAAAAAAACACACGAGCCTGCCTCCTCTTTAGTAAGTGTAATTTGCCGGAAAACACTCTAACAATACGTTATATAATCAACAGTACTGCAAATGTTAATTAACACTTGGCCACAGACTGAGGTCAATTCCCTCGAGTGGAGAGGAAGTATGTACTTCCAAAGTGTTCTTGTAATCAGACCATATTTTCGGTATATTGGACGGAATCTTTACCTGACATGTTTCGACTGTCATCCGCAGTCTTCTCCAGATGACTGCAGTCAAATCATTACTGTTCATCGAAAACCGACACTCACCGACCGATATCTACTCTGGACCTCCGAACATCCCACCGCACACAAACTATCAGCTGTGAGAAAACTCTATGAACGGGCCAACATCATAACAGAAGAACAAGATAGAAAAAAAAAAGAAGGGAAACACATGCAAAATGCACTCAAAAACTGCCAATATCCAAGCTGGGCCATCAAAAAAGGGGAACAACAAGTCAAAAACAAGGTAAAGAGAACAAAGAAGGAACCCAAAGAGGTAATAACTGAACCAATATGAAAAAACACAAAATAATCACAACAGTTAAACCTCACACAAAAACAAGACAGTTACTTGTACATTCAAAAGACAACATACAAACCCCGTTTCCATATGAGTTGGGAAATTGTGTTAGATGTAAATATAAACGGAATACAATGATTTGAAAATCATTTTCAACCCATATGCAGTTGAATATGCTACAAAGACAACATATTTGATGTTTTTTTGCAAATAATCATTAACTTTAGAATTTGATGCCAGCAACACGTGACAAAGAAGTTGGGAAAGGTGGCAATAAATACTGATAAAGTTGAGGAATGCTCATCAAACACTTATTTGGAACATCCCACAGGTGAACAGGCTATTTGGGAACAGGTGGGTGCCATGATTGGGTATACAAGTAGATTCCATGAAATGCTCAGTCATTCACAAACAAGGACAGGGCGAGGGTCACCACTTTGTCAACAAATGCGTGAACAAATTGTTGAACAGTTTAAGAAAAACCTTTCTCAACCAGCTATTGCAAGGAATTTAGGGATTTCACCATCTACGCTCCGTAATATCATCAAAGGGTTCAGAGAATCTGGAGAAATTGCTGCACGTAAGCAGCTAAGCCCGTGATCTTCGATCCCTCAGGCTGTACTGCATCAACAAGCGACATCAGTGTGTAAAGGATATCACCACATGGGCTCAGGAACACTTCAGAAACCCACTGTCAGTAACTACAGTTGGTCGCTACATCTGTAAGTGCAAGTTAAAACTATCCTAAGCAAGGCGAAAACCGTTTATCAACAACACCCAGAAACGCTGTCGGCTTCGCTGGGCCTGAGCTCATCTAAGATGGACTGATACAAAGTGGAAAAGTGTTCTGTGGTCTGACGAGTCCACATTTCAAATTGTTTTTGGAAACTGTGGACGTCGTGTCCTCCGGACCAAAGAGGAAAAGAACCATCCGGATTGTTATAGACGCAAAGTTGAAAAGCCAGCATCTGTGATGGTATGGGGGTGTATTAGTGCCCAAGACATGGGTAACTTACACATCTGTGAAGGCGCCATTAATGCTGAAAGGTACATACAGGTTTTGGAGCAACATAGGTTGCCATCCAAGCAACGTTACCATGGACGCCCCTGCTTATTTCAGCAAGACAATGCCAAACCACGTGTTACATCAACGTGGCTTCATAGTAAAAGAGTGCGGGTACTAGACTGGCCTGCCTGTAGTCCAGACCTGTTTCCCATTGAAAATGTGTGGTGCATTATGAAGCCTAAAATACCACAACGGAGACCCCCGGACTGGTGAACAACTTAAGCTGTACATCAAGCAAGAATGGGAAATAATTCCACCTGAGAAGCTTAAAAAATGTGTCTCCTCAGTTCCCAAACGTTTACTGAGTGTTGTTAAAAGGAAAGGCCATGTAACACAGTGGTGAACATGCCCTTTCCCAACTTATTTGTCACGTGTTGCTGGCATCAAACTCTAAAGTTAATGATTAATTGCAAAAAAATGTTTTATCAGTTTGAACATCAAATATGTTGTCTTTGTAGCATATTCAACTGAATATGGGTTGAAAATGATTTGCAAATCATTGTATTCCGTTTACATTTACATCTAACACAATTTCCCAACTCATATGGAAACGGGGTTTGTAGAACAAGACAAGAAATGCAATGTAATTTACAAAATCCTGTGTAAATCATGCAAAAAAAAAATCATACATCGGAGAAACAGGGAGGACATTCAAGACAAGGACAAAAGAACATCAGAAAGAATGCGAAAAAGAGACAACTGGAAGGTTTACAAGAAGCCTAAAACAAAAATCCGAACAGGAAATCTTAAAATCAGCCAAATCAGATCATTGCAAAATAAATATCCACACCAATGACCGGGACAACGGCAACATCATCGGCACAGAAAGTACATTCAAACAATGGATTAAGGAGGCGATCGAACTAAGGAAGCGGCCAAAGGAAACCATCAATCGGGAAGAGGGAGCATACCTGGGACTCCCTCCTCCATTAACCATCAAGCCAACCAGGTAGACTTGAAAGGTCTGCCTGGTTGGCCACGCCTATAAGAACAGATGATAGGCATCACGTCACAGTGGTCAGGTGACCCTTCTAAAGAAGACTGCAGATGACTGTCGAAACATGTCAGGTAAAAATCCATCTAATATACCGAAAATAATGTCTGATTACAATACAATTTGAAAAAGTATATGAATAAAGAAGACATAGTGAACCTTTTTGAGCAGTTTTAGATATACCTGCAGTGCAGTGGATACGGAGCAATACTCATCCTCCCGGGCATCATAATAGCCCAGGAAGGCCTGGTAGGTCTGAGGACACCGATGGACGTCCGAGACGCCTTTTCTTCCGTAAAAAGCCGATTGGACAGTGATGGTAGTGCGTGGCGGGCAGCGTACGGACAGGAGGTCTCCGTCACAGGCCTGCTCGGTGTAGTTTTTCAACACTTTGGACAAGTAGCCTATAAGACAAAACGCCATGATGACGATTAATAAACAAGACTTTTAATGCTGGTGTCAATACTGTATTGATTTAAAGGTGAACAACTTTTTTTTTTTTGTAATCGTTCACAATCATGAGAGACAAGAACACGCGTCTTTTTTTTTTTTTTTAAGGATTCTAAAAATGATTAAAAAACTGCTTGCAAGACACGGTTAATAGTAGTCACTAGTGTAGCCTTTAAAGTCCTCTAAAACAACTTCAAAACCCTCAATCAACATTGTATACACACACTGCAAGTACATACAGTACAGGCCAAATGTTTGGACACACCTTCTTATTCAATGCGTTTTCTTTATTTTCATGACTGATTGTAGATTGTCACTGAAGGCATCACAACTATGAATGAACACATGTACATAACAAAAATGTAACTTAAAATATAACTGAAAACAGGTTTTATATTCGAGTTTCTTCAAAATAGCACACTTTGCACACTCTTGGCATTCTCTCGATGAGCTTCAAGCACACCTGTGAAGTGAAATCTATTTCAGGTGACTACCTCTTGAAGCTCATCAAGAGAATGCCAAGAGTGTGCAAAGCAGTAATCAGAGCAAAGGGTGGTTATTTTGAAGAAACTAGAATAAAAAACATGTTTTCAGTTATTTCAACTTTTTTTTTGTTAAGTACATAAACAAAAACAGACTATCGTTGAATCTCAGCGAAACTTAAATAATGCTATTTGGTAACAGTAGAAGAGAAAGTCAAACACAAATACAAATAAACGGAATAGAAATTGAAAGAGTAAATGAAACCAAATTTCTAGGTATAATGATTGATGATAAATCGAACTGGAAATCTCATGTAAAAAATAACACAAAGTAGCAAGAAACACGTCAACAATGAATAAAGCAAAACATGTTCTAGACCAAAAATCACTTCATATTCTCTACTGCTCGTTAGTGTTACCATATCTGAGCTACTGTGTAGAAATATGGGGAAACAACTACAAAAGTACACTTCATTCATTAACGGTGTTACAAAAAAGATCAGTTAGAATAATACATAATGTTGGATATAGAGAACATACAAACCCTTTATTTATTGAATTTAAAAAATACTGAAATTCCATGACATAGTGAATTTGCAAACAGCTAAAATTATACACAAAGCAAACTATAATCTGCTACCCATGAATATACAACAATTATTCTCAAAAAAAGAGGAGAAATATATTCTTAGAGAAAAAATAAATTTTAAAACATTTGTATGCACGTACAACACTTAAGACCTTAAGTATATCAGTATGTGGAATTAAATGATGGAATGGATTAAGCAAAGCAATCAAACAATGTACTAATATGATCCACTTCAAGAAACTCTTCAAACTTAAAGTGTTTACAAAGTACAAAGAAGAAGAACCATGATAAACATTCTCAATTTATTTCATCCATCAATTCTTTCATTCTCAAAATAATATTATTTATCTCATCATATGAAATATGACTTACTTCACCGATTATCATTTATTTATTTATTTTATTGTGATTACTTATGGAGTATATTGTGAATAAATTGAGAACAGGAAGTGAACAAAAGTTTTAGCAACTGTTATGTAAAAGGAAAGGGGTAGGATTAAATAAGCTCTGCTTCTCCCTACTCCTTTTCGAACATGTTGAAAAGAGAAACTGGAAATTGTGATGTATCATTTTGTATGCTTGCATGTTTGAAATAAACTCAAACTCAAACATAACTCCACATGTGTTCATTCATAGTTTTGATGCCTTCAGTGACAATCTACAATGTAAATAGTCATGAAAATAAAGAAAACACATTGGACGAGGAGAAGGTGTGTCCTAACTTTTGGCCTGTACTGTATATAATGTGAAAACAGATATGCTCATAACAATATGTAATATGTAAAATATTTACTGTATTTTGGTCATTTAAAGCATTACCGGTACTTTTTTCCTCAGCACATTTATTTCCAATCCAATAGCAACGCATTTCCAACTTCCGGCGACAAATGCGTGTTCGTACATCTCTAAACAAACACTTGGGTTTTCTTATTATGGCAGACTTGGTAAGAGACAACAAAGATGGCTATTTTTGGACAGATGATTCACAACCTTATCTTTTTCAACCTGAATACATAAAGGATGAACTGCTGGTTAAACGTTGGAGCAGATGGAAGCCGAGAGAATGTGTGTGTAAATGTGGAACTTGGAGCCAAGCTAGGGCAACATAAATGGTGTGGTTACCCAAAATCAACTGGAAAAAAAAAAAAACGACCAGCTTGACCAAACAGATAACTGTCCATCCAGTAAGTCACTATTAGGGATGTCCGATAATATTGGACTGCCGATATTATCGGCCAATAAATGCTTAAAATGTAATATCGGAAATTATCGGTATCGGTTTCAGAATTTTCTGTATCGGTTTCAAAAAGTAAAATGTATGACTTTTTAAAACGCCGCCGTGTACACGGATGTAGGAACAAGTACAGAGCGCCAATAAACCTTGAAGGCACTGTCTTTGCGTGCCGGCCCAGTCACATAATATCTACGGCTTTTCACACACACAAGTGAATGCAAGGCATACTTGGTCAACAGCCATACAGGTCACACTGAGGGTGTCCATATAAACAACTTTAACACTGTTACAAATATGCGCCACACTGTGAACCCACACCAAACAAGAATGACAAACACATTTCGGGAGACCATCCGCACCGTAACACAACATAAACACAACAGAACAAATACACAGAACCACTTGCAGCACTAACTCTTCCGGGATGCTACAATATACACCCCCCGCTACCCCCCACCAGTCGCAAGGCGATGCGGTATTACTCTAGAAAAACAGTACTCAGTGTTAGCTCTTAACAATAACAATGTCGCTACAGCTTGGTTATTATACTGGTTCCACCCATCCATTTTTACCGCTTTTCCCGAGAACATAAATTGCATATTGTTGCATTTTTAAAAAATATTTAAAGGCAGAATGCATTGCTCCTAATAGCTGCATTGTTAACCAACTAGAACGAGCAGATTATTACAAATTAAAATGCAAAACATTTTTTATTCTCGTCTCTCATAAAGATTTTGAATGATAGGCAACATTACCCCCAAAAAGTGCAGATCCACTTTAAAGGCCTACTGAAAGCCACTACTACCGACCACGCAGTCTGATAGTTTATATATCAATGATGAAATCTTAACATTGCAACACATGCCAATACGGCCGGGTTAACTTATAAAGTGCAATTTTAAATTTCCCGGGAAACTTCCGGTTCAAAACGCCTTTGGAGGATGACGTATGCGCGTGTCGTCGCGAGGTCCACGGAAGTGTTTGGACCCTTTTGGACACAATACACAGAGCTCTGTTTTCTTCGACAAAATTCCACAGTATTCTGGACATCTGTGTTGGTGAATCTTTTGCAATTTGTTTAATGAACAATGGAGACTGCAAAGAAGAACGTTGTAGGTGGGATCGGTGTATGCGGCTGGCTGTAGCAACACAACAAGGAGGACTTTGTTGGATAGCAGACGCGCAAGCGGCGAACTCACCTTGACTTCCTACGTCTCCGGGCCACGGACCGCATCGTCGATCGCTGGAACGCAGGTGAGCACGGGTGTTGATGAGCAGAGGAGGGCTGGCTGGCGTAGGTGGAGCGCTAATGTTTTTATCATAGCTCTGACGAGGTCCCGTTGTTAAGTTAGCGTCGTTAGCAACAGCATTGCTAGGCTTCGACAGGCGTCGAATACACATTAACCGTGTATTTACATGTCCAGTGTTTGGTTCGGTGTCTCCTGATAGTAGTATTGTTGATCTTCTGTCTATCCTTCCAGTCAGGGATTTATTTATTTTGTTTCTATCTGCATTTGAGACAGATGCTATCACGTTAGCTCATGCTAAAGAGCTTCGTCGATGTATTGTCGTGGAGATAAAAGTCACTGTTAATGTCCATTTCGCCTTCTCGACTCTCATTTTCAAGAGGATATAGTATCCGAGGTGGTTTAAAATACAAATCCGTGATCCACAATAGAAAAAGGAGAGAGTGTGGATTCCAATGAGCCAGCTTGTACCTAAGTTACGGTCAGAGCGAAAAAAGATATCTCTTGAACTGCATTCTAGTCCGTCACTCTAACGTACTCATCCACGAATCTTTCATCCTCGCTCAAATTAATGGGGTAATCGTCACTTTCTCGCTCCTAATATCTCTCGCTCCATTGTAAACAACGGGGAATTGTGAGCAGCACTACTGCTTGTGACGTCACGCTACTTCCGGTAGGGGCAAGGCTTTTTTTTATCAGCGAGCAAAAGTTGCGAACTTTATCGTCGATTTTCTCTACTAAATCCTTTCAGCAAAAATATGGCAATATCGCGAAATGATCAAGTATGACACATAGAATGGATCTGCTATTCCCGTTTAAATTTAAAAAATTCATTTCAGTAGGCCTTTAAAGGCCTACTGAAATGATTTTTTTGCTGAAAGGATTTAGTAGAGAAAATCGACGATAAAGTTTGCAACTTTTGCTCGCTGATAAAAAAAAGCCTTGCCTGTACCGGAAGTAGCGTGACGTCACAGGAGCTAGTATTCCTCACAATTCCCCATTGTTTACAATGGAGCGAGAGAGATTCAGACCGAGAAAGTGACGATTACCCCATTTATTTGAGCGAGGATGAAAGATTCGTAGATGAGGAACGTTACAGTGAAGGACTTGAGAGGCAGTGATGGACGTATCTTTTTTCGCTCTGACCGTAACTTAGGTACAAGCTCATTGGATTCCACACTCTCCTTTTTCTATTGTGGATCACAGATTTGTATTTTAAACCACCTCGGATACTATATCCTCTTGAAAATGAGAGTCGAGCACGCGAAATGGACATTTAAAGTGACTTTTATCTCCAAGACAATACATCGGTGACACACTTAGCTACTGAGCTAACGTGCTAGCGTCGTTCTCAAATGAAGATAGAAACAAAATAAATAAACCCCTGACTGGAAGGATAGACAGAAGACCAACAATAATATTAAACCATGTACATGTAACTACACGGTTAAAAATTCTCAGCCTGGTAAGGCTTAACTATGCTGTTGCTAACGACGCTAAGGCTAATTTAGCAACTTAGCAACCGGACCTCACAGAACTATGATGAAACATTAGCGCTTCACCTACGCCAGCCAGCCCTCATCTTCCCATCAACAGCCGTGCTCACCTGCGTTCCAGCGATCAATGGCGCGACGAAGGACTTCATCCGTGGGTTTGGCGGCAAGCATCGGCTAGGCGTCAGGGTAAGTAGTCCTTGTTGTGTTGCTGTAAGTATTGTAATGCCCCGCAGTGGAGAAGGAGTCACACAGACAAGGATGCGCTGCTCAATCGCTTTATTAACAAGCGGTAACTGGTTGTAGTTCAAAAAGTAACGCACACACATACACGAGCTGCTGTTAGCCAAAACTCACGCTCACACACACTCAAGTTCTCCGCCAACTCACTCGCGCATGCGCGTTCCCCAAACCCTTAAAGACACAGTACACTAATGCAAATATCACAGATATTACAGTATTGTACTTAGCCGCTAAGACACCGATCAATCCCACCTACAGCGTTCTTCTTTGAAGTCTCCATTGTTCATTAAACAAATTGCAAAAGATTCACCAACACAGATGTCCAGAATACTGTGGAATTTTGTCGAAGAAAACAAGAGGCTTTTCTATCGGGTCCGATGGGGTCCAACCACTTCCGTTGCTTTTGTGACGTCACGCGCATAAATCATATCCAAAGGAGTTTTTCAACCGGAAGTGTGGCGGGAATTTTAAAATTGCACTTTATAAGTTAACCCGGCCGTATTGGCATGTGTTGCAATGTTAAGATTTCATCATTGATATATAAACTATCAGACTGTGTGGTTGGTAGTAGTGGCTTTCAGTAGGCCTTTAACACAATACATTTCACCTAATCTGTCAGTCACAGGTCAGAACCCAACCCACTGTAGAGCCACCATTAACATTCCACACTGATAAAGGGATGACTCCCCTGCCAACCGCTATAATGGATAACTGGATTTTTTTGTTGCAGTTCCAGGATGTAAAAGAAGAACAATTAAAAGACGCAGATTATCTTTACCAGATTGTCCAACGAATCAAGGTTGTGGGAATCAATTGAGCCTCGAATGTGTTCAAACAGCCAAAAACAACCTCCGAGCTGAGTTCAAGCCTACTGCCGAAGTGCTGAGCAAACACATTTACAAAGAGTCAACACTCAGGCAACCTTGCACACACTCCCAAAGTAGACGGTGTGATTCAATTAGCTTTATTTGGTTAGTCGTTGCTGGGGATAACGATGGAACTGTGTGCCGCTGCAAACCCGAGCTTTGGCGAAGAACACACATTTCCCCATTCTTACCATGGCCACGAGGAGGTAGGGAATCACGTTTAGTGAGTCTTCAAAATGTTGCGTCTAAATATAGATCAGTGGTGTGCTGTCAGGGCCAGCAAGGCCTTCTCTGCTGGCCTAACATAAATCATGATCATTAATTAATAAAAGTACAATTTATGTTTAATTGACTTTTGTTGCGTCCGACCAGTCTTCCTCTCAGGGAATTAAAGACACTGGTCAATCCCAAGTTCTTTTGGATGAGATATATGTTGAGTAAGAAGGACCACCAAGACAGAATAGCAATATTACCAAGTTTTAGTAAAGCTTTAGGAGACCAGCCCTCACAATGTGGTAATAGCAGCATCAAGAAGCGGTCTAAAAATCAAACGGAACGAGTCAGCTTATGAAGTACGCAAACAACCACTCCCGCCCAGAAAGAAATACAACCTTTTTGTTCTAAACCGATAAGGCCTCCACAAAAAGGGAGTACATTGTACTCCCAACAGACAGCATTGTCCACACTTTCCTTAAATATATACAATTATTCATCATATTATGTTAATGTCATATAAAATTAGAGATTTTATCTAATCAAAATTCAGCTAGCTTGTTGCCAGCGCTGTATGAATTCTGCCGGAGGCCTTCTGACCAAACATTAGCGGCGGCTGTCCAGTTTGACGAATGGAGGACATTCAGTTAACAGACAGTTGCGATAGCCAATCAGATCACAAGTTGTTGACAGTAGCCTGATGTTGAACGTGACTGTGATGTCACACCCAGGTATCCAATCAAAAGTTGTAATTTTTTACGAAAGGAGAAAGTGACACCGGAGAAATCAGCGGCACTCACTTTTTTAACCAACAAAGTAGCTGAGCAAAACGTTGATTAGGTGGCAGATTCAAATATATGTTTTCACATTCAATATGTTTTATACAATAATTTTTGTTTTGACAGACCTGATGCGGTTTTATTGATTTTTAAATGCGCCAAAAACAGGGGTGTCCAAAGTGAGGCCCGGGGGCCATTTGCGGCCCGCAGCTAATTGTTTACCGGCCCGCCACACATTCTGGAAATGCAATTGCAAAAATTAAAAAAACATTTAAAAAAGTGGAATGAGGTGAAATCTAACTAGAAAATGTTGCAATGTTTACACAAAGCTACCATGCAGGCTTTTTTTTTCTCTTTTGTCTATCTTTATTTTTTATTTTTTTGCCATTGTTCCAAAAAAAAAAAAAATCAATGTTATAATGAATTATTGACCTATTCAAGGCTCCAATTATTTCACTTTAAAATGTTTTATGTTGGATATAGTGTGTGGTTGCCATATAAAAACATCAACATTTTATTTGGCAAAAGAGCATAAAACAAACAAGATAATAGTTCAAACGTAAAATCGACAGATATATCTGAAGTTGAGCTCGTAACTTAAGTGTTGAAAGTTTAAAAAAAAAAACAACTAATAAAAATGTATCACTTTCTGAGTGGGGCACCTTTTGGATCCCACATATATTTAATGGGATTTTATTTATCTTTTCACTGTGATTACTCAAAAATAATAATGAATTAAAATAAATGGTGTCCTGCATTATTGATATTTTTAAGGCTCTAATTACTTCACATCAAACATTGCTTTCTGAATGTTTTGGGCAGTGGGGGAAATACTGCATATTTCAGTTGTATTATAAAAAACTAAGTTGTCTTTGACAGAAAAGGCATAAAACCTTTTTGTTTTTTTAAACTTTATATCAACCTGAAGTTGATATACTGTACAGATTTACTGTAAGCTTTATATAAATAAAATAATAATTTGACTTGTTTTTAACATTTTAATGACTTAGACCCTTTATGGTCCCCGGGAGCCCTACTGGTAAAAAACAAACAAAATCCATATATTTTGTTATGGTTTGAAAATGAAAAATATCAAAATGGCCCCTGCATGCTTTAATTTTTCCGTGAGCGGCCCTCAGTAGAAAAAGTTTGGACACCCCTGGCCAAAAAATAGCCCTTTTTGTACACAAGTGACAAATTGAGTTGTTTCAATACGCAGTAGTGCGCAAACGTGTTTCTGTATAGTATTTTCATGTGGCAACATAAATTATGGTATTTTGAGAGGTATTTATTGAAGTCAAACTAAGTAGGACATCACTGAAGGCCTAGATGGGAAACGCACGGCCCGCCACTGATATAGATGGTTACTACATCGCTAGTTCTCAGTAAAACATTTACACACTAACCTGTGTAAAAAATGAAGAACTGACAAGACAAGACTTTAAGCATGTAAAAAACAAAAAAAAGCAATATTTCATCACAATATTATGCAAACAATAGTTGGTGTATATTTAACGTGACAATTTGAGTTATGGGAGTAATGTGCCTCCACAGGTTAGAGTAACTGTTCTCCCACACACAAGCTCATTATCTTGACATCTAGATGATAGATATAGTGATGAATGGCGTGTGTGTGTGGCGTTTCACGTCCAGTTTTGACTTTCTTTGACAGTACCAAGCAAATTTACATGACAAAGTCCTGGTAGGGAAATGTTTTTTATGAATTAGACCACTTTGGGACTCAAATGTTTGTGTGTTTTTTTTTCTTTTCTGAACAGCCCCTCAGTATAAGAGTACATTTACCTGACATTATCCTTGTGATAAAAGGCCTACTGAAATAAAATGTTCTTATTTAAACGGGGATAGCAGATCCATTCTATGTGTCAAACTTGATCATTTCGCGATATTGCCATGTTTTTGCTGAAAGGATTTAGTAGAGAACATCGACGATAAAGTTCGCAACTTTTGGTCGCTGATAAAAAAAAGCCTTGCCTGTACCGGAAGTAGCGTGACGTCGCAGGTTGAAGGGCTCCTCACATTTCCCCATTGTTTACACCAGCAGCGAGAGCGATTCGGACCGAGAAAGCGACCCATTAATTTGAGCCAGGATGAAAGATTCGTGAATGAGGAACGTGAGAGTGAAGGACTAGAGTGCAGTGCAGGACGTATCTTTTTTCGCTCTGACCGTAACTTAGGTACAAGAGCTCATTGGATTCCAAACTTTCTACTTTTTCTGTTGTGGATCACGGATTTGTATTTTAAACCACCTCGGATACTATATCCTCTTGAAATAGAGAGTCGAGAACGCGAAATGGACATTCACAGTGACTTTTATCTCCACGACAATATATCGGTGAAGCTCTTTAGCTACGGAGCTAACGTGATAGCATCGTGCTTAAATGCAGATAGAAACAAAAGAAATAAGCCCCTGGCTGGAAGGATAAACAGAAGATCAACAATACTACTATCAGGAGACACCGAACCAAACACTGGACCTGTAACTACACGGTTAAAGCTGTGCCGCCTGTCGAAGCCTAGCAATTCTGTTGCTAACGACGCCATTGACCGGGACCTCACAGAGCTATGCTAAAAACATTAGCGCTCCACCTACGCCAGCCCTCATCTGCTCATCAACACCCGTGCTCACCTGCGTTCCAGCGATCGATGGCGCGACGAAGGACTTCACCCAATCATTGATGCGGTCGGTGGCTAGCGTCGGATAGCGCGTCTGCTATCCAACTCAAAGTCCTCCTGGTTGTGTTGCTGCAGCCAGCCGCTAATACACCGATCCCACCTACAACTTTCTTCTTTGCAGTCTCCATTGTTCATTAAACAAATTGCAAAAGATTCACCAACACAGATGTCCAGAATACTGTGGAATTTTGCGATGAAAACAGAGCTGTTTGTATTAGATACAATGTGTCCCAATACTTCCGCTTCAACCATTGACGTCACGCGCAAACGTCATCATACATAGACGTTTTCAAGCGGAAGTTTCCCGGGAAATTTAAAATTGCACTTTATTAGTTAACCCGGCCGTATTGGCATGTGTTGCAATGTTAAGATTTCATCATTGATATATAAACTATCAGACTGCGTGGTCGGTAGTAGTGGGTTTCAGTAGGTCTTTAAACAAGTAGAAACGTTTCACATACAGAAAACCCTGTTGATACAAACCCTGAAAAAAAGCGCTTATGCATGCCAGACCAGTAGTGGGCGGTACTTTGTAAAGAATGCACATCTTGGGTGTCATCCAAAACTATACTAAATATACAGTACCGTATTTTCCGGACTATAAGGCACACTTAAAATCCCTTTTTTTTCCTCAAAACTCGACAGTGCGCCTTACATGTACGGAATAATTCTGTTGTTCAAATCAAAATGTTTTAGTACGACTTTGGTAAGCTATGAAGCCGCACCGCTTGATGGATTGTACTGTGCTTCAACATACAAGTAATATTATGGTGTGTGTATAAGGTAAGACATTATCTGGTGTTTTGTTTCACAATATTATTCAAAAGCAACTTCTGGTACCTGCTGATCTGTATTTGGGATCTGCATAAGTCCTGAAAAATTGGGCGCGTCCGACTTTGTAGTCCGTGCTGACGCCGTAGTTGATAAGCTTCTTCTTTTTCTCTATCTTCTTGTTATGGGACATTCATCCTCCGATGTTGCCATTTCTAATATAATGTAGCGTAAAGTTGTAACTTATATCTGTCAGTAAACTCGCCATGAAAATGCTAAAACATAACGGTGTAGTGACTTTACATTATTCACCCAAGGAACTTTAGTATCAGAGCGTTCCGGTTTTTCACGGGACACATGTCTGGCGTTGTTGTTCCACTAGTGAGCCACGGATGAGGAGATGCTGCTCCTTTTCTTACCTTCTGGTACCTGCTGATCTGTATTTGGGATCTGCATAAGTCATGAAAAATTGCGCGCGTCCGCCTTTGTAGTCCGTAGTCGATAAGCTTCTTCTTTTTCTCTATCTTCTTGTTATGGGACATTCATCCTCCGCTGTTGCCATTTCTAATATAATGTAGTGTAATGTTCTTACTTATATTTGTCATGAAAGCGCTAAAACATACCGGTGTAGTGATTGTACATTATTCACCCAAGGAACTATAGTTATTAGAGTTCCGGTCGGACGTTTTTTCACGGGACACATTTCCGGCGGATGAGGAGATGCTGCTCTGTTATTGATTGAAGTAAAGTCTGAATGTCAATGAAACAGTTTGCTCCATCTTTTGACACAACTTCCACTCCCGTCCTTGCACGCTACACCGCTACAACAAAGATGGCGGGGAGAAGACAGTGTCGAAGGTAAATAAGACCGCCCACAAAATGGCGCAGCGTGAAGCGACTGCCAGAAAGCTACTTGAAGATGATCTGTAAAACATAATCTATGTAACATGTTGACCAAAGAACCACCATTACATGTTATGTAGACCACAAGGAAGTCTTTTACATTTAAAGTGCCCTATAATCCGGTGCGCATTATATATGAATAAGATCGGAAATAGATCATTCATCGGCAGTGCTCCCTATAATCCGGTATGCCCTATAATCCGGTATGCCCTATGGTCCGTAAAATACGGTATATGGGTCACTGTGTCCTATATGACCGTTAAAATCAAAGAATGTCAATAAAATGTCAAAGGACTCCATTGACCACAAGCTAAGTCAATCGATGCCATGTGTCTGATTGCAGGAAGTCCCTGTACTGTAGGGATTCTCTTGTGCGTGCCAACTTGAATTCTTCAGTGAGGCCTTTGAAAAATAGCTGCAGGGTGTTACTCGTCACATACAGAGCTGGTTGAAGAAGTGGTGTCTTTCAGATTTGATTCAAAAACCTTCCCCAAGTTCTTTGACAGGTTGCTCTGCAATAGATGGAATGATAGTTTCCAGAGTTCGAAAACTGCAACATGTCAGTCACTTTCTATTTCTTCAGCAACGTGGACCTTCACTCGAGGGTTTAAAACTCACCCTTGTCTAGGTAATGAGTTTCTTAAGCCCTTGTAGGATCCACCTGCTTCATAGGACCAATGTTGTCCAAACTGATCTTATCTGGACCTGGTCAGGGTCCCTCTGCATTCTACCTCAGCAAACTTCACCACCACGTTCATGGCAAAGAAAAAATGAACAACCGAGATGGTGCAGCATGTTAATATTTCTTTCCCTAGACCGGGGGTCAGCCACCCGCGGCTCTAGAGCCACATGCGGCTCTTTAGCAGCGCCGTGGTGGCTCCATGCAGCTTTTTCAAAAATGTATGGAAATGGGAAAAATATGGGGTGAAAAATATATTTTTTGTTGTAATATTGTGTAGAAGGACAAACATGACACAAACGTTCCTAATTGTTAGAAAGTGCACTGTTTAATATTTTTGTGTTTATGCCGTTTTGTCCTATTTATTTCAGCGACCCTTGAACTCAACTGTTTGTATAACTTTCTCCGACGCTGCCACAGGTGAACAGGCTAATTGGGAACAGGTGGGTGCCATGATTGGGTATGAAAGCAGCTTCCATGAAATGCTCACAAACAAGGATGGGGCGAGGGTCACCACTTTGTGAACACATGCGTGAGCAAATTGTCCAACAGTTTAAGAACCACATTTCTCAACCAGCTATTGTAAGGAATTTAGGGATTTCAACATCTACGGTCTGTAACATCATCAAAATGTTGAGAGAATCTGGACAAATCACTGCACCTTCGATCCCTCAGGGGGTATTGCATTAAAAAGCGACATTAGTGTGTAAAGGCTATCACCACATGGGCTCAGGAACACTTCAGAAAACCACTGTCAGTAAATTAAGTTTGTCGCTACATCTTTAAGTGCAAGTTAAAACTCTACTATGCAAAGCCAAAGCCATTTATCAACAACACCCAGAAACGAACACCGGCTTCGCTGGGCCTGAGCTCATCGAAGATGAACTGATGTAAAGTGGAAAAGTATTCTGTGGTCTGACGAGTCCACATTTCCAAATTATTTTTGGAAACTGTAGACGTCATGTCCTCCGGAACAAAGAGGAAAAGAACCATCCGGATTGTTATAGGCGCAACGTTCAAAAGCCAGCATATGTGATGGTATGGGGTGTATTAGTGCCCAAGACATGGGTAACTTACACATCTGTGAAGGCACCTTTAATGCTGAAAGGTACATACAGGTTTTGGAGCAACATATGTTGCCATCCAAGCAACGCTATCATGGACGCCCCTGCTTATTTCAGCAAGACAATGCCAAGCCACGTGTGGCTTCATAGCGTGGCTTCATAGTATAAGAGTGCGGATACTAGACTGGCCTGCCTGTAGTCCAGACCTGTCTCCCATTGTAAATGTGTGGCACATTATGAAGCCTAAAATACCACAACAGAGACCCCGGACTGTTTACGCTGTACATCAAGCAAGAATGGGAAATAATTCCACCTGAAAAGCTTCAAAAATTGGTCTACTCAGTTCCCAAACGTTTACCGAGTGTTGTTAAAAGGAAAGGCCATGTAACACAGTGGTGAACATGCCCCTGTGCCAACTTTTTTTGCAAAGTGTTGCTGCCATTAAATTATAAGTTAAAGGCCTACTGAAACCCACTACTACCGACCACGCAGTCTGATAGTTTATATATCAATGATGAAATCTTAACATTGCAACACATGCCAATACGGCCGGGTTAACTTATAAAGTGCAATTTTAAATTTCCTGCGAAACTTCCGGTTGAAAACGTCTATGTATGATGACGTTTGCGCGTGACGTCAATCGTTGAAACGGAAGTATTCGGACACCATTGTATCCAATACAAAAAGCTCTGATTTCATCGCAAAATTCCACAGTATTCTGGACATCTGTGTTGGTGAATCTTTTGCAATTTGTTTAATGAACAATGAAGACTGCAAAGAAGAAAGCTGTAGGTGGGATCGGTGTATTAGCAGCTGGCTGCAGCAACACAACCAGGAGTACTTTGACTTGGATAGCAGACGCGCTATCCGATGCTAGCCGCCGACCGCATCAATGATCGGGTGAAGTCCTTCGTCGCTCCGTCGATCGCTGGAACGCAGGTGAGCACGGGTGTGGATGAGCAGATGAGGGCTGGCTGGCATAGGTGGATAGCTAATGTTTTTAGCATAGCTCTGTGAGGTCCCGTAGCTAAGTTAGCTTCAACGGCGTCGTTAGCAACAGCATTGTTAAGCTTCGCCAGGCTGGAAAGCATTAACCGTGTAGTTACATGTCCATGGTTTAATAGTATTGTTGATTTTCTGTCTATCCTTCCAGTCAGAGGTTATTTCTTTTGTTTCTATCTGCAGTTAAGCCCGATGCTATCACGTTAGCTCCGTAACTAAAGTGCTTCGCCGATATATTGTCGTGGAGATAAAAGTCACTGTGAATGTCCATTTCGCATTCTTGACTCTCATTTTCAAGAGGATATAGTATCCGAGGTTGTTTAAAATACAAATCCGTGATCCACAATAGAAAAAGGAGAAAGTGTGGAATCCAATGAGCCAGCTTGTACCAAAGTTACGGTCAGAGCGAAAAAAGATACGTCCTGCACTGCACTCTAGTCCTTAACTCTCACGTGCCTCATCCACGAATCTTTCATCCTGGCTCAAATTAATGGGGTAATCGTCGCTTTCTCGGTCCGAATCGCTCTCGCTGCTGGTGTAAACAATGGGGAAATGGGAGGAGCCTTTCAACCTGCGACGTCACGCCACTTCCGGTACAGGCAAAGCTTTTTTTTATCAGCGACCAAAAGTTGCGAACTTTATCGTCGATGGTCTCTACTAAATCCTTTCAGCAAAAATATGGCAATATCGCGAAATGATCAAAGCTGAAAAATATTAATCGTGTATTTACATGTTCAGTCACTGTGAATGTCCATTTCGTGTTCTCGACTCTCATTTTCAAGAGGATATAGTATCTGAGGTGGTTTAAAATACAAATCTGTGATCCACAATAGAAAAAGGAGAGAGTGTGGAATCCAATGAGCCAGCTTGTACCTAAGTTACGGTCAGAGCGAAAAAAGATAGGTCCATCACTGCCTCTCAAGTCCTTCACTGTAACGTTCCTCATCTACGAATCTTTCATCCTCGCTCGAATTAATGGGGTAATCGTCACTTTCTCGGTCCGAATCTCTCTCGCTCCATTGTAAACAATGGGGAATTGTGAGGAATACTAGCTCCTGTGACGTCACGCCACTTCCGGTACAGGCAAGGCTTTTTTTATCAGCGAGCAAAAGTTGCGAACTTTATCGTCGATTTTCTCTACTAAATCCTTTCAGCAAAAACATGGCAATATCGCGAAATGATCAAGGATGACACATAGAATGGATCTGCTATTCCCGTTTAAATAAAAAAAATTCATTTCAGTAGGCTTTTAATTTCAGTAGGCCTTTAATGATTAGTTATTTCTCACTTCGAACATTAAATATCGTGTCTTTGCAGTCTATTCAATTGAATATAAGTTGAAAAGGATTTGCAAATCATTGTATTCTGTTTTTATTTACCATTTACACAACGTGCCAATTTCACTGGTTTTGGGGTTTGTAATATCTGTTTTCGAATGAACTAAAACAAACTAGGGAAAGCAACACGGTAGGCGCTGTAAGGGAGGGTGTGTGTCGCTGCCAAATCAAACCATCATTAGTGCTTGGTCCAGGCGATGAGCCAGTGCCCAGAGGGACCACAAGTTTTTGGCGCCCTCCAGTTACCCGATGACTGGGGTACAGCCCTGTAACCATGGGACCAGGCAAGAGAAACACACGGAAGTGTACGGCGCGGGGGTCACATTGGATTTTGTTTCCGTACCACCAATTTATCTTTCCCGTCATTGTCTCCGCCATGCTACCTGTTGACTGAAGCCTCCTTTCAAGGCCAAGAACGAGGCGGGTTGAGGCACCTGTGTAAACCGCCGAGCCAATGACAGGTGTCCCCTCAGAGGCAGAAGGCTGAACAATGCGAGATAGAAGAACACCCAGAAGCATCTCCTCCCCTTTTCCTTTCACCGACAAGCCTTCCTTAACTAGCACACAGCCCTCTCTTAACAAAAGCTATGCTCTATTGTGTCTGCTGGTTTGTGTATTCGCCCATTTTAAAAGAGGTTGCTATTCGTGTACAAATAAAGCTCTTTAACACGAAAGCTGCACCTGTTTTTTTAACCGGTAAAGGAGAAAAATCAAATCATGTGATGCGATTAACGACCTATATCGTCATATTTAGGTTTGGGCTGTAATCCCTGGGCCAGGCATCATGTGATGGGACTAAAGCTTGACTTTGCAGTAAAGGGAGGGATGTATGATGGAGATTAGTGACGACCCATCGTGTTGTGTCAACATGACACAGAAAAGAGAAGGATTTCCTCCCCCGGGGAAGTTACATGAGACCTTGTTAGAGGTTGCATGCCATGTCAAATGTGCAGCAAAGTGTTGAACATTGTGTTTTCATTCCTAATTGACTGATTCCTAATGTACAAGACAGTGGGAAAATCTACAAGAAAGAGTATGGTAAGCATATATTTTCATACAAACCCCAGAACCAGTGAAGTTGGCACGTTGTGTAAATGGTAAATAAAAACAGAATACAATGATTAGCAAATCCTTTTCAACTTATATTCAATTGAATGGAGTGCAAAGACAAGATATTTAACGTTCGAACTGGAAAACGTTGTTATTTTTTGCCAATATTAGCTCATTTGAAACTTGATGCCTGCAACATGTTTCAAAAAAGCTGGCACAAGTGGAAAAAAAGACTGAGAAAATTGAGGAATGCTCATCAAACACTTATTTGGAACATCCCACAGGTGAACAGGCTAATTGGGAACAGGTGGGTGCCATGCTTGGGTATAAAAGCAGCTTCCATGAAATGCTCAGTCATTCACAAACAAGGATGGGGCGAGGGTCACCACTTTGTGAACAAATGCGTGAGCAAATTGTCCAACAGTTTAAGAACAACATTTCTCAACCAGCTATTGCAAGGAATTTAGGGATTTCACCATCATCAAAAGGTTCAGAGAATCTGGAGAAATCACTGCACGTAAGCGATGATATTACGGACCTTCAATCCCTTAGGTGGTACTGCATCAAAAAGCCACCATCAGTGTGTAAAGGATATCACCACATGGGCTCAGGAACACTTCAGTAAACCACTGTCAGTAAGTAGAGTTTGTCGCTACATCTGTAAGTGCAAGTTATAACTATTATGCAAAGCCAAAGCCATTTATCAACAACACCCATAAACGCTGTCGGCTTTGATGGGCCCGAGCTCATCTAAAATGGACTGATGCAAAGTGTAAAAGTGTTCTGTGGTCTGACGAGTCCATTTCAATTTGTTTTTGGAATCTGTGGAGGTCGTGTCCTCCGGAACGAAGAAGAAAAGAAACATCCGGATTGTTATCGGCGCAAAGTTCAAAAGCCAGCATCTGTGATGGTATGGGGGTGTATTAGTGCCCAAGGCATGGGTAATTTACACATCTGTGAAGGCACCATTAATGCTGAAAGGTACATACAAATTTTGGAGCAACATATGTTGCCATCCAAGCAACGTTACCATGGACACCCCTGCTTATTTCAGCAAGACAATGCCAAGCCATATTCTGCACATGTTACAACAGCGTGGTTTCGTAGTAAAAGAGTGCGGGTACTAGACTGGCCTGCCTGTAGTCCGGACCTGTCTCCCATTGAAAATGTGTGGCGCATTATGAAGCCTAAAATACCAAGACGGAGACCCCGGACTGTTGAACAACTTAAAGGCCTACTGAAACCCACTACTACCGACCACGCAGTCTGATAGTTTATATATCAATGATGAAATCTTAACATTGCAACACATGCCAATACGGCCGGGTTAGATTACTAATTTTGCGCGAAATATCCTGCTGAAAACGTCCCGGTATGATGACGTTTGCGCGTGACGTCACGGATTGTAGCAGACATTTTGGAACAGCATTGTGGCCAGCTATTAAGTCGTTTGTTTCATCACAAAATTCCACAGTATTCTGGACATCTGTGTTGGTGAATCTTTTGCAATTTATTCAATGAACAATGGAGACAGCAAAGAAGAAAGCTGTAGGTGGGAAGCGGTGAATTTCGGCCGGCTGCAGCAACACAAACACGTAGCCGGTGTTTCATTGTTTACATTCCCGAAAGATGACAGTCAAGCTTTACCATTGGCCTGTGGAGAACTGGGACAACAGAGACTCTTACCAGGAGGACTTTGAGTTGGATATGCAGACGCGGTACCGTGAGTACGCAGCTGCGGCTTCCAAACATTTGATCGCTTGCCCGTACGTGCGTGCCGCTATGTGCATGTCACGTACGTAACTTTGGGGACTTTGGGGAAATATATGTGCTGTATGAACTTTGGGGAGGTGAACGGTACTTTGGGCTGTGGGATTGAGTGTGTTGTGCGGGTGTTTGATTTGTATTGGCGGGTTATATGGACGGGAGGGGGAAGGTGTTTGTTATGCGGGATTCATTTGTGGCATATTAAATATAAGCCCGGTTGTGTTGTGGCTAATAGAGTACCGTATTTTCCGCACCATAAGGCGCCCCGTGTTATTAGCCGCACGTTTAATGAATGGAATATTTCAAAACTTTGTTCACCTATTAGCCGCCCCGTGCTATTAGCCGCACCTACGCTACGCTAAAGGGAATGTCAACAAAACAGTCAGATAGGTCAGTCAAACTTTAATAATATATTACAAACCAGCGTTCTAACAACTCTGTTCACTCCCAAAATGTAATGTGCAAATGTGCAATCACAAAAATAGTAACACTCAAAATAGTGCAGAGCAATAGCAACATCAATAACTCAACGTTGCTCATACGTTAGTGTCACACAACACACAAAATAAACATTTAAAGCTCACTTTCTGAAGTTATTACTCATCCACAAATCCCTCGAATTATTCTTCTTCGGTGTGCTTCACTTGTTTTTTGACACCATCGATGATGTGGACGCGCATGGAGTCATAGATCAACAGGAACGGCGCTGCGTGAAAAAAGTCACCCGGTGTCTTCGCGTAAACGTCTATCAACCACTCGCTCATCTTTTCTTCATCCATCCATCCCTTCGAGATAGCTTTTATGATGACGCCGGCTGGAAAGTTCTCTTTTGGCAAGGTCTTCCTTTTGAATATCACCGTGGGTGGAAGTTTCTGGCCGTTAGCATGGCAAGCTAGAACCACAGTAGGACGACTTCTCATTCCCTGTGGTGCGAATATTCACCGTACGTGTTCCCGTTGTATCCACAGTGCGGTTCACATGAATATCAAAAGTCAGTGGAACCTTGTACGCGTGTCTCTTAGTAGGAGACATTTTGTTGTCTTTACAGAAACACACAAATGAAATGAAATATCCGCGCGCTTCTTCTTCTACGGGGGCGGGTGCTCACCTTGGCGGTTGCTTATAGTAGAAGAAGAAGCGCTTCCTCTTCTATGGGGGCGGTTGCTTACCGTAGAAGAAGAAGCGCTTCCTCTTCTACGGGGAAAAAAGATGGCGGCTGTTTACCGTAGTTGCGAGACCTAAACTTTATGAAAATAAATATGAATATTAATCCATATATAAGGCGCACCGGGTTATTAGCCGCACTGTCTGCTTTTGAGAAAAATGTTGGTTTTTAGGTGCGGCTTATGGTGCGGAAAATACGGTATATATATGTCTTGTGTTTATTTACTGTTTTAGTCATTCCCAGCTGAATATCAGGTCCCACCCGCCTCTCACAGCATCTTCCCTATCTGAATCGCTTCCACTGCCCTCTAGTCCTTCACTCTCACTTTCCTCATCCACAAATCTTTCATCCTCGCTCAAATTAATGGGGAAATCGTCGCTTTCTCGGTCCGAATCGCTCTCGCTGCTGGTGGCCATGATTGTAAACAATGGGGGAAATGTGAGGAGCCTTTCAACCTGCGACGTCACTCTACTTCCGGTACAGGCAAGGCTTTTTTATTAGCGACCAAAAGTTGCGAACGTTATCCTCGATGTTCTCTACTAAATCCTTTCAGCAAAAATATGGCAATATCACGAAATGATCAAGTATGACACATAGAATGGACCTGCTATCCCCGTTTAAATAAGAAAATCACATTTCAGTAGGCCTTTAAGCTGTACATCAAGCAAGAATGGGAAAGAATTCCACCTGAAAAGCTTCAAAAATTGGTCTCCTCAGTTCCAAAACTGAGTGTTGTTAAAAGGAAAGGCCTTGTAACACAGTGGTAAAAAATGCCCCTGTGCCAACTTTTTTGCAATGTGTAGCTACCATTAAATTCTAATTTAATGATTATTTGCACAAAAAAAATGAAGTTTCTCAGTTCCAACATTAAATATCTTGTCTTTGCAGTCTATTCAATTGAATATAAGTTGAAAAGGATTTGCAAATCATTGTATTCTGTTTTTATTTACCATTTATACAACGTGCCATTTTACTGATTTGGGGTTTGTACATTACGATATAATAAACGCAATTTACAAAGAGTGTTACAAGTCTACATTTAGTTCAATTTGCTTTTATTTAGGGACAAGAATCTGCAGACAGTAATTACTTGGCTACAGCAGTGTTTGTGCATTTGATGGCGAATGTTTCGCTGTGGACCTTTAAGGCTTTGTTATTTTTATGGGCACTGCTTTTTCTCTTTTATTTAAACAAGGAGGTTAATGGTTAACAGTTAAGAGCATTGTTGGAATACATTTGCAAAAACAACAGCAGTGAGCATGTCGGGTTCACAAATGGCAGATGCCTCATTCTGTACCTTCTAGAACACACAGCATCTACACATCCATTTTGCATGCTCAATTGGTTCACCTACAATACCAAGTTATCATTTTCAAATAGTGTTCATTCATGCTTCTAAACAATTTTAAAAATGGGCCGCTTGTTCAGAATAATTAGTCTCACATTGGGTGCAATAATGCTGAAAGTATTTCTCAAACTAAAGCTTGAGTACTTCAAGTATTTGACAGGAGGACGAAGGGAGAAGTCTGTGATTTAACTCCAGAGGCAGTGCAGCTGGAGAATAAATTCTGCTCAAGGCTTTTTTTCCAACCTTTTTTGAAAAATGTCACCTCCTTTTATTGGCTGGGTTTGAGGAATGAATATATTGAAATAAGAAATGACATTTATTAACCACGTTGCACCAACTTTTTTATGAGTATTTAATTGATATTCATTAATTTAATGAGTATTTAATTGATATTCATTAATCTAATGAGTATTTCATTGATATTCATTAATTTTGGGTACGTTAAACTTTCTTCCACGGTGTAATTGTCAAAAGTACCATCATTTGGTCCAATAATTGTTACTGAGCAGGCAACAAATGCACAAAATTCAAAACCAGTGAAGTTGGCACGTTGTGTAAATGGTAAATAAAAACAGAATAGTCAACTTTGACATTCAACTTAGACATGAAAAAATGCTTGTTTGTGCCCACCTTTTTTCTTTAGTGGGTTATGATTAATTTTTCATCAAAACGGGGGAAGGAGATAAACATTACATCAGTCGACATCCCAGTGAGAGCAGTAATTGTACAGTAAATACATTGTTTTTTTATGTTCGTAGTTTGCATTTCTTAGCACCTAGCAATACTGGTACATGGTGCTTATTTTTTTCATTAAGCTGGATCAGCTTCGTACACAGCTTCTAAAACTTGCAGATCATCCTCCCTATATTCAGGCTCAAAAATACAGTATAAGGTTCTGGATCATCATTCGTCCCAAATGATTGCAATGATTTGCAAATCCTTTTCAACCTATATTCAATTGAATAGACTGCAAAGCTAACTCGCCAAGGCAGCTGAGCCGGAAAGCTGCTGCATCCCCTCTGAGTTCGCGAAAGTTAATTCTAGATTATAAATCATGCCTCTTACCTGGATAGTAGAAGGTTTTAGTCTTAAATCGAGATGTTGGTCAACTTTGACATTCAACTTAGACAAGAAAGACACGAAAAAAACGCTCGTTTGCGGCCACCTTTTTTTTTGTGGATTATGATTAATTTTTCATCAAAACGGGGGAGGGAGATAAACATTAAATCAGTCGAGATCCCAGTGAGAGAAGACATTGTACAGTAAATAAATTGTTTTATTATGTTCGCAGATTGAATTTCTTAGGACATAACAATACTGGTACATGATGCTTATTGTTTCATTAAGCTGGATCAGCTTCGTACACAGCTTCTAAAACTTGCAGATCATCCTCCCTATATTCAGGCTCAAAAATACAGTATAAGGGTCTGGATCATCATTTGTCCCTAAGTAGTGTTTGTTGGCTCTCATAAAGTCTGCATGAGTTGTAGTCAGTGTTGTTGTTGAAGGGAAATAGCGCACGTTGTGATATATCTGTAAAATGAATACTACGGCGTATACTTAAAATGAGCAAAATACAAAAATATTGCATGCTATTATGAATGTGCCTGTTACTGCATTATATATATATTTACAAAATGTATATAAAATGTTCAATGGCGGTTTTCAAATGTTTTAGAACGCTTTACAGGGAGAATAGAACCATTGTTAGCTGACTTTTGCTAACGTTATTTACAAAACAGAAAACCAGTGTTTTGTGTAAATCTTTGTGTAAATCGTAAATAAAATCGTAAATAAAAACAGAATACAATGATTTGCAAATCCTTTTCAACTTATATTCAATTGAATAGACTGCAAAGACAAGATACTTAACGTTCAAACTGGTAAACTTTGTTATTTTTTGCAAATATTAGCTCATTTGGAAGTAGATGCCTGCAACATGTTTCAAAAAAGGGCACAAGTGGCAAAAAAGACTGGGAAAATCGAGGAATGCTCATCAAACACTTATTTGGAACATCCCAAAGGTGAACAGGCTAATTGGGAACAGGTGGGTGCCATGATTGGGTATAAAAGCAGCTTCCACGAAATGCTCAGTCATTCACAAACAAGGACGGGGCGAGGGTCACCACTTTGTGAACAAGTGGGCAAGCAAATTGTCGAAAAGTTTGAGAACAACATTTCTCAACCAGCTATTGCAAGGAATTTAGGGATTTCACCATCCACGGTCCGTAATATCAAAAGGTTCAGAGAATCTTGAAAAATCACTGCACGTAAGTAGGGCTGCAACAACTAATCGATTAAATCGATTAAAATTGATTATTAAAATAGTTGCCAATTAATTTAGTCATCGATTCGTTGGATCTATGCTATGCGCAGAGTTGTTGTTTTTTTAATAAACCATTATTTATAAACTGCAACATTTACAAACAGCTGAGAAACAATCAAAATAAGTATGGTGCCAGTATGCTGTTTTTTTTCCAATAAAATACTGGATAGGATAGAAATGTAGTTTGTCTCTTTTATCCGATTATTAATCGATTAATCGAAGTAATAATCAACAGATTAATCGATTATCAAAGTAATCGTTAGTTGCAGCCCTACACGTAAGCGATGATATTACGGACCTTCGATCCCTCAGGCGGTACTGCATCAAAAAGCGACATCAGTGTGCAAAGGATATCACCACATGGGCTCAGGAACACTTCGGAAAACCACTGTCAGTAACTACAGTTTATCGCTACATCTGTAAGTGCAAGTTAAAACTCTACTATGCAAAGCGAAAGCCATTTATCAACAACACCCAGAAACGGAAAAAAAAAAGACTGAGAAAGTTGTGGAATGCTCATCAAACACTTATTTGGAAAAATCCCACAGGTGAACAGGCAAATTGGGAACAGGTGGGTGCCATGATTGGGTATAAAAGCAGCTTCCACAAAATGCTCAGTCGTTAACAAACAAGGATGGTGCGAGGGTCACCACTTTGTAAACAAATGCCAGCCGTGTGCAGACACTACAGTTAAATCTAAATTTTAAAAAAATAGATACTGTCAATAAGTTATCCATTATCCGTATTGGTATCGGTATTGAGAAGCAGGAAGTTATCTGTATCAGTATCGGCTTGACAAAAAAAAATATCCATAGTAATAATAATGGATCAGTTGATCTGAACTAAATTACATAAAGTAAATCAAGTGTTTACATGTGTAAGATTCAATATGTGTGAAAAGGAGTAGAAGGAAGCTGTGCATACTCTAACTATGTTTACTGTATAGTTGTGCGCTATCCCACGCTGTATGAATGGGGGCCAAACGTCTCTAAATAGACCTTGCACTTATGATAATTGCACATTTGTAACCAGACCTCAAAAACGCGCTCCCCCGAGTAGCCAAGAAGTTTTTGAACGCCGCACAAATCAAAGGCCGTGCAGCGTATCATCTCGCTACATTAACCCCTTACGCATTTGCAGCTTGGTAACTTTATTGGTGTTATTTTAGGCAAATTATAGCTGTCAAAACCATCAAACGTTGACGAAAAGTCAAGCTGCGGGCCTGCTGCTGCAAAGTGAATCGCCTTCAAGCGGTGATTACGGGGGAAGCGAAAAGGTTGCCGCCGCACTGACTTGAGAGAAGGTTGAATGAGTTTTTTCACAGTTTTTTCAAAGACTTTGAACAATGGGAACTCAGTGGCGCCGTCTTCAAATATTCAAAGATTTGATTTAGGAGTCTGATTCAACTATCTCCTTGACAGTCGAATCGTTGGAGGTTAATAGTCCTCACAAACTTTTGAGGAGGAAAAAGTCGCATATAAGATCTTTGGTTTTTGTTTACTTGAATGAAAGACGATATTTATTTTTATAAGTACCTTTTATTAACTTTGGAATATTCACATATCCACGTTAGAGCATATAATGTTACGCCACCTATATAGGGTAAACTTGGCCGACGTTAGAGCGTTTATTCTATCGTAATGTACAAACCCCAAAACCAGTAAAACGGCACGTTGTGTAAATGGTAAATAAAAACAGAATACAATGATTTGCTAATCCTTTTCAACTTATGTTCAATTGAATAGACTGCAGAGACCAATTTTTGAAGATTTTCAGGTGGAATTATTTCGCATTCTTGCTTGATGTACAGCTTAAGTTGTTCAACAGTCCGGGGTCTCCATTGTGGTATTTTAGGCTTCATAATGCGCCACACATTTTCAATGGTAGACAGGTCTGGACTACAGGCAGGCCAGTCTAGTACCTGCACTCTTTTACTATGAAGCCGCGCTGTTGTAACACGTGGCTTGGCATTGTCTGACTGAAATAAGCAGGGGCGTCCATTAAAAAGAAGTTGCTTGGATGGCACATGTGTTGCTCCAAAACCTGTATTTACCTTTCAGCATTAATGGTGCCTTCACAGATGTGTAAGTTACCCATGTCTTGGGCACTAATACACCCCCATACCATCACAGATACTGGCTTTTCAACTTTCTGCCTATAACAGTCCGGAAGGTTCTTTTCCTGTTTGGTCCAGAGGACCGACGTCCACAGTTTCCCCCAAAAAATTGGAATGTGGACTCGTCAGACCACAGAACACTTTTCCCACTTTGCATCAGTCCATCTTCGATGAGCTCGAGCCCAGCGAAACCGGCTGCGTTTCTGGGTGTTGTTGATAAATGGCTTTCGCTTTGTATAGTAGAGTTTTAACTTGCACTTACAGATGTAGCGACCAACTGTAGTTGCTGACAGTGGTTTTCTGACGTTTTCCTGAGCTAATGTGTTGATATCCTTTACACAAAAATATCGCTTTTTAATCCAGTACCGCCTGAGGGATCGAAGGTCCGTAATATCATCGCTTACGTGCAGTGATTTCTCCAGATTCTCTGAACCTTTTGATGATATGACGGACCGTAGATGGTGAAATCCCTAAATTCCTTGCAATAGCTTGTTGAGAAATGTTGTTCTTAAACTGTTCGACAATTTGCTCAGGCATTTGTTGACAAAATGGTGACCCTCGCCCCGTCCTTGTTTGTGAATGACTGAGCATTTCATGGAAGCGGCTTTCATACCCAATCATGGCACCCACCTGTTCCCAATTAGCCTGTTCACCTTTGGGATGTTCCAAATAAGTGTTTGATGAGCATTCATCAACGTTCTTAGTTTTCTTTGCCACTTGTGCCAGCTTTTTTTTTAAACATGTTGCAGGTCTCAAATTCCAAATGAGTTAATATTTGCAAAAAATAACATTGTTCCATTTCGAACGTTAAATATCTTGTCTTTGCAGTCTATTCAATTGAATATAGGTTGAAAAGGATTTGCAAATCATTGTATTTTGTTTTTATTTACCTAGAACGTGACATGCAGATAAAACAACTGAAAGCCATTCTGCTTTTCAATCATGTGCGGTCATACCTCTAAACTCTTTTTAAAGACGGGCACATATGATAAACAAGCTGCATGAGACATGTTGATAAAGTTTGCCTTAAAGACTAAAGACTTGCACGACAAAAAAGAAAACCTCCTATACGTACTCAAACTCTAGATTTAAGTTGGGGGGAAAAAAAAAACATTCTTCAAATTCATTACATTCCACGCCTTTCTGCTTTAAATCACGTTTAGGATTGGCCTATATTTTATTGTTTTACTTTACACAATGGAGCAGAAAAAAGCATATGCAGTTAACTTGCCTAAAAGTCAACGATCATTACTCAAGGACAGTACATGGGTAGCTCACTGCAACTTCCTTCAAGTTCTGCATTGAGTCTTGAGCAAAACCACCTAAAACTGTGTCAACAAATCTACACATTAGCTCGTCCAATATCTTCCCCTGTAAAATAGTCGCTCTTGTAAAGTGGAACTGCACTTTTTTATTTTTATTTTGCCTATCTTTCACAATCATTATTGGTTTTCTTTTCTCGCTTTCTAACATATAAAAATCGTCTCATCCTACACTGCAAAAACTGAAATCTAAGTAAGATGAAATATCTCAAATAAGGGTGATATTTGCTTATTTTCTGTCTGATAAGATAATTCTTCTTAATAAAATCCTGTTGAGCGATACTTCCTGTGTCATGCCGTCTCCTTCTCCCGCCGTACATAACAGATTATTTGCAAAAAAAAAAGAAGTTTCTCAGTTCGAACGTTAAAATATCTTGTCTTTGCAGTCTATTCAACTGAATATAAGTTGAAAAGGACTTGCAAATCATTGTATTCTGTTTTTATTTACGAATTACACAACGTGCCAAATTCACTGGTTTTGGGTTTTGTATTACAGAGGTTAGAACACTGGGTGGGAATTTCCGGTTCTGCTCTTAATTGGTTCAAGTCCTATCTCGATTACAGGACATACTTTGTTGAAATTGGTAACTGTGTCTCTGACCAATTGGCTATGATCTGTGGGGTTCCTTAGGACTCGATACCGGGACCCCTATTGTTCAACTTGTACATGCTGCCACAAGGCCAGCTAATACGCGGCTTCAATGTGTCCTACCACAACTATGCAAATGACACTGAGATCTGGGGACGGCGTATCGTGGGTTGGGAGAGTGGCCGTGCCAGCAACCTGAGGGTTCCTGGTTCGATCCCCACCTTCAACCAACCTAGTCACGTCCGTTGTGTCCTTGAGCAAGACACTTCACCCTTGCTCCTGATGGGTCGTGGTTAGTGCCTTGCATGGCAGCTCCCGCCCTCAGTGTGTGAATGTGGAAATAGTGTCAAAGCGCTTTGAGTACCTTGAAGGTAGAAAAGCGCTATACAAGTATAACTCATTTACCATATCTACGTAGCACTCACTTTGTCAATACATCGTACAGATCAGTGTGGGGATGCAAAATAATTTTCTTTAGCTAAACACAGACAGAACTAAAATCATTGTCTTTGGCCAACAGAAGCAAAGAAAAACTATTATTAGTCCCCTCCAGACCGTCTCCCTGAAACAACTTGATCAGGATAGACATTTGGGTGTAATAATGGACTCAGACTTGAACTTTAACAGCCACATTAGGTCAATAACATCAGCAGCTTTTTACCACCTGAAAAAACATGCCAAGATCATCAAACATTGACTAAATGAGACTGAGAGACACTATTCCATACCTTTGTCTTTAGCAGGTAAGACTACGGTACTGGCCTTTTTAATAGGCTCTCTAAACGACCTGTAAAGCAGCTGCAGTACATCCAAAATGCTGCTGCTCAAGTCCTGACTAGAACCAAGAAATACAACCTTATTAGTCAAGTGCTTAGGTCACTGCATTGGCTTTCTGTTGCTCAGATAATAGACTTTAAAACAGCTTTTCATGGTCTTGTGCCAAAGTACATTTCTGACATGTTAGAGACATATGAACCCCCTCGGGCTCTGAGAACCGCAGTAAGTGGTCTCCTTCTGGTGCCCAGAGTCAGGAACAAGCATGGTGCGGCTGCATTTCAGTTTTGTGCTCCTACAATCTGGAATAGTATTCCTAAAGATGTGAGGCAGGCATCAACATTGGCAATGTTCAAATCCAGGCTGAAAACACTTGTATTTATTGGTGCTAGGGGTGTAACGGTACGTGTATTTGTATTGAACCGTTTCGGTACGGGGGTTTCGGTTCGGTTCGGAGGTGTACCGAACAAGTTTCCACACGAACATATTAAGTAGCCGCCTCCGCTTCCTTCTGCCTCTGTTTCTGTCAGTACTCTACACAGCACCCAGCATTGTCCCACCCACACAACCATCTGATTGGTTAAAAACAGAGCGGTAACAGCCAATCAGCAGTGCATATTCAGAACGGTAACAGCCAATCAGCAGTGCGTATTCAGAGTGCATGTAGTCAGAGCTTAGCATTTAGCAGGTAAGCATCAGGCTGCGGACTCTCCCCAAATTATAATAAACACCTCCCAGTCAACTACTAGTAACATCACTATGAGCCCGTTGACCTTCTAGAAATATAAAAGGCAGTTCAGCTCGCTCGCAGTCCTGGCTTGAGGTGAAGGCTAATTCGCTTTTAGCGTAACGTTAGCTCATTTTGCGGTGTGTGTGTGTGTGTGTGTGTGCGTGTTACGGACAGCAAAGCCCTGTCTGTCTGTTATTTCACTTTACCTTTTTCTGTGTTGATTGAGCTGTGTTGAAGCAGCAAAAAAGGACATTATGTTAAATGAAGAGTTTCTGTCTCTGATAGTTGATATAATAATGTAACTGCATCATTAAGCCTACATGAACTCCATAGTGTTCAGGAATGAATAGTCTCTCCTATTGCTAGTGTACCATTTTTTCAGCTATAGTTACATTAATCATTAGTAATGTAATAGCCTAGTTTTGAATGGCAGGGTACCTGCTATCACATATTGATAAAAATATAACATTTACATAATAACAATCAACTACAAGCTTCCCACCTACTCAGTGGCCTAGTGGTTAGAGTGTCCGCCCTGAGATCGGTAGGTTGTGAGTTCAAACCCCGGCCGAGTCATACCAAAGACTATAAAAATGGGACCAATTACCTTCCTGCTTGGCACTCAGCATCAAGGGTTGGAATTGGGGGTTAAATCACCAAAAATGATTCCCGGGCGCGGCACCGCTGCTGCCCACTGCTCCCCTCACTTCCCAGGGGGTGAACAAGGGGATGGGTCAAATGCAGAGGAAAAATTTCACCACACCCAGTGTCTGTGTGACAATCATTGGTACTTTAACTTTAACTTTAAATTAAGCATGATGAGTTGACTTGAAACTGTTTAATGTTGCACTTTTCATATGTAGAAGAAAGGTTTTGTCATTGTATTTAATCTGAGCAACAACTTGAGGCAGTTTAATGTTGATTAACGTGGGCACAATTATTATACTGTTCCCAAAGTTAAAAGGATAAAGCCATTGTTTACAAATTTGGTAAATAAATAACCAAAAAATTAATATTTTGTTGTTTTCTTACTGTACCGAAAATTAACCGAACCGTGACCTCTAAGCCGAGGTATGTACCGAACCGAAATTTTTGCGTACCGTTACACCTCTAATTGGTGCATAATACAGCTTAAAGTACTTTATCTACACTCTTTGATTTTAATTTGAATTATAATAGTTTTATAATGATTTTATTTTATGTTTTTAATTACTTTACTAGGATTACTTTTATGATTATTTTATTTTTGGCTTTGCCTTTTTGTGATTTCCTTACAGCACTTTGAATTGCCTTGTGTACAAATTGTGCTCTAAAAATAAACTTGCCTTGCCTTGTTTTCTTTAAGGTCAATAAGGATACAAGGTTAGGCAGAGGTGTATTTATAACAATTTTATAGACACATTATGCTATTTACAGTTGCGGTGGAGAGTGGGGGGTGGGGGGTGCGAAATATTTTCCTCTTCCGAGATGGGGCATAATAGAAAATAATTGCTCTAAAGTAACGATACTCTTGAGTACAGTTTATAAAGGAATGCATACGAGAAAATGAGACTCAACAATCTAGATAAAATAACAATCTATACTGTATATATATATTATATCAATCCACATTTGCCCTTTCATTCATTTTAAAGGTATAAAAACCTTGTTGACAAACATTAAGGAACTGAATATTTACAATTTAACCTGAAAAATACTCAAAGCTCTCTCACCTCAACTTAATTAAACTGTCTTGCTCCAGAAGACTATGAAGGTCAGCTCCAATCCACATTCCGCACATTTCCATATCAGAATTGTAAAGGGGTCACTAATGGCAACAGATAACAAGTGTGACAGCTTACTCTGTTCCTGCCCAAATACTGCTAGGAAAAATAAAATGTGTTGTCTTCGAAAGGGGCTTTTTTTAGACTAAAAAGAACATCTCGCTGAGGGGCAAAATTACGAACAGTTCTATCAGGTTAGACCAGGGGACAGCAACCCAAAATGTTGAAAGAGCCATATTGGTACACAAATAAATGAAAAAAGTATGTTTGGAACCGCAAAAATGAAAAGCCTGATATAAGTGTTATAATGAAGGCAACACGTAATGTAAGGGTCTATATGAACTATTGTAGCCTACTATCAAAATGACTGTCGCAAATCTTCGATGACAGAAATTTGAAATTTAATATTTATTCTACACATTTTTACAACATTGGAAAACATTAGTAAAACGGAGGCTTCCACAGGATGAGATAACTCCTGGAAATTACGGTCTTAGAATGGCCGAATTATAGATGCGTATGTCAAAGTTAATAGAACGGCAGGCTGTCTTTTTCTTTGGCAAGCTGGGTAACGTTTGCTGTGGTCTGGAACAACATGGCACACAAACAACTATCAGAAATGCAGCCAATATTACATACAGATAATGTGTCGTGAGACATGCAAATATAAATTAAATACACAGAGGACATAAGTAAAGGAAATTAAATGAGCTCAAATATACCTACAAACGAGGCATAATGATGCAATATGTACATACAGCTAGCCTAAATAGCATGTTAGCATTGATTATTAGCACTCCACGCAAGTCAATAACATCAACAAAGCTCACCTTTGTGCGTTCACGCACAGCATAACACGTTTGGTGAACAAAATGAGACAAAGAAGGAGTGGCATAAAACACATCTTTCTGTGGCAGTGTCAGAGAAAGTTGTACACATAAAACAACTACGGTGAGTTCAAGGACCGCCAAAATTAGTAGGACAAAATGCTGCTGGCCAAATACTGTCATCAGGGAAGCATAAACACAAACATTAAACAGTGGGCTTTCTAACAATTAGGAAGGTTTGTGTTATGTTTGTCTTCCTACAGAAACATTATTAAAACAACAAACATATTGTCCCCCCATCTTTTTCCATTTTTTAAAAAAGCTCCAGGGAGCCACTAGGGCGGTTCTAAAGAGCCGCGGGATGCTGACCCCCGGTCTAGACCAAAAGTTCAAGGGCCAAATTCTTGTCCCAGTCATGGATTGACCAAATTTCACTGATTAGCACTCCAGCAAATCAGTAACATCAACAAAGCTCACCTTTGTGCATCCACGCACAGCATAAAATGTTTGGTGGACAAAATGAGACAAAGAAGCATAATACACGTCTTTCTGTGGCAACGTCGGAGAAAGTTGTACATGTAAACAAACTGTTGTGTCACAGTCCACACAACTACGGTGAGTTCAAGGACCTTTGAAATTAGTAGGACAAAATGCTGCTTGCCAAATACTCTCATCAGTGAAGCATGTATAACAAACAGTGGGATTTCTAACAGCGAGGAAGGTTTGTGTCATGTTTGTCCTCCTACAGAAACCACATTAACACACACAAAAAAATTCACCCCACCTTTTTCCATTTTCATACATTTTTGAAAAAGCTCCAGGGAGCCACTAGGGCGGCGCTAAAGTGTGTACTGTGTGTACATGTGCATGTTGTAGGAGATTTATACCTGTATTTAACCACAACCAAAATGCCCCATCATTCACTTTCTCTGCATGCAACAAATGGAAAGTGCAATTGACAGTTTACCAGAGAATGAAAAATAGCAGTTTAGCAATTGATTTATTCTATTTTTCTTTTTACATTAATTCTATGGGAATCGGTTATCCCGAGGGTCAGCAACCCGCGGCTCTCGGGCCGCATGCGGCTCTTTAGTGCCGCCCTAGTGGCTCCCTGGAGCATTTTTGAAAAAGGATTGAAACGGGAAAAAGATGGGGGAAAAATATTTTTTTTGTTTCAGTATGTTTTTTGTTTGAGGACAAACATGACACAAAACTTCCCAATTGTTAGAAAGCCCACTGTTTAATATTTTTGTGTGTATGCTTCACTGATGACAGTATTTGGTGAACATCGTTTTGTCCTACTAATCTCGGCGGTTCTTGAACTCACCACAGTGTGGACTGTGACGCAACAGTTCGTTTACATGTAAAATCTTCCACTCCTTCTTTGACTCATTTTGTCCACCAAACGTTTTATACTGTGCATTAATGCACAAAGGTGAGCTTTGTTGGTGTTAGTGCTAATCAGGCATATTTGGTCAGTGCATGACTGCAAGCTAATCAATGCTAACATGCTATTTAGGCTAGCTGTATGTACATATTGCATCATTATGCCTCATTTGTAGGTATATTTGAGCTCATTTAATATCCTTTACTTGTATCCTCTTTGTATATAATTTAGTTTTGCATGTCTCATGACACATTATCTGTATGTAATATTGGCTGCATTTTTGATAGTTGTTTGTGTGCCACGTTGTTCCAGACCACAGCAAACATTACCTAGCTTGCCAAAGATTGTAATCAATCCATTAGAAGAAGACAGCCTCCTTTAACTTGGACACACACATCTATACCTTTGGCCATTAAAAGCCAGTCATTTCCAAGAGTTATCTCACCTTATGAGTAGCCTCTGATTTACTGCAGAGAGTGGTGAGGACGGCGGAAAAGATCATCAGGACTCCTCTTTCTCCTATCCAGGAAATCGCAAAAAGCTGCTGCCTGACCAGGGCTAAGAAAATCTGCAGAGACTCCTCCCACCCCCACCAAGGACTGTTGTCACTGCTGGACTCTAGAAAGAGGTTCCGCAGCCTCCGTAGCAGAACTTCCAGGTTCTGTAACAGCTTCATCCCTCAGGCCATCAGACTCTTGAACGCATCATAATAATGCCCTCAATTCCCCCCCAAAAACGGATTAACTCGCTGGAATACAAAGACAATATAACATACATCCATAAACGTGGATGCATATGCAAAAGTGCAATATATTTATCTGTACAGTAATCTATTTATTTATATCTGCACCTTATTGCTCTTTTATCCTGCACTACAACAAGCTAATGCAACAAAATGTTGTTCTCATCTGTACTGTTAAATTCACATTTAAATGACAATAAAAGGAAGTAAATGGTAAATGGGTTATACTTGTGTAGCTCTTTTCTACCTTCAAGGTACTCAAAGCGCTTTGACACTATTTCCACATTCACCCATTCATTTACACAATGATGGCCGGAGCTGCCATGCAAGACCCTAACCACGACCCATCAGGAGCAAGGGTGAAGTGTCTTGCTCAAGGACACATGGGGACGTTGTGGTGTAGTCGGGAGAGTGGCCGTGCCAGCAACCTGAGGGTTCCTGGTTCGATCCCCACCTTCTACCAACCTCGTAACGTCCGTTGTGTCCTTGGGCAAGACACTTCACCCTTGCTCCTGATGGGTCGTGGTTAGGGCCTTGCATGGCAGCTCCAGCCATCAGTGTGTGAATGTGTGTGTGAATGGGTGAATGTGGAAATAGTGTCAAAGCGCTTTGAGTACCTTGAAGGTAGAAAAGCGCTATACAAGTATAACCCATTTACCATTTACCTTTTACGTGACTAAGTTGGTAGAAGCTGGGGATCAAACCAGGAACCCTCAGATTGCTGGCACGGCCACTCTCCCAACCGCGCCACGCTGTCCCCTAAGTCTAAAAATGTGTAGAATAAATATTACATTTCAACATTTCTGTCAACGAAGATTTGCTTCAACTTGCGACACATAGTCATTTTGATAGTAGGCAACTATAGCTAATATAGACACTTGCATACAGCCGATTGTATTGTACCATATGTCCTGGCAAGAAATCTGCGTTCAAAGAACTCCGGCTTATTAGTGATTCCCAGAGCCCAAAAAAAGTCTGCGGGCTATAGAGCGTTTTCTATTCGGGCTCCAGTACTATGGATTGCCCTCCCGGTAACAGTTAGAGATGCTACCTCAGTAGAAGCATTTAAGTCCCATCTTAAAACTCATTTGTATATTCTAGCCTTTACATAGACCCCCTTTTTAGACCAGTTGATCTGCCGTTTCTTTTCTTTTCTCCTCTGCCCCCCTATCCCTTGTGGAGGGTGGCCATGGATGAAGTGCTGTGTCCAGAGTCGGGATCCGGGGTGGACTGCTCGCCTGTGCATTGGTTGGGGACATCTCTGCGCTGCTGACCCGTCTCCGCTCGGGATGGTCTCCTGCTGGCCCCACTATGGACTGGACTCTCACTATTATGTTAGATCCACTATGGACTGGACTTTCACAATATTATGTCAGACCCACTCGACGTCCATTGCATCTGGTCTCCCCTAGAGGGGAGACCAGATGCATCTGCGGTCCTCTCCAAGGTTTCTCATAGTCATTCTCATCGACGTCCCACTGGTTTGTGAGTTTTTCCTTGCTCTTATGTGAGCACTGAACCGCGGCTATCATTGTGGCTTGTGCAGCCCTTTGAGACACTTGTGATTTAGGGCTATATAAATAAACATAGATTGATTGATTGATTGATTATGTGTTGCCTTCATTATAACACTTATATAAGACTTTTCATTTGAAAATGGAAAGGTAAAATGTACACATATCAATCTTAAATTCTTATTACCAAGACAGAAAGAAGGGCAAACGAATAATAACACTAAGCCTGTTCCAACATGTTCCGTGTTATGTTATGTCTTTGTTTTGTTCCCGAACCACCCAAGAGCTTGGCTCACTGCTTGTCATCAATATTCCCTGATGATGCTCTCCTTAATTTGAAACGCAGATTGGCCAATGCCCCCCCCCCCCCCCCCGGCAGACTGGAGAGCGGAGCCAGAGCAGCTGAAGTAATCCAAACCAGAGACACAAACACAAACACTCTGATTGCCAGGTCTTTTCCTCCTGCCTGAGATGGCTTATCTTTCTCACTCCTACGCACGACAACGTGCATGGACAAACCTAAAAGTGTTGGACAAGAACAACAAACACCGACTCACGCCGGAGTCTAGTCACAGGGGGGGGTTCCAAGACTCTGGTTTTTATTTGTGTTGAAAAACTCTAAAGGTTATGTAACAGAGATGAACAAGGTTTTCTTTAGTCTGATGGCTTTAGGGTAATCAAAACTAGAAATACTACCAGTATGGTATACCTCAATTCATGCCACGGTGACAAAATCTGAGAAACCACTGTATTGACCCGAATACAAGACGGTATTTTTTACCTAAAACCTAGTGGCTCCCTGGACCTTTTTCAGAGATGTCTGAAAATGGAAAAAGATCAAGAAAAACATTTTTTTTTTGTTTTAATATATTTTCTGTAGGAGAACAAACATGACACAAACCTTCCTAATTGTTAGAAACCCCACTGTTTGTATTATACATGCTTCACTGATGAGAGTATTGGCTTAGTGGTTAGAGTGTCCGCCCTGAGATCGGTAGGTCGTGAGTTCAAACCGAAGACTATAAAAACGGGACCCATTACCTCCCTGCTTGGCACTCAGCATAGAAGGTTGGAATTTGGGGGTTGAATCACCAAAAATGATTCCTGGGCGCGACCACTGCTGCTGCTGCTTACTGCATCCCCTCACCTCCCAGGGGGTGATCAAGGGTGATGGGTCAAATGCAGAGGATACTCTCACCACACCTAGTGTGTGTGTGACAATCATTGGTACTTTAACTTTTTACTTTGGCAAGCACCGTTTTGTCCGACTAAATTCAGCTATCCTTGAACTCATCATAGTTTGTTTACATGTACAACTTTCTCTGATGTTGCCACAAGAATACATGTTTTTGCTACTCCTTTGTCTAATTTTGTCCAACAAACATTTTATGCTGTGCGTGAATGCACAAAAGTGAGCTTTGTTGATTTTATTGATTTGCTGGAGTGCTTATCAGGCATATTTGGTCGATCCATGACTGCAAGATTATTGATGCTAACATGCTATTTAGGCTAGCTGTATGTACATATTGCATCATTATGCCTTGTTTGTAGGTATATTTGAGCTCATTTAATATATTTTACTTTTATCCTTTTTGTATATAATTTAGTTTTGCATGTCTCATGACACATTATCTGTATGTAATATTGGTTGCATTTCAGATAGTTGTTTGTGGGCCATGTTGTTCCAGACCACAGCAAACATTACCTAGCTTTCCAAAGATTGTAATAAATCAATCAAAACAAGACAGCCTTCCGTTTCCTTTAACTTGGACACACACATCTATACCTTTGGCCATTAAAAGCCAGTAATTTCCAGGGGTTATCTCACCTTCTGAGTTTCCTCTGATTTACTAATGGTTTCTAATGTTGTAAAAATGTGCAGAATAAATGTTAAATTTCAACATTTCTGTCAAAAAACATTTGCTTCAGCCTGCGACACAGTCATTTTGATAGTGGGCTATTATAGCTAATATAGACACTTAGGGCATGTGTTGCTTTCATTATAAGACTTATATACGGCTTTTCATTTTTTGCGGCTCAAGACATATTGACTTTGGGCTAGCGACTGCACAAGATCAAGGACGCGGAACAGAGACACAATGCAGGCTTACACACAAACATGCATCCAAAAAATATATACACCACACATACACCCCCCACCCCCCAACCCAACCCAACGCCCTCGACGCAAATCCCATAGGGGTGATGAAAGGATGGTTAGCGCCTGAGAGCTGCGGCCTACCACCATGACCCCGCACTCCCTACCCTCTGTTGCTAGATATCTCGAGTTGTACGTTGTAATATGTATATGTGCTTTGCTATGGAGATTTTTTCCCACTCCAGACTGGGCCTCCTTAGGAGCCCAGTCTAGATAGTATTTTTTTACTCATCCCATAAGGGTGATGAAAGGATGGTCAGCGCCTGAGAGCTGCGGCCAACCACCATGACCCTGCACTCCCTTCCCTCTGTTGCTAGATATCTCGAGTTGTACGTTGTAATATGTATATGTGCTTTGCTATGGAGGTTTTTTCCCACTCCAGACTGGGCCCCCTTAGGAGCCCAGACTAGATAGTATTTTTTTACTCATCCCATAGGGGTGATGAAAGGATGGTCAGCGACAGAGCTGCGGCCTACCACCATGACCCCGCACTCCCTTCCCTCTGTTTTTAAGATTAAGATTAAAGTACCAATGATTGTCACACACACACTAGATGTGGTGAAATTTGTCCTCTGCATTTGAGCCATCCTTTGCTAGATATCTCGAGTTGTACGTTGTAATATGTATATGTGCTTTGCTATGGAGGTTTTTTCCCACTCCAGACTGGGCCCCCTTAGGAGCCCAGACTAGATAGTATTTTTTTACTCAACCTTTCCCAGCGTTTTACCTTTTTCCCCATCTTTTACGGGGCGCCTTGTGGTGACCCATCGGCGTTCCTGTTCTCTAACCCTGTACACTGTGTTTGTCTAATCTTGAAAGGGTTTGTGCTGAAAACAAAGTTTTGTTGTACTTGTGCAATGACATTAAAGACCTATCTATCTATTTGTTTTTTGTATTTTTAGTCCAATACAGCTCTTTCAACGTTTTGAGTTGCAGACCCCTGCTCTAAACCAACCAGGTTTTCCTTACAGAAATTGTGGAAATCTGCTGAGCGGTTTGTGTGTGTAATCCGATCTAAAAACAACCTCTGGTCTTACTTGGCCATGTTGTTTCCGAACCCTAAACAGGAATCAATGTAGGTTTTATCTATGGAAAACCAGACAATGCAGAGGCCTGAATAATCGGAACTGATGAGGTGTCGCATGAAGTGTGAGAGCTTGAACTCAACATGTGCCTCATTTCCCTTTTTTTCCAATCCATGCAACCAGTGAGCTAACAACAGTGAAAAGCCACCCAAGCGATAGCAACAAGTCAGGGGTCACTTTAAAGAGAGGAACACCACCTCTGTTGTCTGATGCTGGGTGGAGGACATCTGCCAGGCAAAGAGATGGCCTCAGTGCTGGATAGAAGACACACAACAGTCTTCCCTGGGGAGCACTTGCAAACCAAAAATCGAGACCCATCAATGCTCTCCCGCGACCCTTTTTTTTAAGCGCCTGCTTCCCTTTATGACCCCTTCAGGTCAAAGGACACTGCAAGAGGACACTTTTACTCGGTCCATGTGCACCAGGGCACTGCTTATCACTGGTGAAAAGGGGTATGGGAAGGGGTGAAAGGAAGGCGGTCTGCGGGAAGCCCCGCCCGCATGGTGTCTGCATGCATGTCCAGACACAGATAGAGACGCAGCGAGAGTGCAAGGCGAGGTGAGATTCGTCATTTTAATGGTCACTTTTATGAGCCTGCGAGAGCTGGGTGGTTGCCAGACGGCCTCATCGCTGACAGGCCAGTAGACAAGAGACAGATGCACCAGTGTGTCTTTATTGTCACTAAGTGAGCAACAGATGGATCCTTCCACGGTCACTCGCGTGACAGCTGAACACATCTAGGCAATGCGTATGAAATCATGTGATGCCTGGGGCCGGAGGAAATGGTGGTCATTTGGACTAAAGTCACAACAAAAATGGAGATATGGAAAAAAATAAAACTTTCTTTATATGCCATATTATCCAGACTATAGCCACTAAATTCTAGAGCAGGGGTGTCCAAAGTGCGGCCCGCAGGCCTTTTTTTTTAACGGCCCCACGGCACATTTTTAAAATACGATTGAAAAAAAAGTAATAATAAAAGTGGTATTTAAAGAGCAAACAGGTGAAATGTAACAAGAAAATGTAGCAATGTTTACTCTAATCACACAATGCTGCCATGTAGGCTGTTTCTTTCTTTAAAAAAAAAATAATGAATCAAATTCAATGTCATTATGAATTATTGACCTATTCAAGGCTCCAATTACGTCACATTAAATATTTTGAGATATTTTTTGGGGAAAATGTTGCATATTTTGTGTTTGCCATGTAAAAATACGAGCTGTTTTTTTTTTTTTAAAGAAGGGCCTTAAACGAACAAACACAAAACATAAACAACAATAAAACTTATAATTGACAGATAGATCTGAAGTTGATCTCGAGATTATTGTGTTAAAAGTAAACAGTAAAAAAAAAAAATTCTAATTTATTTTTTAACACTTTTGGATCCCCTACAATTTTAGTGTGATTAGTTTTTAAAGGCCTACTGAAACCCACTACTACCAACCACGCAGTCTGATAGTTTATATATCAATGGTGAAATCTTAACATTGCAACACATGCCAATACAGCCGGGTTAACTTATAAAGTGCAATTTTAAATTTCCCGCTAAACTTCCGGTTGAAAAACTCCTTTGGATATGACGTATGCGCGTGACGTCACGACGGCAACGGAAGTATTTGTACCCAATGTGTCACCATACAAAAAGCTCTGTTTTCATCGAACAACTCCACAGTATTCTGGACATCTGTGTTGGTGAATCTTTTGCAATTTGTTTAATGAACAATGGAGACTGCAAAGAAGAAAGTTGTAGGTGGGATTGGTCTATTAGCGGCTGGCTGTAGCAACACATCAAGGAGTACTTACTTGGATAGCAGACGCGCTAGCCGATGCTAGCCGCCACCGCATCTGTGATCGGGTGAAGTCCTTTGTCGCGCCGTTGATCGCTGGAACGCAGGTGAGCACGGGTGTTGATGAGCAGATGAGGGCTGGCTAGCGTAGGTGGAGCGCTAATGTTTTTATCATTGCTCTGTGAGGTCCGGTTGCTAAGTTGCTAAGTTAGCTTCAGCGTCGTTAGCAACAGCATTGTTAAGCTTTGCCAGGCTGAGAATTATTAACCGTGTAGTTACATGTACATGGTTTAATAGTATTGTTGATCTTCTGTCTATCCTTCCAGTCAGGGATTTTTTTATTTTGTTTCTATCTGCATTGGAGCCAGATGCTATCACGTTAGCTCAGTAGCTAAAGAGCTTCGCTGATGTATTGTCTTGGAGATAAAAGTCACTGTGAATGTCCATTTCGCGTTCTCGACTCTCATTTTCAAGAGGATATAGTATCCGAGGTGGTTTAAAATACAAATCCGTGATCCACAATAGAAAAAGGAGAGTGTGTGGAATCCAATGAGACCTTGTAACTAAGTTACGGTCAGAGCGAAAAAAGATACACCCTGCACTGCCTCTCTAGTTATTCACTCTAACATTCCTCATCCACAAATATTTCATCCTCGCTCAAATTAATGGGGTAATCGTCGCTTTCTCGGTCCGAATCTCTCTCGCTCCATTGTAAACAACGGGGAATTGTGAGGAATCATACCTCCTGTGACGTCACGCTACTTCGGGTATAGGCAAGGCTTTTTTTTTTATCAGCGACCAGAAGTTGCGAACTTTATCGTCGTCGTTCTATACTAAATCCTTTCAGCAAAAATATGGCAATATCGCGAAATGATCAAGTATGACACATAGAATGGATCTGCTATCCCCGTTTAAATAAAAAATAATAATTTCAGTAGGCCTTTAAGTGTCATTGCTCAAAAAATAATAATGAATTAAAATCAATGGTGTTATGAGTTATTGACCTTTTTAAGGCTACAATTATTATATAATCTCAAATATCCCACTTAAAAATTTTATTGGGTGAAAATATTGCATATTTGTGTTTTTTTCATTAAAAAAAGGGTTTTCTTTGAAAAAAGAGCATACAATTTAAATCTTTGAAAAAATTTATATTGACAGACCTAATGTTGACCTAGAGATTTAAAAACTTGAATAATAACACAAATAATAATACTGAATAATGACACATTTTTTATATTTTTTGGACCAAAACCCTTTGGGGTCCCCGGGATCAAGCCTGAGTGGAGGCCTTAATGTATATTTTTTATACATATATTGTATTGGTTTTTAAAATAAAACATATCTAAATGGCCCCTGCTAGCTTTGATTTTTCAATGTGCGGCCCTCAGTGGAAAAAGTTTGGACACCCCTTTTCTAGAGGAAAAAAATATTTTCCATAAATTAACCGCACGGGACTATACTGTACTATACTGAATTATTTTCACAGACATATTTTTTAAATGTTTATTTACATACCTTTATTGTTTCCAAACAGTACCACGGCCATACTTGCCAACCTTGAGACTTCCGAATTCGGGAGATGGGGGCATGGGGGGTTGGTGGGGGTGGGGGTTTGTTGAGGGTAGCGGGGGGTATATATATTGTCAAGTATTTCTTATATATATATATATATATATATTTATTAAGGGTGTAACAGTACACCAACATTTTGGTTCGGTACGTACCTCAGTTTAGAGGTCATGGTTCGGTAAATTTTCGGTACAGTAAGAAAACAACAAAATATAAATTTTCTGGTTATTTACCAAAATTTGTAAACAATGGCTTTATCCTTTTAACATTGTTTTAAAATACCTGTGTGTGTGATGGATGTGAGCCACCACCAGGCTGATCAGTGCAACAGCAGGCAGTCATGAATGCTAAGCATAACAATAACATACATATACACACAGGGTCCATTGCCAGGGTTGATGCAGTCAACATATATCAAATAAAAACTAAATAAGATAAGGCTAAGAATTGGTTTCTTAACAAAACCTTTCCACATATAAAGTGCAACATTAAACTGCTTCAAGTTGTTGCTCAGATTAAATAAAATGACACAACTTTTCTTCTACATACAAAAATTGCGACATTAAACAGTTTCAAGTCAACTCAGCCTCGGATTAACTTTTCTTCCCCCCCAGCCTTTAACCCTGGTGTCTTTCACTCAATCTTCATGTTTTTTGCCAAAAAAATCAGTTTATCCACATTGTCTGCAGAAAGAGCAGACCTGCTTGCAGTTAAAATGTCTCCAGCTGTGGAAAATACCCTTTGGCTGGGCACGAAGCTAGCAGGTATGGCGAGGTAGTGCCTGGCTAACTTGGCAGTAAGAGGATATATGGGCTCATTGTTCTTCCACCATAGAAGTGGGTCAAAATCGAGTTTTTAATGCAATATGGTCTTAAATCTGCTGCTATAAAAACACCAAAGGCATTTGTTACTGCTTTAGCCCTGCCTGACTCGCCGAGGAGAGGCTGCTGGAATGCGGTGGGAGCTGTGTTTGTTCGTCTTTCTCTTCGTTGAAGCGATGTTATCCATTGTTGTATCGCACCGCGAAGCCCAGATGTTCCCAAACGGGAGATCTTAACGAGGCAGGAGGGTGTTCCAGCTCTGGCTTTTGCATGTTGTAGTAGCCCGGTCGTTGCTAGCATGCCGTGTGTTGTGCCTCGGTGTGCATTGTTTACACAACGTGGGGTGCGCTACTTAATATGTCCGTGTGGAAACTCGTTCGGTACACCTCCGAACCGAACCGAACCCCCCGTACCGAAACGGTTCAATACAAATACACGTACCGTTACACCCTTAATATATATAAATAATCCGTTCATGAATGAGTATATCCGTTCGGCCACCGTGTTCAATGGAGAAGTCTGATCTACAAAATGTGCAGGCAGCATACCCCTTCCCCTTCGAGCTGTCCTGGACGAGCTGAAATTATTTTTTCCAATCATTTTGGAACTTGCAAGCGTACTTCTTCTTCTTACTCGTCGTCGCCATGTCTCTTCTTCGTTCTTCTGCTTCGTCTTTGTTATCCTTTTGGACATTAGTACTTGCCGTAGTTTTGAAGCAATGCATGATGGGAATCCGGATGTTGTGTGTCAGTGTATTAACGTGCCGGCTGGAATAAACACACGCTGAGAAATAGCTCCGTGCCTGCCTACTTTATGGGTTATAGATAAACCTACGGATAACGGAGACGTATATAATAGTCTCCTTTTCAGGTGAG
>NC_084753.1:26640560-26655835 GCF_033978785.1 Entelurus aequoreus | reverse complement strand
GATCGAACCTGCAACCCCGAAGTTGCCGGCACGGCCGCCCTACCAAGCGAGCTATACATTTAAAGCATTTATCAGCCTATAATATCGGTAGCCCGATATTATCGGACATCCCTAATACATACATACTGTACATACATACATATATATATATAAATAAATAAAAATAAATAAAAAAAAATGTTTACAATTATTTTTATTTTTTTCATATTTGCGACTTCCCGCGGGCCGGATTTTTGAAGCTGGCGGGCGGTATCCGTAGTTTGGGGACCCCTGGTATAAGCATTAACGAATAACTAATATTAAGTGATTAACTAATAACTAATTTAACTAATAACAGTTTTTATGGGGTATTTTAACTAGAACATTTAGAAATTAAAGCTGCAAGCAGCATTGGTCGGGTCCGCCTTCTGGCAGGTGCTAGTCCTAGGTGTCCAATACTTTTGGTCCAGTGGTAGTCCTGAGTGAGACCTACATAGAGGTTTTGGTTTCGTGTCTCTACGATATTGGTACTGGGAATTAGAGGAAGTTGTGTCTGAGTTCACATTGTCATTATAGGCTATTGTGTGTATTGAGGCCCAAAGAAGGTCTAATCGCAGTTTCGTTGTCATTTTTGGCACCGTAGCAACTTTAGTGCTGCGGGTCTTTTGAAGGCTCGTAAAATCAAAACGGTAGCACTAAATAAAAATCCGTACGCATCTTGTAATCAGAAGGGTTCAATCTCTCTCCTGTAGCAGTTTGAAGCCGAAACGACAAACGCGCTCAGAGGAGATAATGTTTGATGTTTGGTGACCGTTTGGAACAAAAATGTTGTTTTGAAATGGAGATAACAAACTTCCTGTTGATTTTTGCTGAAGGGTGTCAATGTATGAAATGTAGGTCTAAATGAGGACCTACATAGAGGTATTTTTTTCATGTCTCTACGACGTTCCTACCGGAAGTTACAAGCAGTTTTGTCTGAGTTTTTCCTCTAAAAAGCAGTTTTTTCTCTGTTTTATTAAAAATTGCTCTAGAGCACAATTTTTGAGTTTCGGGGTTCGGTTTTTTTTTTGAGATCGCAATTTCTACCAGTCCCCAATGTGTGTGCGAAGTTTGGTGAGTTTTGAAGTATTTTAAGGGGGTCAAAGTAGAGGTCAAAGATGTAAAAAACAGTGTTTTTTAGGACATTTTTTGTCAAAAATGGTAAATTGCCAATTTCCTGTTGATTTTCGCCCGAGGATATACAATTATGAGTTGTAGGTCTAGAGCAGACCTACATACAGGTTTTTGTTTCATGTCTCTACGACCTTCCTAGTGGGAGTTACAGGCAGTCTGTTTTTTTTTTTTCCTAGGGGGCGCTAGAGCTCAATTTTGTGTTTTGGGGTTAGGTTTTTATATTAAAGTCTGCTGGCACACTTTTTGGATGTGTGTAAAAAATTTGGTGAGTTTTGAAGGCATGTTAAGGGGGGCGAAGTAGTGCGCAAAGCTGCGGAATAATAATAATAAAGAATAATAATAATTAAAGCTGCAAGCAGCATTGGTCGGGTCCGCCTTCTGGCAGGTGCTAGTCCCAGGTGTCCAATACTTTAGTCCAGTGGTAGTCCTGAGTGAGACCTACATAGAGGTTTTTGTTTCGTGTCTCTACGATATTGGTACTGGGAGTTAGAGGGGAAGTTGTGTCTGAGTTCACATTGTCAGTATAGGCTATTGTGTGTATTGAGGCCAAAGAAGGTCTAATCGCAGTTTCGTTGTCATTTTTGGCACCAGTAGCAGCATCAGTGCTGCGGGTCTTTGAAGGCTCGTAAAATCAAAACGGTAGCACTAAAATAAAATCCGTACGCATCTTTTAATCAGAAGGGTTCAATCTCTCTCCTGTAGCAGTTTGAAGCCGAAACGACAAACGGGCTCAGAGGAGATAATGTTTGATGTTTGGTGACCGTTTGGTACAAAATTGTTGTTTGAAATGGAGATAACAAACTTCCTGTTGATTTTTGCTGAAGGGTGTCAATGTATGAAATGTAGGTCTAAATGAGACCTACGTAGAGGTATTTTTTTCATGTCTCTACGACGTTCCTACCGGAAGTTACAAGCAGTTTTGTCAGAGTTTTCCTCTGAGGAGCAGTTTTTTTCTCTTTTTTTTCCAAAAATTATGTAGAGCACAATTTGAGTTTTGGGATTCGGTTTTTTTGTAGATCACAGTTTCCACCAGTCCCCGATGTGTGTGAGAAGTTTGGTGAGTTTTTGAAGTATTTTTAAGGGGGTCAAATTACAGCTCAAAAATCAAAAATGAGTGTTTTTAGTCATTTTTCGTCTTGAAGGGGAAATTGCCAACTTCCTGTTGGTTTTCGCCCGAAGAAGTGAAATTATGAATTGTAGGTCTAACTGAGACCTACATACAGGTTTGTGTTTCATGTCTCTACGACCTTCCTAGTGGGAGTTAGAGGCAGTTTTTCTTCCTAGGGGGCGCTAGAGAGCAGTGGTTGATTTTTGGGTATTTTTTTTAACCCTAAAGTGTGCTGTCCCCCGGGGTTTAATGTGTATGTCAAATTTGGTGAGTTTTGAAGCATGTTAAGGGGGGCATAGTAGTGCGCGACCGTGCGGAAGAATAATAAAGAATAATAATAATAAAACATTACAATTTCAATAGGGTCCTTTCGTCCCATTGCAAAAAGGACTCCCTTTGGGATTCCTTTTGAAAAGGTCCTGTGCGGACCCCTAATTAAAGCTGCAAGCAGCATTGGTCGGGTCCGCCTTCTGGCAGGGTGCTAGTCCTAGGTGTCCAATACTTTTGTCCAGTGGTAGTCCTGAGTGAGACCTACATAGAGGTTTTTGTTTCGTGTCTCTACGATATTGGTACTGGGAGTTAGAGGAAGTTGTGTCTGAGTTCACATTGTCATTATAGGCTATTGTGTGTATTGAGGCCAAAGAAGGTCTAATCGCAGTTTCGTTGTCATTTTTGGCACCGTAGCAGCATCAGTGCTGCGGGTCTTTGAAGGCTCGTAAAATCAAAACGGTAGCACTAAATAAAAATCCGTACGCATCTTTTAATCAGAAGGGTTCAATCTCTCTCCTGTAGCAGTTTGAAGCCGAAACGACAAACGGGCTCAGAGGAGATAATGTTTGATGTTTGGTGACCGTTTGGTACAAAAATGTTGTTTTGAAATGGAGATAACAAACTTCCTGTTGATTTTTGCTGAAGGGTGTCAATTTATGAAATGTAGGTCTAAATGAGACCTACGTAGAGGTATTTTTTTCATGTCTCTACGACGTTCCTACCGGAAGTTACAAGCAGTTTTGTCAGAGTTTTCCTCTGAGGAGCAGTTTTTTGTCAGTTTTTTCCAAAAATTATGTAGAGCACAATTTTGAGTTTTGGGGTTCGGTTTTTTTTTTAGATCTTAAATCCCAACTGTCCCAATGTGTGTGAGAAGTTTGGTGAGTTTTGAAGTATTTTAAGGGGGTCAAATTAGAGGTCAAAGACGTAAAAAACAGTGTTTTTAGTAAATTTTGGTCTAAAATGGGAAATTGCCAACTTCCTGTTGGTTTTTGCCCGAAGAAGTGAAATTATGAATTGTAGGTCTAAGTGAGACCTACATACTGGTTTTTGTTTCATGTCTCTACGACCTTCCTAGTGGGAGTTAGCGTAGGTTGTCTTCCTAGGGGGCGCTAGAGCGCAATTGTGATTTTTTGGGTTAGGTTTTTTGATTATGTGGTCTGGACTTCTTTTCCAATGTGTGGAAAAAATTTGGTGAGTTTTGAAGCATGTTAAGGGGGGCGAAGTAGTGCGCGACGGTGCGGAAGGAGAATAATAATAATAATTAAAGCTGCAAGCAGCATTGGTCGGGTCCGCCTTTTGGCCGGTGCTAGTCCTAGGTGTCCAATATTTTAGTCCAGTGGTAGTCCTGAGTGAGACCTACATAGAGGTTTTTGTTTCGTGTCTCTACGATATTCGTACTGGGAGTTAGAGGAAGTTGTGTCTGAGTTCACATTGTCATTATAGGGTATTGTGTGTATTGAGGCCAAAGAAGGTCTAATTGCATTTTCGTTGTCATTTTTGGCACCGTAGCAACTTTAGTGCTGCGGGTCTTTGAAGGCTCGTAAAATCAAAACGGTAGCACTAATCACCACTCGTTCGTCAACTTTTAATCAGAAGGGTTCAATGTCTCTCCTGTAGCAGTTTGAAGCCGAAACGACAAACGCGCTCAGAGGAGATAATGTTTGATGTTTGGTGACCGTTTGGTACAAAAATGTTGTTTTGAAATGGAGATAACAAACTTCCTGTTGATTTTTGCTGAAGGGTGTCAATGTATGAAATGTAGGTCTAAATGAGACCTACGTAGAGGTATTTTTTTCATGTCTCTACGACGTTCCTACCGGAAGTTACAAGCAGTTTTGTCAGAGTTTTCCTCTGAGGAGCAGTTTTTTGTCAGTTTTATAAAAAAATTGCTGTAGAGCACAATTTTGAGTTTTGGGGTTCGGTTTTTTTTTTAGATCACAGTTTCCACCAGTCCCGATGTGTGTGAGAAGTTTGGTGAGTTTTGAAGTATTTTAAGGGGGTCAAATTAGAGGTCAAAGATGTAAAAAACAGTGTTTTTAGGACATTTTTGTCAAAAATGGTAAATTGCCAATTTCCTGTTGATTTTCGCCCGAGAATGTGTCATTATGAGTTGTAGGTCTAGAGCAGACCTACATACAGGTTTTTGTTTCATGTCTCTACGACCTTCCTAGTGGGAGTTAGAGGCAGTCTGTTTTTTTTTTTTCCTAGGGGGCGCTAGAGCTCAATTTTGTGTTTTGGGGTTAGGTTTTTATATTAAAGTCTGCTGGCACACTTTTTGGATGTGTGTAAAAAATTTGGTGAGTTTTGAAGTATGTTAAGGGGGTCTAAGTAGTGCGCAAAGCTGCGGAATAATAATAATAATTAAAGCTGCAAGCAGCATTGGTCGGGTCCGCCTTCTGGCAGGTGCTAGTCCTAGGTGTCCAATACTTTTGTCCAGTGGTAGTCCTGAGTGAGACCTACATAGAGGTTTTTGTTTCGTGTCTCTACGATATTGGTACTGGGAGTTAGAGGAAGTTGTGTCTGAGTTCACATTGTCATTATAGGCTATTGTGTGTATTGAGGACAAAGAAGGTCTAATTGCAGTTTCGTTGTCATTTTTGGCACCGTAGCAGCATCAGTGCTGCGGGTCTTTGAAGGCGCGTAAAATCAAAACGGTAGCACTAATCACCACACTTTCGTCAACTTTTAATCAGAAGGGTTCAATCTCTCTCCTGTAGCAGTTTGAAGCCGAAACGACAAACGCGCTCAGAGGAGATAATGTTTGATGTTTGGTGACCGTTTGGTACAAAAATGTTGTTTTGAAATGGAGATAAACTTCCTGTTGATTTTTGCTGAAGGGTGTCAATGTATGAAATGTAGGTCTAAATGAGACCTACGTAGAGGTATTTTTTTCATGTCTCTACGACGTTCCTACCGGAAGTTACAAGCAGTTTTGTCTGATTTTTCCTCTGAGGAGCAGTTTTTTCTCTTTTTTTTCCAAAAATTATGTAGAGCACAATTTTGAGTTTTGGGATTCGGTTTTTTTTTTAGATCACAGTTTCCACCAGTCCCGATGTGTGTGCGAATTTTGGTGAGTTTTGAAGTATTTTAAGGGGGTCAAATTAGAGGTCAAAAATCAAAAATGAGTGTTTTTAGTCATTTTTTGTCTTGAAGGGGAAATTGCCAACTTCCTGTTGGTTTTCGCCCGAAGAAGTGAAATTATGAATTGTAGGTCTAACTGAGACCTACATACAGGTTTTGGTTTCATGTCTCTACGACCTTCCTAGTGGGAGTTATAGGCAGTTTTCTACCTAGGGGGCGCTAGAGAGCAAGTGTATTTTTTTGGGTTTGGTTTTTTGACTAAAGTCTGCTGGCACACTTTTTGGATGTGTGTAAAAAATTTGGTGAGTTTTGAGGCATGTTAAGGGGGGCGTAGTAGTGCGCAAAGCTGCGGAAGAATAATAATAATAATTAAAGCTGCAAGCAGCATTGGTCGGGTCCGCCTTCTGGCAGGTGCTAGTCCTAGGTGTCCAATACTTTTGTCCAGTGGTAGTCCTGAGTGAGACCTACATAGAGGTTTTTGTTTCGTGTCTCTACGATATTGGTACTGGGAGTTAGAGGAAGTTGTGTCTGAGTTCACATTGTCATTATAGGCTATTGTGTGTATTGAGGCCAAAGAAGGTCTAATCGCAGTTTCGTTGTCATTTTTGGCACCGTAGCAGCATCAGTGCTGCGGGTCTTTGAAGGCGCGTAAAATCAAAACGGTAGCACTAATCACCACACTTTCGTCAACTTTTAATCAGAAGGGTTCAATCTCTCTCCTGTAGCAGTTTGAAGCCGAAACGACAAACGGGCTCAGAGGAGATAATGTTTGATGTTTGGTGACCGTTTGGTACAAAAATGTTGTTTTGAAATGGAGATAACAAACTTCCTGTTGATTTTTGCTGAAGGGTGTCAATGTATGAAATGTAGGTCTAAATGAGACCTACGTAGAGGTATTTTTTTCATGTCTCTACGACGTTCCTACCGGAAGTTACAAGCAGTTTTGTCCGATTTTTCCTCTGAGGAGCAGTTTTTTCTCTTTTTTTTCAAAAAATTATGTAGAGCACAATTTTGAGTTTTGGGATTTGGTTTTTTTTTTAGATCACAGTTTCCACCAGTCCCGATGTGTGTGCGAATTTTGGTGAGTTTTGAAGTATTTTAAGGGGGTCAAATTAGAGGTCAAAAATAAAAAAAGAGTGTTTTTAGTCATTTTTTGTCTTGAAGGGGAAATTGCCAACTTCCTGTTGGTTTTCGCCCGAAGAAGTGAAATTATAAATTGTAGGTCTAACTGAGACCTACATACAGGTTTTGGTTTCATGTCTCTACGACCTTCCTAGTGGGAGTTATAGGCAGTTTTCTACCTAGGGGGCGCTAGAGAGCAAGTGTATTTTTTTGGGTTTGGTTTTTTGACTAAAGTCTGCTGGCACACTTTTTGGATGTGTGTAAAAAATTTGGTGAGTTTTGAAGCATGTTAAGGGGGGCGTAGTAGTGCGCAAAGCTGCGGAAGAAAAAAGAATAATAATTAAAGCTGCAAGCAGCATTGGTCGGGTCCGCCTTCTGGCAGGTGCTAGTCCTAGGTGTCCAAAAATTTAGTCCAGTGGTAGTCCTGAGTGAGACCTACATAGAGGTTTTTGTTTCGTGTCTCTACGATATTGGTACTGGGAGTTAGAGGAAGTTGTGTCTGAGTTCACATTGTCATTATAGGCTATTGTGTGTATTGAGGCCAAAGAAGGTCTAATCGCAGTTTCGTTGTCATTTTTGGCACCGTAGCAACTTTAGTGCTGCGGGTCTTTGAAGGCTCGTAAAATCAAAACGGTAGCACTAATCACCACTCGTTCGTCAACTTTTAATCAGAAGGGTTCAATGTCTCTCCTGTAGCAGTTTGAAGCCGAAACGACAAACGGGCTCAGAGGAGATAATGTTTGATGTTTGGTGACCGTTTGGTACAAAAATGTTGTTTTGAAATGGAGATAACAAACTTCCTGTTGATTTTTGCTGAAGGGTGTCAATGTATGAAATGTAGGTCTAAATGAGACCTACGTAGAGGTATTTTTTTCATGTCTCTACGACGTTCCTACCGGAAGTTATAAGCAGTTTTGTCTGAGTTTTCCTCTAAAAAGCAGTTTTTTGTCTGTTTTATAAAAAAATTGCTGTAGAGCACAATTTTGAGATTCAGGGTTCGGTTATTTTTTGAGATCGCAATTTCTACCAGTCCCGATGTGTGTGAGAAGTTTGGTGAGTTTTGAAGTATTTTAAGGGGGTCAAATTAGAGGTCAAAGATGTAAAAAACAGTGTTTTTAGGACATTTTTGTCAAAAATGGTAAATTGCCAATTTCCTGTTGATTTTCGCCCGAGAATGTGTCATTATGAGTTGTAGGTCTAGAGCAGACCTACATACAGGTTTTTGTTTCATGTCTCTACGACCTTCCTAGTGGGAGTTACAGGCAGTCTGTTTTTTTTTTTTTCTAGGGGGCGCTAGAGCTCAATTTTGTTTTTTGGGGTTAGGTTTTTATATTAAAGTCTGCTGGCACACTTTTTGGATGTGTGTAAAAAATTTGGTGAGTTTTGAAGTATGCTAAGGGGGTGAAAGTAGTGCGCAAAGCTGCGGAAGAATAATAATAATAATAATAATTAAAGCTGCAAGCAGCATTGGTCGGGTCCGCCTTCTGGCAGGTGCTAGTCCTAGGTGTCCAATACTTTTGTCCAGTGGTAGTCCTGAGTGAGACCTACATAGAGGTTTTTGTTTCGTGTCTCTACGATATTGGTACTGGGAGTTAGAGGAAGTTGTGTCTGAGTTCACATTGTCATTATAGGGTATTGTGTGTATTGAGGCCAAAGAAGGTCTAATCGCAGTTTCGTTGTCATTTTTGGCACCGTAGCAACTTTAGTGCTGCGGGTCTTTGAAGGCGCGTAAAATCAAAACGGTAGCACTAATCACCACTCTTTCGTCAACTTTTAATCAGAAGGGTTCAATCTCTCTCCTGTAGCAATTTGAAGCCGAAACGACAAACGCGCTCAGAGGAGATAATGTTTGATGTTTGGTGACCGTTTGGTACAAAAATGTTGTTTTGAAATGGAGATAAAAAACTTCCTGTTGATTTTTGCTGAAGGGTGTCAATGTATGAAATGTAGGTCTAAATGAGACCTACGTAGAGGTATTTTTTTCATGTCTCTACGACGTTCCTACCGGAAGTTACAAGCAGTTTTGTCAGAGTTTTCCTCTGAGGAGCAGTTTTTTGTCAGTTTTTTCCAAAAATTATGTAGAGCACAATTTTGAGTTTTGGGGTTTGGTTTTTTTTTTAGATCGCAGTTTCCACCAGTCCCGATGTGTGTGAGAAGTTTGGTGAGTTTTGAAGTATTTTAAGGGGGTCAAATTAGAGGTCAAAGACGTAAAAAGGAGTGTTTTTAGTAAATTTTGGTCTAAAATGGGAAATTGCCAATTTCCTGTTGGTTTTAGCCCGAAGATGTGAAATTATGAATTGTAGGTCTAAGTGAGACCTACATACTGGTTTTTGTTTCATGTCTCTACGACCTTCCTAGTGGGAGTTATCGTAGGTTGTCTTCCTAGGGGGCGCTAGAGCGCAATTGTGATTTTTTGGGTTAGGTTTTTGGTTTATGTGGTCTGGACTCTTTTTCCAATGTGTGGAAAAAATTTGGTGAGTTTTGAAGCATGTTAAGGGGGGCGTAGTAGTGCGCAAAGCTGCGGAATAATAATAATAATAAATAATAATAAAACCTTACAAATACAATAGGTTCCTTTGTAACCAGTACAAAGGACTCCCTGAGGGAGTCCTTTGTACAGGGTACAGGGCGGACCCTAATAATAAAACCTTACAATTTCAATAGGGTCCTTTCGTCCCATTGCAAAAGGACTCCCTTTGGGATTCCTTTTGAAAAGGTCCTGTGCGGACCCTAATAATAAAGAATAATAATAAAACCTTACAATTTCAATAGGGTCCTTTCGTCCCATTGCAAAAGGACTCCCTTTGGGATTCCTTTTGAAAAGGTCCTGTGCGGACCCTAATTAAAGCTGCAAGCAGCATTGGTCGGGTCCGCCTTCTGGCAGGTGCTAGTCCTAGGTGTCCAATACTTTTGTCCAGTGGTAGTCCTGAGTGAGACCTACATAGAGGTTTTTGTTTCGTGTCTCTACGATATTGGTACTGGGAGTTAGAGGAAGTTGTGTCTGAGTTCACATTGTCATTATAGGCTATTGTGTGTATTGAGGCCAAAGAAGGTCTAATTGCAGTTTCGTTGTCATTTTTGGCACCGTAGCAACTTTAGTGCTGCGGGTCTTTGAAGGCTCGTAAAATCAAAACGGTAGCACTAAATAAAAATCCGTATAGAACTTTTAATCAGAAGGGTTCAATCTCTCTCCTGTAGCAGTTTGAAGCCGAAACGACAAACGCGCTCAGAGGAGATAATGTTTGATGTTTGGTGACCGTTTGGTACAAAAATGTTGTTTTGAAATGGAGATAACAAACTTCCTGTTGATTTTTGCTGAAGGGTGTCAATGTATGAAATGTAGGTCTAAATGAGACCTACGTAGAGGTATTTTTTTCATGTCTCTACGACGTTCCTACCGGAAGTTACAAGCAGTTTTGTCAGAGTTTTCCTCTAAGGAGCAGTTTTTTGTCAGTTTTATAAAAAAATTGCTGTAGAGCACAATTTTGAGTTTCGGGGTTCGGTTATTTTTTGAGAGCGCAATTTCTACCAGTCCCAATGTGTGTGCGAAGTTTGGTGAGTTTTGAAGTATTTTAAGGGGGTCAAATTAGAGGTCAAAGATGTAAAAAACAGTGTTTTTAGGACATTTTTGTCAAAAATGGTAAATTGCCAATTTCCTGTTGGTTTTCGCCCGAGGATATACAATTATGAGTTGTAGGTCTAGAGCAGACCTACATACAGGTTTTTGTTTCATGTCTCTACGACCTTCCTAGTGGGAGTTACAGGCAGTCTGTTTTTTTTTTTCCTAGGGGGCGCTAGAGCTCAATTTTGTGTTTTGGGGTTAGGTTTTTATATTAAAGTCTGCTGGCACACTTTTTGGATGTGTGTAAAAAATTTGGTGAGTTTTGAAGCATGTTAAGGGGGGCGAAGTAGTGCGCAAAGCTGCGGAATAATAATAATAATAAAGAATAATAATAATAAAACCTTACAATTTCAATAGGGTCCTTTCGTCCCATTGCAAAAGGACTCCCTTTGGGATTCCTTTTGAAAAGGTCCTGTGCGGACCCTAATTAAAGCTGCAAGCAGCATTGGTCGGGTCCGCCTTCTGGCAGGTGCTAGTCCTAGGTGTCCAATACTTTTGTCCAGTGGTAGTCCTGAGTGAGACCTACATAGAGGTTTTTGTTTCGTGTCTCTACGATATTGGTACTGGGAGTTAGAGGAAGTTGTGTCTGAGTTCACATTGTCATTATAGGCTATTGTGTGTATTGAGGCCAAAGAAGGTCTAATCGCAGTTTCGTTGTCATTTTTGGCACCGTAGCAGCATCAGTGCTGCGGGTCTTTGAAGGCTCGTAAAATCAAAACGGTAGCACTAAATAAAAATCCGTACGCATCTTTTAATCAGAAGGGTTCAATCTCTCTCCTGTAGCAGTTTGAAGCCGAAACGACAAACGGGCTCAGAGGAGATAATGTTTGATGTTTGGTGACCGTTTGGTACAAAAATGTTGTTTTGAAATGGAGATAACAAACTTCCTGTAGATTTTTGCTGAAGGGTGTCAATGTATGAAATGTAGGTCTAAATGAGACCTACGTAGAGGTATTTTTTTCATGTCTCTACGACGTTCCTACCGGAAGTTATAAGCAGTTTTGTCTGAGTTTTCCTCTAAAAAGCAGTTTTTTGTCTGTTTTATAAAAAAATTGCTGTAGAGCACAATTTTGAGATTCGGGGTTCGGTTATTTTTTGAGATCGCAATTTCTACCAGTCCCGATGTGTGTGAGAAGTTTGGTGAGTTTTGAAGTATTTTAAGGGGGTCAAATTAGAGGTCAAAGATGTAAAAAACAGTGTTTTTAGGACATTTTTGTCAAAAATGGTAAATTGCCAATTTCCTGTTGATTTTCGCCCGAGAATGTGTCATTATGAGTTGTAGGTCTAGAGCAGACCTACATACAGGTTTTTGTTTCATGTCTCTACGACCTTCCTAGTGGGAGTTACAGGCAGTTTGTTTTTTTTTTTCCCTAGGGGGCGCTAGAGCTCAATTTTGTTTTTTGGGGTTAGGTTTTTATATTAAAGTCTGCTGGCACACCTTTTGTATGTGTGTAAAAAATTTGGTGAGTTTTGAAGCATGTTAAGGGGGGCGAAGTAGTGCGCAAAGCTGCGGAATAAGAAAGAAAGAAAGAAAGAATAATAATAAAACCTTACAATTTCAATAGGGTCCTTTCGTCCCATTGCAAAAGGACTCCCTTTGGGATTCCTTTTGAAAAGGTCCTGTGCGGACCCTAATAATAATAAAACCTTACAATTTCAATAGGGTCCTTTCGTCCCATTGCAAAAGGACTCCCTTTGGGATTCCTTTTGAAAAGGTCCTGTGCGGACCCTAATAACTGCAAAAAGCAAAAAAACCCTCAAAATGTCTCGCTTGTTTGGAATGTGTTACATTGTATAGATTGTATATTAGAGTATACCTGTACACTGCATTTACACAGTACCATGGCAATCGAAACTGGGCTGGACCACTTTGTAGAAATCCAGTTCATATATATACACAGTAGGGCTGTCATGATACCAGAACTTCAGTCATCAATCCACTGTGCCTACCTTTTACCAACCACGGAGGACAGTATGTAAATTAAACCAATCAGAAACAACGTAAGGCGGTTCTTGGCGTCTCTCTTTCACACACCTCAGTGTTTAAATTGCGTGGTGTCTTCCGTGGTTGGCTAAACATAGACACACCTCAGATACGCACACGCAGATTGTACAAACCCCAAAATGAGTGAAGTTGGCACGTTATGTAAATCGTAAATAAAAACAAAATACAATGATTTGCAAATCCTTTTCAACCTATATTCCGTTGAATAGACTGCAAAGACAAGATAGGTAATGTACGAACTGCAAAACTTTGTTATTTTTTGCAAATATTAGCTCATTTGGAACACTTCAAAAAAACACTGTCAGTAACTACAGTTTTTCGCTACATCTGCAAGTGCGGGTTAAAACTCCATTATGCAAAGCGAAAGCCATTTATCAACAACACCCAGAAATGTTGCCGGTTTCGCTGGGCCCGAGCTCATCTAAGATGGACTGATGCAAAGTGGAAAAGTGTTCTGTGGTCTGACGAGTCCACATTTCAAATTGTTTTTGGAAACTGTGGACGTTGTGTCCTCCGGACCAAAGAGGAAAAGAACCATCCGGACTGTTAGAGGCGCAACGTTCAAAAGCCAGCATCTGTGATGGTATGGGGGTGTATTAGTGCCCAAGGCATGGATAACTTACACATCTGTGAAGGCACCATTAATGCTGAAAGGTACATACAGGTTTTGGAGCAACATATGTTGCCATCCAAGCAACGTTATCATGGACGCCCCTGCTTATTTCAGCAAGACAATGCCAAGCCACGTGTTACAACAGTGTGGCTTCATAGTAGTATAGTCCAGGTACTAGACTGGCCTGCCTGTAGTCCGGACCTGTCTCCCATTGAAAATGTGTAGCGCAATATGAAGCCTAAAATACCACAACGGAGACCCCGGACTGTTGAACAACTTAAGCTGTACATCAAGCAAGAATGGGAAATAATTCCACCTGAAAAGCTTCAAAAATTGATCTCCTCAGTTCCCAAATGTTTGCTGAGTGTTGTTAAAAGGAAAGGCCATGTAACACAGTGGTAAAAATGCCCCTGTGCCAATTTCTTTGCAATGTGTTGTTGCCATTAAATTCTAAGTTAATGATTATTTACACACAAAAAAAACAAGTTTCTCAGTTGGAACATTAAAGATCTTGTCTTTGCAGTCTATTCAATTGAATATAAGTTGAAAAGGATTTGCAAATCATTGTATTCTGTTTTTTATTTACGATTTACACAACGTGCCAACTTCACTGGTTTTGGGTTTGGTATTACACGCATGCACTACTGAATGGGCGCGCACAAGTTGTATTACAAGCTCCCAAATCGGGATGCGCTCGCTCAACTCTTACACGGCAAAAGTGTTGCAAAAGTCACGTGCAAGTAGACAGCCTATATAGTAGGGGTGTCAGATGGCCACATGTAACAGCGAATAATATATGAATTTGCCTCTGGATTTCATTATTATATTTATTGTTTACATACAATGTAAAAAGTGTAGATTTTACAGTAAAAGACTGACAACTTAATCACTAGAATTGTATTTTTTACAACATATTATCGTGAATGTAAAAACAGTACCACTGTTTTTTTTTACTCAAAAAACCTGACATGATTAGTTACATAGGCCAATTAAAGACACTATAGGATAAATGTGACACTCACTGTTGACAATGAACCTTTCCACTTACCTCAACTCTTTTTTTTTTGTTTTTATTCGGTGACACTTCTCTGTATGTTTGTGATTTTTTTTTTTTTTAGTCAGTTCGTATGATTCTCTATCTGCTTGTGCTGAAGAGGAAGGCAGTACATTGCTACCCACTGTGACTAAAAAGTAGGAGGGTGGGGGCGGGGTGGATGTTATTCTTATCTAATTTTTTTTGTTATTTTATTTTTATTTAAATTTTTTCATTATTATTATTATTATTATTATTATTTATTTATTTTTTTTTTTTTTTGAGGGGCGGGAGGGGAAAAACAAAAAACGTATCAATGTTCTCAGTACCTGTATTATGAGTTCCCTATCAAATGAATAAATAAATATTCTTAAAAAGTAGGGGGAAAAATTTAAAAAAAAAACAAAAAAAAAAACAACTGACAGCTTGTTCACCAGAATTTTACAGTAACATTTTACAGTGGTGTTTACAACGTTACTGTAAATGGAAAAAAACGTACCACTGTTTTTTTTTTAAATTCTGGCAACCAAGCTACCAGTTTTTTTTTCTGTAAAAAAATTCAATTTACAGTGATACACCGTAAAAAATACTAAAGAAACTGGCAGTTCAATCAACACAATTTTGCCGTACAAACAGTAGGTGTGTTTTTCAAATTACAGTAAAATCTACTGTCATTTTATAGTGTATAATTTGATGGATAACTTGCATTAAAGTCATAAGTCAAGTAACCTGACATCATTAGTTACATAGGTCAATTAAAATACACTATAAGATAAATGTGACACTCACTGTTGACAATTAACCTTTCCACTTACCTCAACTCTTTTTTTTTGTTTTTATTCAGTGACACCTCTCTGTATATTTGTGATTTTTTGTAATTTTTTTTTTTCTTTTTTTTTTCTTTTAGTCAGTTCATGTGATTCTCTATCTGCTTGTGCTGAAGAGGAAGGCAGTACATTGCTACCCACTGTGACTAAAAAGTAGGAGGGTGGGGGCGGGGCGGATGTTATTCTTATCTAATTTTTTTATTTATTATTATTATTATTATTATTTTATTTTATTTATTTATTTATCTATTTTTTGAGGGGCGGGAGGGGAAAAACAAACAAAAAACATGTCAATGTTCTCAGTACCTGTATTATGAGTTCCCTATCAAATGAAAAAAAAAATGTTATTAAAAAGCAGGGGGGGGAATTAAAAAAAAAACAACAAAAAAACTGACAGCTTGTTCACCAGAATTTTACAGTAAAATTTACGGTGGTGTTTACA
>NC_084753.1:26558060-26635560 GCF_033978785.1 Entelurus aequoreus | reverse complement strand
GGAAAGGCCATGTAACACAGTGGTGAACATGCCCTTTCCCAACTTCTTTGTCACGTGTTGCTGGCATCAAACTCTAAAGTTAATGATTATTTGCAAAAAAATGTTTTATCAGTTTGAACATCAAATATGTTGTCTTTGTAGCATATTCAACTGAACATGGGTTGAAAATGATTTGCAAATCCTTGTATTCCGTTTATATTTACATCTAACACAATTTCCCAACTCATATGGAAACGGGGTTTGTAGAACAAGACAAGAAATGCAATGTCATTTACAAAATCCTGTGTAAATCATGCAAAAAAAAAAATCATACATCGGAGAAACAGGGAGGACATTCAAGACAAGGACAAAAGAACATCAGAAAGAATGCGAAAAAGAGACAACTGGAAGGTTTACAAGAAGCCTAAAACAAAAACCCGAACAGGAAATCTTAAAATCAGCCAAATCAGATCATTGCAAAATAAATATCCACACCAATGACCGGGACAACGGCAAAATCATCGGCACAGAAAGTACATTCAAACAATGGATTAAGGAGGCGATCGAACTAAGGAAGCGGCCAAAGGAAACCATCAATCGGGATGAGGGAGCATACCTGGGACTCCCTCCTCCATTAACCATCAAGCCAACCAGGTAGACTTGAAAGGTCTGCCTGGTTGGCCACGCCTATAAGAACAGATGATAGGCATCACGTCACAGTGGTCAGGTGACCCTTCTAAAGAAGTCTGCAGATGACAGTCGAAACATGTCAGGTAAAAATTCCATCTAATATACCGAAAATAATGTCTGATTACAATACAATTTGAAAAAGTATATGAATAAAGAAGACATAGTGAACCTTTTTCAGCAGTTTTAGATATACCTGCAGTGCAGTGGATACGGAGCAATACTCATCCTCCCGGGCATCATAATAGCCCAGGAAGGCCTGGTAGGTCTGAGGACACCGATGGACGTCCGAGACGCCTTTTCTTCCGTAAAAAGCCGATTGGACAGTGATGGTAGTGCGTGGCGGGCAGCGTACGGACAGGAGGTCTCCGTCACAGGCCTGCTCGGTGTAGTTTTTCAACACTTTGGACAAGTAGCCTATAAGACAAAACGCCATGATGACGATTAATAAACAAGACTTTTAATGCTGGTGTCAATACAGTATTGATTTAAAGGTGAACAACTTTTTTTTTTTGTAATCGTTCACTATCATGAGAGACAAGAACACACGTCTTTTTCTTTTTTTTTAAGGATTCTAAAGATGATTAAAAAACTGCTTGCAAGACACGGTTAATAGTAGTCACTATTGTAGCCTTTAAAGTCCTCTAAAACAACATCAAAACCCTCAATCAACATTGTATACACACACTGCAAGTACATACAGTACAGGCCAAACGTTTGGACACACCTTCTTATTCAATGCGTTTTCTTTATTTTCATGACTGATTGTAGATTGTCACTGAAGGCATCACAACTATGAATGAACACATGTACATAACAAAAATGTAACTTAAAATATAACTGAAAACAGGTTTTATATTCTAGTTTCTTCAAAATAGCACACTTTGCACACTCTTGGCATTCTCTCGATGAGCTTTCAAGCACACCTGTGAAGTGAAATCTATTTCAGGTGACTACCTCTTGAAGCTCATCAAGAGAATGCCAAGAGTGTGCAAAGCAGTAATCAGAGCAAAGGGTGGTTATTTTGAAGAAACTAGAATAAAAAACATGTTTTCAGTTATTTCAACTCATAAACAAAAACAGACTATCGTTGAATCTCAGTGAAACTAAAATAATGCTATTTGGTAACAGTAGAAGAGAAAGTCAAACACAAATACAAATAAACGGAATAGATATTGAAAGAGTAAATGACACCAAATGTCTAGGTATAATGATTGATGATAAATTGAACTGGAAATCTCATGTAAAAAATATACAACACAAAGTAGCAAGAAACACGTCAACAATGAATAAAGCAAAACATGTTCTAGACCAAAAATCACTTCATATTCTCTACTGCTCGTTAGTGTTACCATATCTGAGCTACTGTGTAGAAATATGGGGAAACAACTACAAAAGTACACTTCATTCATTAACGGTGTTACAAAAAAGATCAGTTAGAATAATACATAATGTTGGATATAGAGAACATACAAACCCTTTATTTATTGAATTTAAAAAAACTGAAATTCCATGACATAGTGAATTTGCAAACAGCTAAAATTATACACAAAGCAAACTATAATCTGCTACCCATGAATATACAACAATTCTCAAAAAAAGAGGAGAAATATATTCTTAGAGAAAAATTAAATTTTAAAACATTTGTATGCACGTACAACACTTAAGACCTTCAGTATATCAGGATGTGGAATTAAATGATGGAATGGATTAAGCAAAGCAATCAAACAATGTACTAATATGATACACTTCAAGAAACTCTTCAAACTTAAAGTGTTTACAAAGTACAAAGAAGAAGAACCATGATAAACATTCTGAATTTATTTCATCCATCAATTCTTTCATTCTCAAAATAATATTATTTATCTCATCATATGAAATATGACTTACTTCACCAATTATCATTTATTTATTTATTTTATTGTGATTACTTATGGAGTATATTGTGAATAAATTGAGAACAGGAAGTGAACAAAAGTTTTAGCAACTGTTATGTAAAAGAAAAGGGGTAGGATTAAATAAGCTCTGCTTCTCCCTACTCCTTTTCGAACATGTTGAAAAGAGAAACTGGAAATTGTGATGTATCATTTTGTATGCTTGCATGTTTGAAATAAACTCAAACTCAAACATAACTCCACATGTGTTCATTCATAGTTTTGATGCCTTCAGTGACAATCTACAATGTAAATAGTCATGAAAATAAAGAAAACACATTGGACGAGGAGAAGGTGTGTCCAAACTTTTGGCCTGTACTGTATATAATGTGAAAACAGATATGCTCATAACAATATGTAATATGTAAAATATTGACTGTATTTTGGTCATTTAAAGCATTACCGGTACTTTTTTCCTCAGCACATTTATTTCCAATCCAATAGCAACGCATTTCCAACTTCCGGCGACAAATGCGTGTTCGTACATCTGTAAACAAACACTTGGGTTTTCTGATTATGGCAGACTTGGTAAGAGACAACAAAGATGGCTATTTTTGGACAGATGATTCACAACCTTATCTTTTTCAACCTGAATACATAAAGGATGAACTGCTGGTTAAACGTTGGAGCAGACGGATGCCGAGAGAATGTGTGTGTAAATGTGGAACTTGGAGCCAAGCTAGGGCAACATAAATGGTGTGGTTACCCAAAATCAACTGGAAAAAAAAAAAAAACGACCAGCTTGACCAAACAGATAACTGTCCATCCAGTAAGTCACTATTAGGGATGTCCGATAATATTGGACTGCCGATATTATCGGCCAATAAATGCTTAAAATGTAATATCGGAAATTATCTGTATCAGTTTCAGAATTATCTGTATCGGTTTCAAAAAGTAAAATGTATGACTTTTTAAAACGCCGCCGTGTACACGGATGTAGGAAGAAGTACAGAGCGCCAATAAACCTTAAAGGCACTGTCTTTGCGTGCCGGCCCAGTCACATAATATCTACGGCTTTTCACACACACAAGTGAATGCAACGCATACTTGGTCAACAGCCATACAGGTCACACTGAGGGTGTCCGTATAAACAACTTTAACACTGTTACAAATATGCGCCACACTGTGAACCCACACCAAACAAGAATGACAAACACATTTCGGGAGACCATCCGCACCGTAACACAACATAAACACAACAGAACAAATACTCAGAACCACTTGCAGCACTAACTCTTCCGGGATGCTACAATATACACCCCCCGCTACCCCCCACCAGTCGCAAGGCGATGCGGTATTACTCTAGAAAAACAGTACTCAGTGTTAGCTCTTAACAATAACAATGTCGCTACAGCTTGGCTATTATACTGGTTCCACCCATCCATTTTTACCGCTTTTCCCGAGAACATAAATTGCATATTGTTGCATTTTTAAAAAATATTTAAAGGCAGAATGTATTGCTCCTAATAGCTGCATTGTTAACCAACTAGAACGAGCAGATTATTACAAATTAAAATGCAAAACATTTTTTATTCTCGTCTCTCATAAAGATTTTGAATGATAGGCAACATTACCCCGAAAAAGTGCAGATCCACTTTAAAGGCCTACTGAAACCCACTACTACCGACCACGCAGTCTGATAGTTTATATATCAATGATGAAATCTTAACATTGCAACACATGCCAATACGGCCGGGTTAACTTATAAAGTGCAATTTTAAATTTCCCGGGAAACTTCCGGTTCAAAACGCCTTTGGAGGAAGACGTATGCGCGTGTCGTCGCGAGGTCCACGGAAGTGTTTGGACCCTTTTGGACACAATACACAGAGCTCTGTTTTCTTCGACAAAATTCCACAGTATTCTGGACATCTGTGTTGGTGAATCTTTTGCAATTTGTTTAATGAACAATGGAGACTGAAAAGAAGAACGTTGTAGGTGGGATCGGTGTATTAGCGGCTGGCTGCAGCAACACAACAAGGAGGACTTTGTTGGATAGCAGACGCGCAAGCGGCGAACTCACCTTGACTTCCTACGTCTCCGGGCCACGGACCGCATCGTCGATCGCTGGAACGCAGGTGAGCACGGGTGTTGATGAGCAGAGGAGGGCTGGCTGGCGTAGGTGGAGCGCTAATGTTTTTATCATAGCTCTGACGAGGTCCCGTTGTTAAGTTAGCGTCGTTAGCAACAGCATTGCTAGGCTTCGACAGGCGTCGAATACACATTAACTGTGTATTTACATGTCCAGTGTTTGGTTCGGTGTCTCCTGATAGTAGTATTGTTGATCTTCTGTCTATCCTTCCAGTCAGGGATTTATTTATTTTGTTTCTATCTGCATTTGAGACAGATGCTATCACGTTAGCTCATGCTAAAGAGCTTCGTCGATGTATTGTCGTGGAGATAAAAGTCACTGTTAATGTCCATTTCGCCTTCTCGACTCTCATTTTCAAGAGGATATAGTATCCGAGGTGGTTTGAAATACAAATCCGTGATCCACAATAGAAAAAGGAGAGAGTGTGGATTCCAATGAGCCAGCTTGTACCTAAGTTACGGTCAGAGCGAAAAAAGAACTGCATTCTAGTCCGTCACTCTAACGTACTCATCTACGAATCTTTCATCCTCGCTCAAATTAATGGGGTAATCGTCACTTTCTCGCTCCTAATATCTCTCGCTCCATTGTAAACAACGGGGAATTGTGAGCAGCACTACTGCTTGTGACGTCACGCTACTTCCAGTAGGGGCAAGGCTTTTTTTTATCAGCGAGCAAAAGTTGCGAACTTTATCGTCGATTTTCTCTACTAAATCCTTTCAGCAAAAATATGGCAATATCGCAAAATGATCAAGTATGACACATAGAATGGATCTGCTATTCCCGTTTAAATTAAAAAAATTCATTTCAGTAGGCCTTTAAAGGCCTACTGAAATGATTTTTTTGCTGAAAGGATTTAGTAGAGAAAATCGACGATAAAGTTTGCAACTTTTGCTCGCTGATAAAAAAAAGGCTTGCCTGTACCGGAAGTAGCGTGACGTCACAGGAGCTAGTATTCCTCACAATTCCCCATTGTTTACAATGGAGCGAGAGAGATTCAGACCGAGAAAGTGACGATTACCCCATTTATTTGAGCGAGAATGAAAGATTCGTAGATGAGGAACGTTACAGTGAAGGACTTGAGAGGCAGTGATGGACGTATCTTTTTTCGCTCTGACCGTAACTTAGGTACAAGCTGGCTCATTGGATTCCACACTCTCCTTTTTCTATTGTGGATCACGGATTTGTATTTTAAACCACCTCGGATACTATATCCTCTTGAAAATGAGAGTCGAGCACGCGAAATGGACATTTAAAGTGACTTTTGTCTCCAAGACAATACATCGGTGACACACTTAGCTACTGAGCTAACGTGCTAGCGTCGTTCTCAAATGAAGATAGAAACAAAATAAATAAACCCCTGACTGGAAGGATAGACAGAAGACCAACAATAATATTAAACCATCTACATGTAACTACACGGTTAAAAATTCTCAGCCTGGTAAGGCTTAACTATGCTGTTGCTAACGACGCTAAGGCTAATTTAGCAACTTAGCAACCGGACCTCACAGAACTATGATACAAACATTAGCGCTTCACCTACGCCAGCCAGCCCTCATCTTCCCATCAACAGCCGTGCTCACCTGCGTTCCAGCGATCAATGGCGCGACGAAAGACTTCATCCGTGGGTTTGGCGGCAAGCATCGGCTAGGCGTCAGGGTAAGTAGTCCTTGTTGTGTTGCTGTAAGTATTGTAATGCCCCGCAGTGGAGAAGGAGTCACACAGACAAGGATGCGCTGCTCAATCGCTTTATTAACAAGCGGTAACTGGTTGTAGTTCAAAAAGTAACGCACACACATACACGAGCTGCTGTTAGCCAAAACTCACGCTCACACACACTCAAGTTCTCCGCCAACTCACTCGCGCATGCGCGTTCCCCAAACCCTTAAAGACACAGTACACTAATGCAAATATCACAGATATTACAGTATTGTTCCTAATAGCTGCATTGTTAACCAACTAGAACGAGCAGATTATTACAAATTAAAATGCAAAACATTTTTTATTCTCGTCTCTCATAAAGATTTTGAATGATAGGCAACATTACCCCGAAAAAGTGCAGATCCACTTTAAAGGCCTACTGAAACCCACTACTACCGACCACGCAGTCTGATAGTTTATATATCAATGATGAAATCTTAACATTGCAACACATGCCAATACGGCCGGGTTAACTTATAAAGTGCAATTTTAAATTTCCCGGGAAACTTCCGGTTCAAAACGCCTTTGGAGGAAGACGTATGCGCGTGTCGTCGCGAGGTCCACGGAAGTGTTTGGACCCTTTTGGACACAATACACAGAGCTCTGTTTTCTTCGACAAAATTCCACAGTATTCTGGACATCTGTGTTGGTGAATCTTTTGCAATTTGTTTAATGAACAATGGAGACTGAAAAGAAGAACGTTGTAGGTGGGATCGGTGTATTAGCGGCTGGCTGCAGCAACACAACAAGGAGGACTTTGTTGGATAGCAGACGCGCAAGCGGCGAACTCACCTTGACTTCCTACGTCTCCGGGCCACGGACCGCATCGTCGATCGCTGGAACGCAGGTGAGCACGGGTGTTGATGAGCAGAGGAGGGCTGGCTGGCGTAGGTGGAGCGCTAATGTTTTTATCATAGCTCTGACGAGGTCCCGTTGTTAAGTTAGCGTCGTTAGCAACAGCATTGCTAGGCTTCGACAGGCGTCGAATACACATTAACTGTGTATTTACATGTCCAGTGTTTGGTTCGGTGTCTCCTGATAGTAGTATTGTTGATCTTCTGTCTATCCTTCCAGTCAGGGATTTATTTATTTTGTTTCTATCTGCATTTGAGACAGATGCTATCACGTTAGCTCATGCTAAAGAGCTTCGTCGATGTATTGTCGTGGAGATAAAAGTCACTGTTAATGTCCATTTCGCCTTCTCGACTCTCATTTTCAAGAGGATATAGTATCCGAGGTGGTTTGAAATACAAATCCGTGATCCACAATAGAAAAAGGAGAGAGTGTGGATTCCAATGAGCCAGCTTGTACCTAAGTTACGGTCAGAGCGAAAAAAGAACTGCATTCTAGTCCGTCACTCTAACGTACTCATCTACGAATCTTTCATCCTCGCTCAAATTAATGGGGTAATCGTCACTTTCTCGCTCCTAATATCTCTCGCTCCATTGTAAACAACGGGGAATTGTGAGCAGCACTACTGCTTGTGACGTCACGCTACTTCCAGTAGGGGCAAGGCTTTTTTTTATCAGCGAGCAAAAGTTGCGAACTTTATCGTCGATTTTCTCTACTAAATCCTTTCAGCAAAAATATGGCAATATCGCAAAATGATCAAGTATGACACATAGAATGGATCTGCTATTCCCGTTTAAATTAAAAAAATTCATTTCAGTAGGCCTTTAAAGGCCTACTGAAATGATTTTTTTGCTGAAAGGATTTAGTAGAGAAAATCGACGATAAAGTTTGCAACTTTTGCTCGCTGATAAAAAAAAGGCTTGCCTGTACCGGAAGTAGCGTGACGTCACAGGAGCTAGTATTCCTCACAATTCCCCATTGTTTACAATGGAGCGAGAGAGATTCAGACCGAGAAAGTGACGATTACCCCATTTATTTGAGCGAGAATGAAAGATTCGTAGATGAGGAACGTTACAGTGAAGGACTTGAGAGGCAGTGATGGACGTATCTTTTTTCGCTCTGACCGTAACTTAGGTACAAGCTGGCTCATTGGATTCCACACTCTCCTTTTTCTATTGTGGATCACGGATTTGTATTTTAAACCACCTCGGATACTATATCCTCTTGAAAATGAGAGTCGAGCACGCGAAATGGACATTTAAAGTGACTTTTGTCTCCAAGACAATACATCGGTGACACACTTAGCTACTGAGCTAACGTGCTAGCGTCGTTCTCAAATGAAGATAGAAACAAAATAAATAAACCCCTGACTGGAAGGATAGACAGAAGACCAACAATAATATTAAACCATCTACATGTAACTACACGGTTAAAAATTCTCAGCCTGGTAAGGCTTAACTATGCTGTTGCTAACGACGCTAAGGCTAATTTAGCAACTTAGCAACCGGACCTCACAGAACTATGATACAAACATTAGCGCTTCACCTACGCCAGCCAGCCCTCATCTTCCCATCAACAGCCGTGCTCACCTGCGTTCCAGCGATCAATGGCGCGACGAAAGACTTCATCCGTGGGTTTGGCGGCAAGCATCGGCTAGGCGTCAGGGTAAGTAGTCCTTGTTGTGTTGCTGTAAGTATTGTAATGCCCCGCAGTGGAGAAGGAGTCACACAGACAAGGATGCGCTGCTCAATCGCTTTATTAACAAGCAGTAACTGGTTGTAGTTCAAAAAGTAACGCACACACATACACGAGCTGCTGTTAGCCAAAACTCACGCTCACACACACTCAAGTTCTCCGCCAACTCACTCGCGCATGCGCGTTCCCCAAACCCTTAAAGACACAGTACACTAATGCAAATATCACAGATATTACAGTATTGTACTTAGCCGCTAAGACACCGATCAATCCCACCTACAACGTTCTTCTTTGCAGTCTCCATTGTTCATTAAACAAATTGCAAAAGATTCACCAACACAGATGTCCAGAATACTGTGGAATTTTGTCGAAGAAAACAAGAGGCTTTTCTATCGGGTCCGATGGGGTCCAACCACTTCCGTTGCTTTTGTGACGTCACGCGCATAAATCATATCCAAAGGAGTTTTTCAACCGGAAGTGTGGCGGGAATTTTAAAATTGCACTTTATAAGTTAACCCGGCCGTATTGGCATGTGTTGCAATGTTAAGATTTCATCATTGATATATAAACTATCAGACTGTGTGGTTGGTAGTAGTGGCTTTCAGTAGGCCTTTAACACAATACATTTCACCTAATCTGTCAGTCACAGGTCAGAACCCAACCCACTGTAGAGCCACCATTAACATTCCACACTGATAAAGGGATGACTCCCCTGCCAACCGCCATAATGGATAACTGGATTTTTTTGTTGCAGTTCCAGGATGTAAAAGAAGAACAATTAAAAGACGCAGATTATCTTTACCAGATTGTCCAGCGAATCAAGGTTGTGGGAATCAATTGAGCCTCGAATGTGTTCAAACAGCCAAAAACAACCTCCAAGCTGAGTTCAAGCCTACTGCCGAAGTGCTGAGCAAACACATTTACAAAGAGTCAACACTCAGGCAACCTTGCACACACTCCCAAAGTAGACGGTGTGATTCAATTAGCTTTATTTGGTTAGTCGTTGCTGGGGATAACGATGGAACTGTGTGCCGCTGCAAACCCGAGCTTTGGCGAAGAACACACATTTCCCCATTCTTACCATGGCCACGAGGAGGTAGGGAATCACGTTTAGTGAGTCTTCAAAATGTTGCGTCTAAATATAGATCAGTGGTGTGCTGTCAGGGCCAGCAAGGCCTTCTCTGCTGGCCTAACATAAATCATGATCATTAATTAATAAAAGTACAATTTATTTTTAATTGACTTTTGTTGCGTCCGACCAGTCTTCCTCTCAGGGAATTAAAGACACTGGTCAATCCCAAGTTCTTTTGGATGAGATATATGTTGAGTAAGAAGGACCACCAAGACAGAATAGCAATATTACCAAGTTTTAGTAAAGCTTTAGGAGACCAGCCCTCACAATGTGGTAATAGCAGCATCAAGAAGCGGTCTAAAAATCAAACGGAACGAGTCAGCTTATGAAGTACGCAAACAACCACTCCCGCCCAGAAAGAAATACAACCTTTTTGTTCTAAACCGATAAGGCCTCCACAAAAAGGGAGTACATTGTACTCCCAACAGACAGCATTGTCCACACTTTCCTTAAATATATACAATTATTCATCATATTATGTTAATGTCATATAAAATTAGAGATTTTATCTAATCAAAATTCAGCTAGCTTGTTGCCAGCGCTGTATGAATTCTGCCGGAGGCCTTCTGACCAAACATTAGCGGCGGCTGTCCAGTTTGACGAATGGAGGACATTCAGTTAACAGACAGTTGCGATAGCCAATCAGATCACAAGTTGTTGACAGTAGCCTTATGTTGAACGTGACTGTGATGGTATGGTCACTTGTCACACCCAGGTATCCAATCAAAAGTTGTAATTTTTTACGAAAGGAGAAAGTGACACAGGAGAAATCAGCGGCACTCACTTTTTTAACCAACAAAGTAGCTGAGCAAAACGTTGATTAGGTGGCAGATTCAAATATATGTTTTCACATTCAATATGTTTTATACAATAATTTTTGTTTTGACAGACCTGATGCGGTTTTATTGATTTTTAAATGCGCCAAAAACAGGGGTGTCCAAAGTGAGGCCCGGGGGCCATTTGCGGCCCGCAGCTAATTGTTTACCGGCCCGCCACACATTCTGGAAATGCAATTGCAAAAATTAAAAAAACATTTAAAAAAGTGGAATGAGGTGAAATCTAACTAGAAAATGTTGCAATGTTTACACAAAGCTACCATGCAGGCTTTTTTTTTCTTTTGTCTATCTTTTTTTTTTATTTTTTTGCCATTGTTCCAAAAAAAATAAAAATCAATGTTATAATGAATTATTGACCTATTCAAGGCTCCAATTATTTCACTTTAAAATGTTTTATGTTGGATATATTGTGTGGTTGCCATATAAAAACATCAACATTTTATTTGGCAAAAGAGCATAAAACAAACAAGATAATAGTTCAAACGTAAAATCGACAGATATATCTGAAGTTGAGCTCGTAAATTAAGTGTTGAAAGTTTAAAAAAAAAAAATTATAAAAATGTATCACTTTCTGAGTGAGGCACCTTTTGGATCCCACATATATTTAATGGGATTTTATTTATCTTTTCACTGTGATTACTCAAAAATAATAATGAATTAAAATCAATGGTGTCCTGCATTATTGATATTTTGAAGGCTCTAATTACTTCACATCAAACATTGCTTTCTGAATGTTTTGGGCACTGGGGGAAATACTGCATATTTCAGTTGTATTATAAAAAACTAAGTTGTCTTTGACAGAAAAGGCATAAAACCTTTTTGTTTTTTTAAACTTTATATCAACCTGAAGTTGATATACTGTACAGATTTACTGTAAGCTTTATATAAATAAAATAATAATTTGACTTGTTTTTAACATTTTAATGACTTAGACCCTTTATGGTCCCCGGGAGCCCTACTGGTAAAAAACAAACAAAATCCATATATTTTGTTATGGTTTGAAAATGAAAAATATCAAAATGGCCCCCGCATGCTTTAATTTTTCCGTGAGCGGCCCTCAGTAGAAAAAGTTTGGACACCCCTGGCCAAAAAATAGCCCTTTTTGTACACAAGTGACAAATTGAGTTGTTTCAATACACAGTAGTGCGCAAAAGTGTTTCTGTATAGTATTTTCATGTGGCAACATAAATTATGGTATTTTGAGAGGTATTTATTGAAGTCAAACTAAGTAGGACATCACTGAAGGCCTAGATGGGAAACGCACGGCCCGCCACTGATATAGATGGTTACTACATCGCTAGTTCTCAGTAAAACATTTACACACTAACCTGTGTAAAAAATGAAGAACTGACAAGACAAGACTTTAAGCATGTAAAAAACAAAAAAAAGCAATATTTCATCACAATATTATGCAAACAATAGTTGGTGTATATTTAACATGACAATTTGAGTTATGGGAGTAATGTGCCTCCACAGGTTAGAGTAACTGTTCTCCCACACACAAGCTCATTATCTTGACATCTAGATGATAGATATAGTGATGAATGGCGTGTGTGTGTGGCGTTTCACGTCCAGTTTTGACTTTCTTTGACAGTACCAAGCAAATGTACATGACAAAGTCCTGGTAGGGAAATGTTTTTTATGAATTAGACCACTTTGGGACTCAAATGTTTGTGTGTTTTTTTTTCTTTTCTGAACAGCCCCTCAGTATAAGAGTACATTTACCTGACATTATCCTTGTGATAAAAGGCCTACTGAAATAAAATGTTCTTATTTAAACGGGGATAGCAGATCCATTCTATGTGTCAAACTTGATCATTTCGCGATATTGCCATGTTTTTGCTGAAAGGATTTAGTAGAGAACATCGACGATAAAGTTCGCAACTTTTGGTCGCTGATAAAAAAAAGCCTTGCCTGTACCGGAAGTAGCGTGACGTCGCAGGTTGAAGGGCTCCTCACATTTCCCCATTGTTTACACCAGCAGCGAGAGCGATTCGGACCGAGAAAGCGACCCATTAATTTGAGCCAGGATGAAAGATTCGTGAATGAGGAACGTGAGAGTGAAGGACTAGAGTGCAGTGCAGGACGTATCTTTTTTCGCTCTGACCGTAACTTAGGTACAAGAGCTCATTGGATTCCAAACTTTCTACTTTTTCTGTTGTGGATCACGGATTTGTATTTTAAACCACCTCGGATACTATATCCTCTTGAAAATGAGAGTCGAGAACGCGAAATGGACATTCACAGTGACTTTTATCTCCACGACAATATATCGGTGAAGCCCTTTAGCTACGGAGCTAACGTGATAGCATCGTGCTTAAATGCAGATAGAAACAAAAGAAATAAGCCCCTGGCTGGAAGGATAAACAGAAGATCAACAATACTACTATCAGGAGACACCGAACCAAACACTGGACCTGTAACTACACGGTTAAAGCTGTGCCGCCTGTCGAAGCCTAGCAATTCTGTTGCTAACGACGCCATTGACCGGGACCTCACAGAGCTATGCTAAAAACATTAGCGCTCCACCTACGCCAGCCCTCATCTGCTCATCAACACCCGTGCTCACCTGCGTTCCAGCGATCGACGGCGCGACGAAGGACTTCACCCAATCATTGATGCGGTCGGTGGCTAGCGTCGGATAGCGCGTCTGCTATCCAACTCAAAGTCCTCCTGGTTGTGTTGCTGCAGCCAGCCGCTAATACACCGATCCCACCTACAACTTTCTTCTTTGCAGTCTCCATTGTTCATTAAACAAATTGCAAAAGATTCACCAACACAGATGTCCAGAATACTGTGGAATTTTGCGATGAAAACAGAGCTGTTTGTATTAGATACAATGTGTCCCAATACTTCCGCTTCAACCATTGACGTCACGCGCAAACGTCATCATACATAGACGTTTTCAAGCGGAAGTTTCCCGGGAAATTTAAAATTGCACTTTATTAGTTAACCCGGCCGTATTGGCATGTGTTGCAATGTTAAGATTTCATCATTGATATATAAACTATCAGACTGCGTGGTCGGTAGTAGTGGGTTTCAGTAGGTCTTTAAACAAGTAGAAACGTTTCACATACAGAAAACCCTGTTGATACAAACCCTGAAAAAAAGCGCTTATGCATGCCAGACCAGTAGTGGGCGGTACTTTGTAAAGAATGCACATCTTGGGTGTCATCCAAAACTATACTAAATATACAGTACCGTATTTTCCGGACTATAAGGCACACTTAAAATCCCTTTTTTTTCCTCAAAACTCGACAGTGCGCCTTACATGTACGGAATAATTCTGTTGTTCAAATCAAAATGTTTTAGTACGACTTTGGTAAGCTATGAAGCCGCACCGCTTGATGGATTGTACTGTGCTTCAACATACAAGTAATATTATGGTGTGTGTATAAGGTAAGACATTATCTGGTGTTTTGTTTCACAATATTATTCAAAAGCAACTTCTGGTACCTGCTGATCTGTATTTGGGATCTGCATAAGTCCTGAAAAATTGGGCGCGTCCGACTTTGTAGTCCGTGCTGACGCCGTAGTTGATAAGCTTCTTCTTTTTCTCTATCTTCTTGTTATGGGACATTCATCCTCCGATGTTGCCATTTCTAATATAATGTAGCGTAAAGTTGTAACTTATATCTGTCAGTAAACTCGCCATGAAAATGCTAAAACATAACGGTGTAGTGACTTTACATTATTCACCCAAGGAACTTTAGTATCAGAGCGTTCCGGTTTTTCACGGGACACATGTCTGGCGTTGTTGTTCCACTAGTGAGCCACGGATGAGGAGATGCTGTTCCTTTTCTTACCTTCTGGTACCTGCTGATCTGTATTTGGGATCTGCATAAGTCATGAAAAATTGCGCGCGTCCGCCTTTGTAGTCCGTAGTCGATAAGCTTCTTCTTTTTCTCTATCTTCTTGTTATGGGACATTCATCCTCCGCTTTTGCCATTTCTAATATAATGTAGTGTAAAGTTCTTACTTATATTTGCCATGAAAGCGCTAAAACATACCGGCGTAGTGATTGTACATTATTCACCCAAGGAACTATAGTTATTAGAGTTCCGGTCGGACGTTTTTTCACGGGACACATTTCCGGCGGATGAGGAGATGCTGCTCTGTTATTGATTGAAGTAAAGTCTGAATGTCAATGAAACAGTTAGCTCCATCTTTTGACACAACTTCCACTCCCGTCCTTACACGCTACACCGCTACAACAAAGATGGCGGGGAGAAGACAGTGCCGAAGGTAAATAAGACCGCCCACAAAATGGCGCAGCGTGAAGCGACTGCCAGAAAGCTACTTGAAGATGATCTGCAAAACATAATCTATGTAACATGTTGACCAAAGAACCACCATTACATGTTATGTAGACCACAAGGAAGTCTTTTACATTTAAAGTGCCCTATAATCCGGTGCGCATTATATATGAATAAGATCGGAAATAGATCATTCATCGGCAGTGCGCCCTATAATCCGGTATGCCCTATAATCCGGTATGCCCTATGGTCCGTAAAATACGGTATATGGGTCACTGTGTCCTATATGACCGTTAAAATCAAAGAATGTCAATAAAATGTCAAAGGACTCCATTGACCACAAGCTAAGTCAATCGATGCCATGTGTCTGATTGCAGGAAGTCCCTGTACTGTAGGGATTCTCTTGTGCGTGCTAACTTGAATTCTTCAGTGAGGCCTTTGGAAAATAGCTGCAGGGTGTTACTCGTCACATACAGAGCTGGTTGAAGAAGTGGTGTCTTTCAGATTTGATTCAAAAACCTTCCCCAAGTTCTTTGACAGGTTGCTCTGCGATAGATGGAATGAGTTTCCAGAGATTGAAAACTGCAACATGTCAGTCACTTTCTATTTCTTCAGCAACGTGGACCTTCACTCGAGGGTTTAAAACTCACCCTTGTCTAGGTAATGAGTTTCTTAAGCCCTTGTAGGATCCACCTGCTTCATAGGACCAATGTTGTCCAAACTGATCTTATCTGGACCTGGTCAGGGTCCCTCTGCATTCTACCTCAGCAAACTTCACCACCACGTTCATGGCAAAGAAAAAATTAACCGAGATTGTGCAGCATGTTAATATTTCTTTCCCTAGACCGGGGGTCAGCCACCCGGGGCTCTAGAGCCACATGCGGCTCTTTAGCAGCGCCGTGGTGGCTCCATGCAGCTTTTTCAAAAATGTATGGAAATGGGAAAAATATGGGGTGAAAAATATATTTTTTGTTGTAATATTGTTTGTGTAGGAGGACAAACATGACACAAACGTTCCTAATTGTTAGAAAGTGCACTGTTTAATATTTTTGTGTTTATGCTTCACTGATGAGAGTATTTGGCAGGCGCCGTTTTGTCCTATTTATTTCAGCGACCCTTGAACTCAACTGTTTGTATAACTTTCTCCGACGCTGCCACAGGTGAACAGGCTAATTGGGAACAGGTGGGTGCCATGATTGGGTATGAAAGCAGCTTCCATGAAATGCTCACAAACAAGGATGGGGCGAGGGTCACCACTTTGTGAACACATGCGTGAGCAAATTGTCCAACAGTTTAAGAACCACATTTCTCAACCAGCTATTGTAAGGAATTTAGGGATTTCAACATCTACGGTCTGTAACATCATCAAAATGTTGAGAGAATCTGGACAAATCACTGCACCTTCGATCCCTCAGGGGGTATTGCATTAAAAAGCGACATTAGTGTGTAAAGGCTATCACCACATGGGCTCAGGAACACTTCAGAAAACCACTGTCAGTAAATTAAGTTTGTCGCTACATCTTTAAGTGCAAGTTAAAACTCTACTATGCAAAGCCAAAGCCATTTATCAACAACACCCAGAAACGAACACTGGCTTCGCTGGGCCTGAGCTCATCGAAGATGAACTGATGTAAAGTGGAAAAGTATTCTGTGGTCTGACGAGTCCACATTTCCAAATTATTTTTGGAAACTGTGGACGTCATGTCCTCCGGAACAAAGAGGAAAAGAACCATCCGGATTGTTATAGGCGCAACGTTCAAAAGCCAGCATCTGTGATGGTATGGGGGTGTATTAGTGCCCAAGGCATGGGTAACTTACACATCTGTGAAGGCACCTTTAATGCTGAAAGGTACATACCTAGTTTTGGAGCAACATATGTTGCCATCCAAGCAACGCTATCATGGACGCCCCTGCTTATTTCAGCAAGACAATGCCAAGCCACGTGTGGCTTCATAGCGTGGCTTCATAGTATAAGAGTGCGGGTACTAGACTGGCCTGCCTGTAGTCCAGACCTGTCTCCCATTGTAAATGTGTGGCACATTATGAAGCCTAAAATACCACAACAGAGACCCCGGACTGTTTACGCTGTACATCAAGCAAGAATGGGAAATAATTCCACCTGAAAAGCTTCAAAAATTGGTCTACTCAGTTCCCAAACGTTTACCGAGTGTTGTTAAAAGGAAAGGCCATGTAACACAGTGGTGAACATGCCCCTGTGCCAACTTTTTTTGCAAAGTGTTGCTGCCATTAAATTATAAGTTAAAGGCCTACTGAAACCCACTACTACCGACCACGCAGTCTGATAGTTTATATATCAATGATGAAATCTTAACATTGCAACACATGCCAATACGGCCGGGTTAACTTATAAAGTGCAATTTTAAATTTCCCGCGAAACTTCCGGTTGAAAACGTCTATGTATGATGACGTTTGCGCGTGACGTCAATCGTTGAAACGGAAGTATTCGGACACCATTGGATCCAATACAAAAAGCTCTGATTTCATCGCAAAATTCCACAGTATTCTGGACATCTGTGTTGGTGAATCTTTTGCAATTTGTTTAATGAACAATGGAGACTGCAAAGAAGAAAGCTGTAGGCGGGATCGGTGTATTAGCAGCTGGCTGCAGCAACACAACCAGGAGTACTTTGACTTGGATAGCAGACGCGCTATCCGACGCTAGCCGCCGACCGCATCAATGATCGGGTGAAGTCCTTCGTCGCTCCGTCGATCGCTGGAACGCAGGTGAGCACGGGTGTGGATGAGCAGATGAGGGCTGGCTGGCGTAGGTGGATAGCTAATGTTTTTAGCATAGCTCTGTGAGGTCCCGTAGCTAAGTTAGCTTCAATGGCGTCGTTAGCAACAGCATTGTTAAGCTTCGCCAGCCTGGAAAGCATTAACCGTGTAGTTACATGTCCATGGTTTAATAGTATTGTTGATTTTCTGTCTATCCTTCCAGTCAGGGGTTTATTTATTTTGTTTCTATCTGCATTTAAGCACGATGCTATCACGTTAGCTCCGTAACTAAAGTGCTTCGCCGATATATTGTCGTGGAGATAAAAGTCACTGTGAATGTCCATTTCGCGTTCTCGACTCATTTTCAAGAGGATATAGTATCCGAGGTTGTTTAAAATACAAATCCGTGATCCACAATAGAAAAGGAGAAAGTGTGGAATCCAATGAGCCAGCTTGTACCAAAGTTACGGTCAGAGCGAAAAAAGATACGTCCTGCACTGCACTCTAGTCCTTAACTCTCACGTGCCTCATCCACAAATCTTTCATCCTCGCTCAAATTAATGGGGTAATCGTCGCTTTCTCGGTCCGAATCGCTCTCGCTGCTGGTGTAAACAATGGGGAAATGTGAGGAGCCTTTCAACCTGCGACGTCACGCTACTTCCGGTACAGGCAAAGCTTTTTTATCAGCGACCAAAAGTTGCGAACTTTATCGTCGATGTTCTCTACTAAATCCTTTCAGCAAAAATATGGCAATATCGCGAAATGATCAAGTATGACACATAGAATGGATCTGCTATCCCCGTTTAAATAAGAAAAATTAAAGGCCTACTGAAACCCACTACTACCGACCACGCAGTCTGATAGTTTATATATCAATGATGAAATCTTAACATTGCAACACATGCCAATACGGCCGGGTTAACTTTTAAAGTGCAATTTTAAACTTCCCAGGAAACTTCCGCTTGAAAACGTCGTGGTATGATGACGTATGCGCGTGACGTCACGAGGGCAAGGGAAGTGTTTGGACCCAATTCAAATACCTCTGTTTTCTTCGACAAAATTCCACAGTATTCTGGACATCTGTGTTGGTGAATCTTTTGCAATTTGTTTAATGGACAATGGAGACAGCAAATAAGAAAGTTGTAGGTGCGATCGGTGGAGCGGCGGACTACAGCAACACCAACACCAGGAGGTTGTGTTGTGTTTTGAGCAGGATAGCAGACGCACTACAGTGAGTAAGCCCGCCGCCGCATCTAAGTTAGCTTCTGTTTTTTTAGCTTCGCCAAGCTGAATATTATTAATTGTGTATTTACATGTTCATGGTTTAATAGTATTTTTGATCTTCTGTCTATCCATCCAGTCAGGGTTTTTTTTTATTTAGTTTCTATCTGCATTTGAGACTGATGCTATCACGTTGGCTACGTAGCTAGGTTAGCTTCTATTTTTTTAGCTTCGAAAGGCTGAATATTATTAATCGTGTATTTACATGTTCATGGTTTAATAGTATTTTTCATCTTCTGTCTATCCATCCAGTCAGGGTTTTTTTAAATTTAGTTTCTATCTGCATTTGAGACTGCTATGCTATCACGTTGGCTACGTTGCTAGGTTAGCTTCTATTTTTTAGCTTCGCAAAGCTGAATATTATTAATCGTGTATTTACATATTCAGTCACTGTGAATGTCCATTTCGCGTTCTCGACTCTCATTTTCAAGAGGATATAGTATCTGAGGTGGTTTAAAATACAAATCTGTGATCCACAATAGAAAAAGGAGAGAGTGGAATCCAATGAGCCAGCTTGTACCTAAGTTACGGTCAGAGCGAAAAAAGATAGGTCCATCACTGCCTCTCAAGTCCTTCACTGTAACGTTCCTCATCTACGAAACTTTCATCCTCGCTCAAATTAATGGGGTAATCGTCACTTTCTCGGTCCGAATCTCTCGCTCCATTGTAAACAATGGGGAATTGTGAGGAATACTAGCTCCTGTGACGTCACGCTACTTCCGGTACAGGCAAGGCTTTTTTTATCAGCGAGCAAAAGTTGCGAACTTTATTGTCGATTTTCTCTACTAAATCCTTTCAGCAAAAATATGGCAATATCGCGAAATGATCAAGTATGACACATAGAATGGATCTGCTATTCCCGTTTAAATAAAAAAAAATCATTTCAGTTGGCCTTTAATTTCAGTAGGCCTTTAATGATTAGTTATTTCTCACTTCGAACATTAAATATCGTGTCTTTGCAGTCTATTCAATTGAATATAAGTTGAAAAGGATTTGCAAATCATTGTATTCTGTTTTTATTTACCATTTACACAACGTGCCAACTTCACTGGTTTTGGGGTTTGTAATATCTGTTTTCGAATGAACTAAAACAAACTAGGAAAAGCAACACGGTAGGCGCTGTAAGTGAGGGTGTGTGTCGCTGCCAAATCAAACCATCATTAGTGCTTGGTCCAGGCGATGAGCCAGTGCCCAGAGGGACCACAAGTTTTTGGCGCCCTCCAGTTACCCGATGACTGGGGTACAGCCCTGTAACCATGGGACCAGGCAAGTGAAACACACGGAAGTGTACGGCGCGGGGTCACATTGGATTTTCTTTCCGTACCACCAATTTATCTTTCCCGTCATTGTCTCCGCCATGCTACCTGTTGACTGAAGCCTCCTTTCAAGGCCAAGAACGAGGCGGGTTGAGGCACCTGTGTAAACCGCCGAGCCAATGACAGGTGTCCCCTCAGAGGCAGAAGGCTGAACAATGCGAGATAGAAGAACACCCAGAAGCATCTCCTCCCCTTTTCCTTTCACCGACAAGCCTTCCTTAACTAGCACACAGCCCTCTCTTAACAAAAGCTATGCTCTATTGTGTCTGCTGGTTTGTGTATTCGCCCATTTTAAAAGAGGTTGCTATTCGTGTACAAATAAAGCTCTTTAACACGAAAGCTGCACCTGTTTTTTTAACCGGTAAAGGAGAAAAATCAAATCATGTGATGCGATTAACGACCTATATCGTCATATTTAGGTTTGGGCTGTAATCCCTGGGCCAGGCATCATGTGATGGGACTAAAGCTTGACCTTGCAGTAAAGGGAGGGATGTATGATGGAGATTAGTGACGACCCACCGTGTTGTGTCAACATGACACAGAAAAGAGAAGGATTTCCTCCCCCGGGGAAGTTACATGAGACCTTGTTAGAGGTTGCATGCCATGTCAAATGTGCAGCAAAGTGTTGAACATTGTGTTTTCATTCCTAATTGACTGATTCCTAATGTACAAGACAGCGGGAAAATCTACAAGAAAGAGTATGGTAAGCATATATTTTCATACAAACCCCAGAACCAGTGAAGTTGGCACGTTGTGTAAATGGTAAATAAAAACAGAATACAATGATTAGCAAATCCTTTTCAACTTATATTCAATTGAATGGAGTGCAAAGACAAGATATTTAACGTTCGAACTGGAAAACGTTGTTATTTTTTGCCAATATTAGCTCATTTGAAACTTGATGCCTGCAACATGTTTTCAAAAAAGCTGGCACAAGTGGCAAAAAAGACTGACACAATTGAGGAATGCTCATCAAACACTTATTTGGAACATCCCACAGGTGAACAGGCTAATTAGGAACAGGTGGGTGCCATGATTGGGTATAAAAGCAGCTTCCATGAAATGCTCAGTCATTCACAAACAAGGATGGGGCGAGGGTCACCACTTTGTGAACAAATGCGTGAGCAAATTGTCCAACAGTTTAAGAACAACATTTCTCAACCAGCTATTGCAAGGAATTTAGGGATTTCACCATCATCAAAAGGTTCAGAGAATCTGGAGAAATCACTGCACGTAAGCGATGATATTACGGACCTTCAATCCCTTAGGTGGTACTGCATCAAAAAGCCACATCAGTGTGTAAAGGATATCACCACATGGGCTCAGGAACACTTCAGTAAACCACTGTCAGTAAGTAGAGTTTGTCGCTACATCTGTAAGTGCAAGTTATAACTACTATGCAAAGCCAAAGCCATTTATCAACAACACCCATAAACGCTGTCGGCTTTGATGGGCCCGAGCTCATCTAAAATGGACTGATGCAAAGTGTAAAAGTGTTCTGTGGTCTGACGAGTCCATTTCAATTTGTTTTTGGAATCTGTGGAGGTCGTGTCCTCCGGAACAAAGAAGAAAAGAAACATCCGGATTGTTATCGGCGCAAAGTTCAAAAGCCAGCATCTGTGATGGTATGGGGGTGTATTAGTGCCCAAGGCATGGGTAATTTACACATCTGTGAAGGCACCATTAATGCTGAAAGGTACATACAAATTTTGGAGCAACATATGTTGCCATCCAAGCAACGTTACCATTGACACCCCTGCTTATTTCAGCAAGACAATGCCAAGCCATATTCTGCACATGTTACAACAGCGTGGTTTCGTAGTATAAGAGTGCGGGTACTAGACTGGCCTGCCTGTAGTCCGGACCTGTCTCCCATTGAAAGCCACTACTACCGACCACGCAGTCTGATAGTTTATATATCAATGATGAAATCTAAACATTGCAACACATGCCAATACGGCCGGGTGAGATTACTAATTTTGCGCGAAATATCCTGCTGAAAACGTCCCGGTATGATGACGTTTGCGCGTGACGTCACGGATTGTAGCAGACATTTTGGAACAGCATTGTGGCCAGCTATTATGTCGTTTGTTTCATCACAAAATCCCACAGTATTGTGGACATCTGTGTTGGTGAATCTTTTGCAATTTATTCAATGAACAATGGAGACAGCAAAGAAGAAAGCTGTAGGTGGGAAGCGGTGAATTTCGGCCGGCTGCAGCAACACAAACACGTAGCCGGTGTTTCATTGTTTACATTCCCGAAAGATGACAGTCAAGCTTTACCATTAGCCTGTGGAGAACTGGGACAACAGAGACTCTTACCAGGAGGACTTTGAGTTGGATATGCAGACGCGGTACCGTGAGTACGCAGCTGCGGCTTCCAAACATTTGATCGCTTGCCCGTACGTGCGTGCCGCTATGTGCATGTCACATACGTAACTTTGGGGACTTTGGGGAAATATATGTGCTGTATGAACTTTGGGGAGGTGAACGGTACTTTGGGCTGTGGGATTGAGTGTGTTGTGCGGGTGTTTGATTTGTATTGGCGGGTTATATGGACGGGAGGGGGGAGGTGTTTGTTACGCGGGATTAATTTGTGGCATATTAAATATAAGCCTGGTTGTGTTGTGGCTAATAGAGTATATATATGTCTTGTGTTTATTTACTGTTTTAGTCATTCCCAGCTGAATATCAGGTCCCACCCGCCTCTCACAGCATCTTCACTATCTGAATCGCTTCCACTGCCCTCTAGTCCTTCACTCTCACTTTCCTCATCCACAAATCTTTCATCCTCGCTCAAATTAATGGGGAAATCGTCGCTTTCTCGGTCCGAATAGCTCTCGCTGCTGGTGGCCATGATTGTAAACAATGTGCAGATGTGAGGAGCTCCACAACCTGTGACGTCACGCTACTTCCGGTACAGGCAAGGCTTTTTTATTAGCGACCAAAAGTTGCGAACTTTATCCTCGATGTTCTCTACTAAATCCTTTCAGCAAAAATATGGCAATATCACGAAATGATCAAGTATGACACATAGAATGGACCTGCTATCCCCGTTTAAATAAGAAAATCGCATTTCAGTAGGCCTTTAAGCTGTACATCAAGCAAGAATGGGAAATAATTCCACCTGAAAAGCTTCAAAAATTGGTCTCCTCAGTTCCAAAACTGAGTGTTGTTAAAAGGAAAGGCCATGTAACACAGTGGTAAAAAATGCCCCTGTGCCAACTTTTTTGCAATGTGTAGCTACCATTAAATTCTAATTTAATGATTATTTGCACAAAAAAAATGAAGTTTCTCAGTTCCAACATTAAATATCTTGTCTTTGCAGTCTATTCAATTGAATATAAGTTGAAAAAGATTTGCAAATCATTGTATTCCGTTTTTATTTACCATTTATACAACGTGCCATTTTACTGATTTGGGGTTTGTACATTACGATATAATAAACGCAATTTACAAAGAGTGTTACAAGTCTACATTTAGTTCAATTTGCTTTTATTTAGGGACAAGAATCTGTAGACAGTAATTACTTGGCTACAGCAGTGTTTGTGCATTTGATGGCGAATGTTTCGCTGTGGACCTTTAAGGCTTTGTTATTTTTATGGGCACTGCTTTTTCTCTTTTATTTAAACAAGGAGGTTAATGGTTAACAGTTAAGAGCATTGTTGGAATACATTTGCAAAAACAACAGCAGTGAGCATGTCGGGTTCACAAATGGCAGATGCCCCATTCTGTACCTTCTAGAACACACAGCATCTACACATCCATTTTGCATGCTCAATTGGTTCACCTACAATACCAAGTTATCATTTTCAAATAGTGTTCATTCATGCTTCTAAACAATTTTAAAAATGGGCTGCTTGTTCAGAATAATTAGTCTCACTTTGGGTGCAATAATGCTGAAAGTATTTCTCAAACTAAAGCTTGAGTACTTCAAGTATTTGACAGGAGGACGAAGGGAGACGTCTGTGATTTAACTCCAGAGGCAGGGAGAAGTCTGTGATTTAACTCTAGAGGCAGTGCAGCTGGAGAATAAATTCTGCTCAAGGCTTTTTTTCCAACCTTTTTTGAAAAATGTCACCTCCTTTTATTGGCTGGGTTTGAGGAATTAATATATTGAAATAAGAAGTGACATTTATTAACCACGTTGCACCAACTTTTTTTATGAGTATTTAATTGATATTCATTAATTTAATGAGTATTTAATTGATATTCATTAATCTAATGAGTATTTAATTGATATTCATTAATTTTGGGTACGTTAAACTTTCTTCCACGGTCTAATTGTCAAAAGTACCATCATTTGGTCCAATAATTGTTACAGAGCAGGCAACAAATGCACAAAATTCAAAACCAGTGAAGTTGGCACGTTGTGTAAATGGTAAATAAAAACAGAATAGTCAACTTTGACATTCAACTTAGACACGAAAAAACGCTCGTTTGTGCCCACCTTTTTTCTTTAGTGGGTTATGATTAATTTTTCATCAAAACGGGGGAAGGAGATAAACATTACATCAGTCGACATCCCAGTGAGAGCAGTAGTTGTACAGTAAATAAATTGTTTTATTATGTTCGTAGTTTGCATTTCTTAGCACCTAGCAATACTGGTACATGGTGCTTATTTTTTTCATTAAGCTGGATAAGCTTCTTACACAGCTTCTAAAACTTGCAGATCATCCTCCCTATATTCAGGCTCAAAAATACAGTATAAGGTTCTGGATCATCATTCGTCCCAAATGATTGCAATGATTTGCAAATCCTTTTCAACCTATATTCAATTGAATAGACTGCAAAGCTAACTAGCCAAGGCAGCTGAGCCGGAAAGCTGCTGCATCCCCTCTGAGCTCGCGAAAGTTAATTCTAGATTATAAATCATGCCTCTTACCTGGATAGTAGAAGGTTTTAGTCTTAAATCGAGATGTTGGTCAACTTTGACATTCAACTTAGACAAGAAAGAAACGAAAAAAACGCTCGTTTGCGGCCACCTTTTTTTTTTTGTGGATTATGATTCATTTGTCATCAAAACGGGGGAGGGAGATAAACATTACATCAGTCGACATCCCAGTGAGAGCAGACATTGTAAAGTAAATAAATTGTTTTATTATGTTCGTAGATTGAATTTCTTAGGACATAGCAATACTGGTACATGATGCTTATTGTTTCATTAAGCTGGATCAGCTTCGTACACAGCTTCTAAAACTTGCAGATCATCCTCCCTATATTCTAATCAAAAATACAGTATAAGGGTCTGGATCATCATTTGTCCCTAAGTAGTGTTTGTTGGCTCTCATAAAGTCTGCATGAGTTGTAGTCAGTGTTGTTGTTGAAGGGAAATAGCGCACGTTGTGATATATCTGTAAAATGAATACTACGGCGTATACTTAAAATGAGCAAAATACGAAAATATTGCATGCTATTATGAATGTGCCTGTTACTGCATTATATATATATTTACAAAATGTATATAAAATGTTCAATGGCGGTTTTCAAATGTTTTTAGAACGCTTTACAGGGAGAATAGAACCATTGTTAGCTGACTTTTGCTAACGTTATTTACAAAACAGAAAACCAGTGTTTTGTGTAAATCTTTGTGTACATCGTAAATAAAATCGTAAATAAAAACAGAATACAATGATTTGCAAATCCTTTTCAACTTATATTCAATTGAATAGACTGCAAAGACAAGATACTTAACGTTCGAACTGGTAAACTTTGTTATTTTTTGCAAATATTAGCTCATTTGGAAGTTGATGCCTGCAACATGTTTCAAAAAAGCTAGCACAAGTGGAAAAAAAGACTGAGAAAATTGAGGAATGCTCATCAAACACTTATTTGGAACATCCCACAGGTGAACAGGCTAATTGGGAACAGGTGGGTGCCATGATTGGGTATAAAAGCAGCTTCCACGAAATGCTCAGTCATTCACAAACAAGGACGGGGCGAGGGTCACCACTTTGTGAACAAGTGGGCAAGCAAATTGTCGAAAAGTTTGAGAACAACATTTCTCAACCAGCTATTGCAAGGAATTTAGGGATTTCACCATCCACGGTCCGTAATATTATCAAAAGGTTCAGAGAATCTTGAAAAATCACTGCACGTAAGTAGGGCTGCAACAACTAATCGATTAAATCGATTAAAATTGATTATTAAAATAGTTGCCAATTAATTTAGTCATCGATTCGTTGGATCTATGCTATGCGCAGAGTTTTTTTTTTTTTAATAAACCATTATTTATAAACTGCAACATTTATAAACAGCTGAGAAACAATAATCAAAATAAGTATGGTGCCAGTATGCTGTTTTTTTTCCAATAAAATACTGGATAGGATAGAAATGTAGTTTGTCTCTTTTATCCGATTATAATCGACAGATTAATCGATTATCAAATTAATCGTTAGTTGCAGCCCTACACGTAAGCGATGATATTACGGACCTTCGATCCCTCAGGCGGTACTGCATCAAAAAGCGACATCAGTGTGCAAAGGATATCACCACATGGGCTCAGGAACACTTCGGAAAACCACTGTCAGTAACTACAGTTTATCGCTACATCTGTAAGTGCAAGTTAAAACTCTACTATGCAAAGCGAAAGCCATTTATCAACAACACCCAGAAACGGAAAAAAAAAAAGACTGAGAAAGTTGTGGAATGCTCATCAAACACTTATTTGGAAAAATCCCACAGGTGAACAGGCTAATTGGGAACAGGTGGGTGCCATGATTGGGTATAAAAGCAGCTTCCACAAAATGCTCAGTCGTTCACAAACAAGGATGGGGCGAGGGTCACCACTTTGTAAACAAATGCCTGAGCAAATAGCCAGCCGTGTGCAGACACTACAGTTAAATCAAAATTTAAAAAAAATAGATACTGTCAATAAGTTATCCGTTATCCGTATTGGTATCGGTATTGAGAAGCAGGAAGTTATCTGTATCAGTATCGGTTTGACAAAAAAAAATATCCATAGTAATAATAATGGATCAGTTGATTTGAACTAAATTACATAAAGTAAATCAAGTGTTTACAAGTGTAAGATTCAATATGTGTGAAAAGGAGTAGAAGGAAGCTGTGCATACTCTAACTATGTTTACTGTATAGTTGTGCGCTATCCCACGCTGTATGAATGGGGGCCAAACGTCTCTAAATAGACCTTGCACTTATGATAATTGCACATTTGTAACCAGACCTCAAAAACGCGCTCCCCCGAGTAGCCAAGAAGTTTTTGAACGCCGCACAAATCAAAGGCCGTGCAGCGTATCATCTCGCTACATTAACCCCTTACGCATTTGCAGCTTGGTAACTTTATTGGTGTTATTTTAGGCAAATTATAGCTGTCAAAACCATCAAACGTTGACGAAAAGTCAAGCTGCGGGCCTGCTGCTGCAAAGTGAATCGCCTTCAAGCGGTGATTACGGGGGAAGCGAAAAGGTTGCCGCCGCACTGACTTGAGAGAAGGTTGAATGAGTTTTTTCACAGTTTTTTCAAAGACTTTGAACAATGGGAACTCAGTGGCGCCGTCTTCAAATATTCAAAGATTTGATTTAGGAGTCTGATTCAACTATCTCCTTGACAGTCGAATCGTTGGAGGTTAATAGTCCTCACAAACTTTTGAGGAGGAAAAAGTCGCATATAAGATCTTTGGTTTTTGTTTACTTGAATGAAAGACGATATTTATTTTTATAAGTACCTTTTATTAACTTTGGAATATTCACATATCCACGTTAGAGCATATAATGTTACGCCACCTATAGAGGGTAAACTTGGCTGACGTTAGAGCGTTTATTCTATCGTAATGTACAAACCCCAAAACCAGTAAAACGGCACGTTGTGTAAATGGTAAATAAAAATAGAATACAATACAATACAACTTATGTTCAATTGAATAGACTGCAGAGACCAATTTTTGAAGATTTTCAGGTGGAATTATTTCGCATTCTTGCTTGATGTACAGCTTAAGTTGTTCAACAGTCCGGGGTCTCCATTGTGGTATTTTAGGCTTCATAATGCGCCACACATTTTCAATGGTAGACAGGTCTGGACTACAGGCAGGCCAGTCTAGTACCTGCACTCTTTTACTATGAAGCCGCGCTGTTGTAACACGTGGCTTGGCATTGTCTGACTGAAATAAGCAGGGGCGTCCATTAAAAAGAAGTTGCTTGGATGGCACATGTGTTGCTCCAAAACCTGTATTTACCTTTCAGCATTAATGGTGCCTTCACAGATGTGTAAGTTACCCATGTCTTGGGCACTAATACACCCCCATACCATCACAGATGCTGGCTTTTCAACTTTCTGCCTATAACAGTCCGGAAGGCTCTTTTCCTGTTTGGTCCAGAGGACCGACGTCCACAGTTTCCCCCCAAAAATTGGAATGTGGACTCGTCAGACCACAGAACACTTTTCCCACTTTGCATCAGTCCATCTTCGATGAGCTCGAGCCCAGCGAAACTGGCTGCGTTTCTGGGTGTTGTTGATAAATGGCTTTCGCTTTGTATAGTAGAGTTTTAACTTGCACTTACAGATGTAGCGACCAACTGTAGTTGCTGACAGTGGTTTTCTGACGTTTTCCTGAGCTAATGTGTTGATATCCTTTACACAAAAATGTCGCTTTTTAATCCAGTACCGCCTGAGGGATCGAAGGTCCGTAATATCATCGCTTACGTGCAGTGATTTCTCCAGATTCTCTGAACCTTTTGATATTACGGACCGTAGATGGTGAAATCCCTAAATTCCTTGCAATAGCTTGTTGAGAAATGTTGTTCTTAAACTGTTCGACAATTTGCTCAGGCATTTGTTGACAAAGTGGTGACCCTCGCCCCGTCCTTGTTTGTGAATGACTGAGCATTTCATGGAAGCGGCTTTCATACCCAATCATGGCACCCACCTGTTCCCAATTAGCCTGTTCACCTTTGGGATGTTCCAAATAAGTGTTTGATGAGCATTCATCAACGTTCTTAGTTTTCTTTGCCACTCGTGCCAGCTTTTTTTTTAAACATGTTGCAGGTCTCAAATTCCAAATGAGTTAATATTTGCAAAAAATAACATTTTTCCAGTTCGAACGTTAAATATCTTGTCTTTGCAGTCTATTCAATTGAATATAGGTTGAAAAGGATTTGCAAATCATTGTATTTTGTTTTTATTTACCTAGAACGTGACATGCAGATAAAACAACTGAAAGCCATTCTGCTTTTCAATCATGTGCGGTCATACCTCTAAACTCTTTTTAAAGACGGGCACATATGATAAACAAGCTGCATGAGACATGTTGATAAAGTTTGCCTTAAAGACTAAAGACTTGCACGACAAAAAAGAAAACCTCCTATACATACTCAAACTCTAGATTTAAGTTGGGGGGAAAAAAAAAACATTCTTCAAATTCATTACATTCCACGCCTTTCTGCTTTAAATCACGTTTAGGATTGGCCTATATTTTATAGTTTTACTTTACACAATGGAGCAGAAAAAAGCATATGCAGTTAACTTGCCTAAAAGTCAACGATCATTACTCCAGGACAGTACATGGGTAGCTCACTGCAACTTCCTTCAAGTTCTGCATTGAGTCTTGAGCAAAACCACCTAAAACTGTGTCAACAAATCTACACATTAGCTCGTCCAATATCTTCCCCTGTAAAATAGTCGCTCTTGTAAAGTGGAACTGCACTTTTTTATTTTTATTTTGCCTATCTTTCACAATCATTATTGGTTTTCTTTTCTCGCTTTCTAACATATAAAAATCGTCTCATCCTACACTGCAAAAACTGAAATCTAAGCAAGATGAAATATCTCAAATAAGGGTGATATTTGCTTATTTTCTGTCTGATAAGATAATTCTTCTTAATAAAATCCTGTTGAGCGATACTTCCTGTGTCATGCCGTCTCCTTCTCCCGCCGTACATAACAGATTATTTGCAAAAAAAAAAGAAGTTTCTCAGTTCGAACGTTAAAATATCTTGTCTTTGCAGTCTTTTCAACTGAATATAAGTTGAAAAAGACTTGCAAATCATTGTATTCTGTTTTTATTTACGAATTACACAACGTGCCAAATTCACTGGTTTTGGGTTTTGTATTACAGAGGTTAGAACACTGGGTGGGAATTTCCGGTTCTGCTCTTAATTGGTTCAAGTCCTATCTCGATTACAGGACATACTTTGTTGAAATTGGTAACTGTGTCTCTGACCAATTGGCTATGATCTGTGGGGTTCCTTAGGACTCGATACCGGGACCCCTATTGTTCAACTTGTACATGCTGCCACAAGGCCAGTTCAATGTGTCCTACCACAACTATGCAAATGACACTGAGATCTGGGGACGGCGTATCGTGGGTTGGGAGAGTGGCCGTGCCAGCAACCTGAGGGTTCCTGGTTCGATCCCCACCTTCAACCAACCTAGTCACGTCCGTTGTGTCCTTGAGCAAGACACTTCACCCTTGCTCCTGATGGGTCGTGGTTAGTGCCTTGCATGGCAGCTCCCGCCCTCAGTGTGTGAATGTGGAAATAGTGTCAAAGCGCTTTGAGTACCTTGAAGGTAGAAAAGCGCTATACAAGTATAACTCATTTACCATATCTACGTAGCACTCACTTTGTCAATACATCGTACAGATCAGTGTGGGGGTGCAAAATAATCTTCTTTAGCTAAACACAGACAGAACTAAAATCATTGTCTTTGGCCAACAGAAGCAAAGAAAAACTATTATTAGTCCCCTCCAGACCGTCTCCCTGAAACAACTTGATCAGGATAGACATTTGGGTGTAATAATGGACTCAGACTTGAACTTTAACAGCCACATTAGGTCAATAACATCAGCAGCTTTTTACCACCTGAAAAAACATGCCAAGATCATCAAACATTGACTAAATGAGACTGAGAGACACTATTCCATACCTTTGTCTTTAGCAGGTAAGACTACGGTACTGGCCTTTTTAATAGGCTCTCTAAACGAGCTGTAAAGCAGCTGCAGTACATCCAAAATGCTGCTGCTCAAGTCCTGACTAGAACCAAGAAATACAACCTTATTAGTCAAGTGCTTAGGTCACTGCATTGGCTTTCTGTTGCTCAGATAATAGACTTTAAAACAGCTTTTCATGGTCTTGTGCCAAAGTACATTTCTGACATGTTAGAGACATATGAACCCCCTCGGGCTCTGAGAACCGCAGTAAGTGGTCTCCTTCTGGTGCCCAGAGTCAGGAACAAGCATGGTGAGGCTGCATTTCAGTTTTGTGCTCCTACAATCTGGAATAGTATTCCTAAAGATGTGAGGCAGGCATCAACATTGGCAATGTTCAAATCCAGGCTGAAAACACTTGTATTTATTGGTGCTAGGGGTGTAATGGTACGTGTATTTGTATTGAACCGTTTCGGTACGGGGGTTTCGGTTCGGTTCGGAGGTGTACCGAACAAGTTTCCACACGAACATATTAAGTAGCCGCCTCCGCTTCCTTCTGCCTCTGTTTCTGTCAGTACTCTACACAGCACCCAGCATTGTCCCACCCACACAACCATCTGATTGGTTAAAAACAGAGCGGTAACAGCCAATCAGCAGTGCATATTCAGAACGGTAACAGCCAATCAGCAGTGCGTATTCAGAGTGCATGTAGTCAGAGCTTAGCATTTAGCAGGTAAGCATCAGGCTGCGGACTCTCCCCAAATTATAATAAACACCTCCCAGTCAACTACTAGTAACATCACTATGAGCCCGTTGACCTTCTAGAAATATAAAAGGCAGTTCAGCTCGCTCGCAGTCCTGGCTTGAGGTGAAGGCTAATTCGCTTTTAGCGTAACGTTAGCTCATTTTGCGGTGTGTGTGTGTGTGTGTGTGTGCGTGTTACGGACAGCAAAGCCCTGTCTGTCTGTTATTTCACTTTACCTTTTTCTGTGTTGATTGAGCTGTGTTGAAGCAGCAAAAAAGGACATTATGTTAAATGAAGAGTTTCTCTCTCTGATAGTTGATATAATAATGTAACTGCATCATTAAGCCTACATGAACTCCATAGTGTTCAGGAATGAATAGTCTCTCCTATTGCTAGTGTACCATTTTTTCAGCTATAGTTACATTAATCATTAGTAATGTAATAGCCTAGTTTTGAATGGCAGGGTACCTGCTATCACATATTGATAAAAATATAACATTTACATAATAAAAATCAACTACAAGCTTCCCACCTACTCAGTGGCCTAGTGGTTAGAGTGTCCGCCCTGAGATCGGTAGGTTGTGAGTTCAAACCCCGGCCGAGTCATACCAAAGACTATAAAAATGGGACCCATTACCTTCCTGCTTGGCACTCAGCATCAAGGGTTGGAATTGGGGGTTAAATCACCAAAAATGATTCCCGGGCGCGGCACCGCTGCTGCCCACTGCTCCCCTCACCTCCCAGGGGGTGAACAAGGGGATGGGTCAAATGCAGAGGACACATTTCACCACACCTAGTGTGTGTGTGTGACAATCATTGGTACTTTAACTTTAACTTTAAATTAAGCATGATGAGTTGACTTGAAACTGTTTAATGTTGCACTTTTTATATGTAGAAGAAACGTTTTGTCATTGTATTTAATCTGAGCAACAACTTGAGGCAGTTTAATGTTGATTAACGTGGGCACAATTATTATACTGTTCCCAAAGATAAAAGGATAAAGCCATTGTTTACAAATTTGGTAAATAAATAACCAAAAAATGTATATTTTGTTGTTTTCTTACTGTACCGAAAATGAACCGAACCGTGACCTCTAAGCCGAGGTATGTACCGAACCGAAATTTTTGCGTACCGTTACACCCCTAATTGGTGCATAATACAGCTTAAAGTACTTTATCTACACTCTTTGATTTTAATGTGAATTATAATAGTTTTATAATGATTTTATTTTATGTTTTTAATTACTTTACTAGGATTACTCCTTTTTTGTGATTTCCTTACAGCACTTTGAATTGCCTTGTGTACGAATTGTGCTCTAAAAATAAACTTGCCTTGCCTTGTTTTCTTTAAGGTCAATAAAGATACAAGGTTAGGCAGAGGTGTATTTATAACAATTTTATAGACACATTATGCTATTTATAGTTGCGGTGGAGAGTGGGGGGTGGGGGGGGGGGGTGCGAAATATTTTCCTCTTCCGAGAGGGGGCATAATAGAAAATAATTGCTCTAAAGTAACGATACTCTTGAGTACAGTTTATAAATGAATGCATACGAGAAAATGAGACTCAACAATCTAGATAAAATAACAATCTATACTGTATACCGTATTTTCCGCACCATAAGGCGCCCCGTGTTATTAGCCGCACGTTTAATGAACGGAATATTTCAAAACTTTGTTTACCTATTAGCCGCCCCGTGCCATTAGCCGCACCTACGCTACGCTAAAGGGAATGTCAACAAAACAGTCAGATAGGTCAGTCAAACTTTAATAATATATTACAAACCAGCGTTCTAACAACTCTGTTCACTCCCAAAATGTAATGTGCAAATGTGCAATCACAAAAATAGTAACACTCAAAATAGTGCAGAGCAATAGCAACATCAATAACTCAACGTTGCTCATACGTTAGTGTCACACAACACACAAAATAAACATTTAAAGCTCACTTTCTGAAGTTATTACTCATCTACAAATCCCTCGAATTATTCTTCTTCGGTGTGCTTCACTTGTTTTTTGACACCATCTGTGATGTGGACGCGCATGCAGTCGTAGATCAACAGGAACGGCGCTGCGTGAAAAAAGTCACCCGGTGTCTTCGCGTAAACGTCTATCAACCACTCGCTCATCTTTTCTTCAGCCATCCATCCCTTCGAGTTAGCTTTTATGATGACGCCGGCTAGAAAGTTCTCTTTTGGCAAGGTCTTCCTTTTGAATATCACCGTGGGTGGAAGTTTCTGGCCGTTAGCATGGCAAGCTACAACCACAGTAGGACGACTTCTCATTCCCTGTGGTGCGAATATTCACCGTACGTGCTCCCGTTGTATCCACAGTGCGGTTCACATGAATATCAAAAGTCAGTGGAACCTTGTACGCGTGTCTCTTAGTAGGAGACATTTTGTTGTCTTTACAGAAAAACAAATGAAATTAAATATCCGCGAGCTTCTTCTTCTACGGGGGCGGGTGCTCACCTTGGCGGTTGCTTACAGTAGAAGAAGAAGCGCTTCCTCTTCTATGGGGGCGGTTGCTTACCGTAGAAGAAGAAGCACTTCCTCTTTTACGGGGAAAAAAGATGGCGGCTGTTTACCGTAGTTGCGAGACCTAAACTTTATGAAAATAAATATGAATATTAATCCATATATAAGGCGCACCGGGTTATTAGCCGCACTGTCTGCTTTTGAGAAAAATTGTGGTTTTTAGGTGCGGCTTATGGTGCGGAAAATACGGTATATATATTATATCAATCCACATTTGCCCCTTCATTCATTTAAAAGGTATAAAAACCTTGTTGACAAACATTAAGGAACTGAATATTTACAATTTAACCTGAAAAATACTCAAAGCTCTCTCACCTCAACTTAATTAAACTGTCTTACTCCAGAAGACTATGAAGGTCAGCTCCAATCCACATTCCGCACATTTCCATATCAGAATTGTAAAGGGGTCACTCATGGCAACAGATAACAAGTGTGACAGCTTACTCTGTTCCTGCCCAAGTACTGCTAGGAAAAATAAAATGTGTTGTCTTCGAAAGGGGCTTTTTTAGACTTGAAAGAACATCTCGCTGAGGGGCAAAATTACGAACCGTTTTATCAGGTTAGACCAGGGGACAGCAACCCAAAATGTTGAAAGAGCCATATTGGTACACAAATAAATGAAAAAAGTATGTCTGGAACCGCACAAATGAAAAGCCTGATATAAGTGTTATAATGAAGGCAACACGTAATGTAAGGGTCTATATGAACTATAGTAGCCTACTATCAAATTGACTGTGTCGCAAATCTTCGTTGACAGAAATTTGAAATTTAATATTTATTCTACACATTTTTACAACATTTGAAAACATTAGTAAAACGGAGGCTTCCACAAGATGAGATAACTCCTGGAAATTACGGTCTTAGAATGGCCGAATTATAGATGCGTATGTCAAAGTTAATAGAATGGCAGGCTGTCTTTTTCTTTGGCAAGCTGGGTAACGTTTGCTGTGGTCTGGAACAACATGGCACACAAACAACTATCAGAAATGCAGCCAATATTACATACAGATAATGTGTCGTGAGACATGCAAATATAAATTAAATACACAGAGGACATAAGTCAAGGAAATTAAATGAGCTCAAATATACCTACAAACGAGGCATAATGATGCAATATGTACATACAGCTAGCCTAAATAGCATGTTAGCATTGATTATTAGCACTCCACGCAAGTCAATAACATCAACAAAGCTCACCTTTGTGCGTTCACGCACAGCATAACACGTTTGGTGAACAAAATGAGACAAAGAAGGAGTGGCATAAAACACATCTTTCTGTGGCAGCGTCAGAGAAAGTTGTTCACATAAAACAACTACGGTGAGTTCAAGGACCGCCAAAATTAGTAGGACAAAATGGTGCTGGCCAAATACTGTCATCAGGGAAGCATAAACACAAACATTAAACAGGCTTTCTAACAATTAGGAAGGTTTGTGTTATGTTTGTCTTCCTACAGAAACATTATTCAAACAACAAACATATTGTCCCCCCATCTTTTTTCCATTTTTTAAAAAAGCTCCAGGGAGCCACTAGGGCGGTTCTAAAGATGCTGACCCCCGGTCTAGACCAAAAGTTCAAGGGCCAAATTCTTGTCCCAGTCATGGATTGACCAAATTTCACTGATTAGCACTCCAGCAAATCAGTAACTTCAACAAAGCTCACCTTTGTGCATCCACGCACAGCATAAAATGTTTGGTGGACAAAATGAGACAAAGAAGCATAAAACACGTCTTTCTGTGGCAACGTCGGAGAAAGTTGTACATGTAAACAAACTATTGTGTCACAGTCCACACAACTACGGTGAGTTCAAGGACCTTTGAAATTAGTAGGACAAAACGCTGCTTGCCAAATACTCTCATCAGTGAAGCATGTATAACATAAACAGTGGGATTTCTAACAGCGAGGAAGGTTTGTGTCATGTTTGTCCTCCTACAGAAACCACATTAACACACACAAAAAAATTCACCCCACCTTTTTCCATTTTCATACATTTTTGAAAAAGCTCCAGGGAGCCACTAGGGCGGCGCTAAAGTGTGTACTATGTGCACATGTGCATGTTGTAGGAGATTTATACCTGTATTTAACCACAACCAAAATGCCCCATCATTCACTTTCTCTGCATGCAACAAATGGAAAGTGCAATTGACAGTTTACCAGAGAATGAAAAATAGCAGTTTAACAATTGATTTATTCTATTTTTCTTTTTACATTAATTCTATGGGAATCGGTTATCCCGGGAGTCAGCAACCCGCGGCTCTCGGGCCGCATGCGGCTCCTTAGTGCCGCCCTAGTGACTCCCTGGAGCATTTTGGAAAAAGGATTGCAAATGGAAAAAGATGGGGGAAAAACATTTTTTTTGTTTCAGTATGTTTTTTGTTTGAGGACAAACATGACACAAAACTTCCCAATTGTTAGAAAGCCCACTGTTTAATATGTTTGTGTGTATGCTTCACTGGTGACAGTATTTGGTGAACATTGTTTTGTCCTACTAATTTCGGCGGTTCTTGAACTCACCATAGTGTGGACTGTGACACAACAGTTCGTTTACATGTAAAATCTTCCACTCCTTCTTTGTCTTATTTTGTCCACCAAACGTTTTATACTGTGCGTGAATGCACAAAGGTGAGCTTTGTTGGTGTTAGTGCGAATCAGGCATATTTGGTCAGTGCATGACTGCAAGCTAATCAATGCTAGCATGCTATTTAGACTTGCTGTATGTACATATTGCATCGTTATGCCTCATTTGTAGGTATATTTGAGCTCATTTACTATATTTTACTTTTATCCTCTTTGTATATAATTTAGTTTTGCATGTCTCATGACACATTATATGTATGTAATATTGGCTGCATTTCTCATAGTTATTTGTGTGCCATGTTGTTCCAGACCCCAGCAAACATTACCTAGGTTGCCAAAGATTGCAATCAATCCATTAGAAGAAGACAGCCTCCTTTAACTTGGAAACACACATCTATACCTTTGGCCATTAAAAGCAAGTCATTTCCAAGAGTTATCTCACCTTATGAGTAGTCTTTGATTTGCTGCAGAGAGTGGTGAGGACGGCGGAAAAGATCATAAGGACTCCTCTTTCTTCTATCCAGGAAATCGCAAAAAGCCGCTGCCTGACCAGGGCTAAGAAAATCTGCAGAGACTCCTCCCACCCCCACCAAGGACTGTTGTCACTGCTGGACTCTAGAAAGAGGTTCCGCAGCCTCCGTAGCAGAACTTCCAGGTTCTGTAACAGCTTCATCCCTCAGGCCATCAGACTCTTGAACGCATCATAATAATGCCCTCAATTCCCCCCCAAAAACGGATTAACTCGCTGGAATACAAAGACAATATAACATACATCCATAAACGTGGATGCATATGCAAAAGTGCAATATATTTATCTGTACAGTAATCTATTTATTTATATCTGCACCTTATTGCTCTTTTATCCTGCACTACAACAAGCTAATGCAACAAAATGTTGTTCTTATCTGTACTGTTAAATTCACATTTAAATGACAATAAAAGGAAGTAAATGGTAAATGGGTTATACTTGTATAGCTCTTTTCTACCTTCAAGGTACTCAAAGCGCTTTGACTCTATTTCCACATTCACCCATTCATTTACACAATGATGGCCGGAGCTGCCATGCAAGACCCTAACCACGACCCATCAGGAGCAAGGGTGAAGTGTCTTGCTCAAGGACACATGGGGACGTTGTGGTGTAGTCGGGAGAGTGGCCGTGCCAGCAACCTGAGGGTTCCTGGTTCGATCCCCACCTTCTACCAACCTCGTCACGTCCGTTGTGTCCTTGGGCAAGACACTTCACCCTTGCTCCTGATGGGTCGTGGTTAGGGCCTTGCATGGCAGCTCCAGCCATCAGTGTGTGAATGTGTGTGTGAATGGGTGAATGTGGAAATAGTGTCAAAGCGCTTTGAGTACCTTGAAGGTAGAAAAGCGCTATACAAGTATAACCCATTTACCAATTACCTTTTACGTGACTAAGTTGGTAGAAGCTGGGGATCAAACCAGGAACCCTCGGATTGCTGGCACGGCCACTCTCCCAACCGCGCCACGCTGTCCCCTAAGTCTAAAAATGTGTAGAATAAATATTACATTTCAACATTTCGGTCAACGAAGATTTGCTTCAACTTGCGACACATAGTCATTTTCATAGTAGGCAACTATAGCTAATATAGACACTTGCATACAGCCGATTGTATTGTACCATATGTCCCGGCAAGAAATCTGCGTTCAAAGAACTCCGGCTTATTAGTGATTCCCAGAGCCCAAAAAAAGTCTGCGGGCTATAGAGCGTTTTCTATTCGGGCTCCAGTACTATGGAATGCCCTCCCGGTAACAGTTAGAGATGCTACCTCAGTAGAAGCATTTAAGTCCCATCTTAAAACTCATTTGTATACTCTAGCCTTTACATAGACCCCCTTTTTAGACCAGTTGATCTGCCGTTTCTTTTCTTTTCTCCTCTGCCCCCCTATCCCTTGTGGAGGGTGGCCATGGATGAAGTGATGTGTCCAGAGTCGGGATCCGGGGTGGACTGCTCGCCTGTGCATTGGTTGGGGACATCTCTGCGCTGCTGACCCGTCTCCGCTCGGGATGGTCTCCTGCTGGCCCCACTATGGACTGGACTCTCACTATTATGTTAGATCCACTATGGACTGGACTTTCACAATATTATGTCAGACCCACTCGACGTCCATTGCATCTGGTCTCCCCTAGAGGGGGGGGGGGGGGGGGGGGGGGGGGGGGGGGGGGGGGGGGGGGGGGGGGGGGGGGGGGGGGCCCACATGCTGCGGTCCTCTCCGAAGGTTTCTCATAGTCATTCTCATCGACGTCCCACTGGTTTGTGAGTTTTTCTTTGCTCTTATGTGAGCTCTGAACCGCGGCTATCATTGTGGCTTGTGCAGCCCTTTGAGACACTTGTGATTTAGGGCTATATAAATAAACATTGATTGATTGATTGATTGATTATGTGTTGCCTTCATTATAACACTTATATAAGACTTTTCATTTGAAAATGGAAAGGTAAAATGTACACATATCAATCTTAAATTCTTATTACCAAGACAGAAAGAAGGGCAAACGAATAATAACACTAAGCCTGTTCCAACATGTTCCGTGTTATGTTATGTCTTTGTTTTGTTCCCGAACCACCCAAGAGCTTGGCTCACTGCTTGTCATCAATATTCCCTGATGATGCTCTCCTTAATTTGAAACGCAGATTGGCCAATTCCCCCCCCCCCCCCCCCCCCCGGCAGACTGGAGAGCGGAGCCAGAGCAGCTGAAGTAATCCAAACCAGAGACACAAACACAAACACTCTGATTGCCAGGTCTTTTCCTCCTGCCTGAGATGGCTTATCTTTCTCACTCCTACGCACGACAACGTGCATGGACAAACCTAAAAGTGTTGGACAAGAACAACAAACACCGACTCACGCCGGAGTCTAGTCACAGGGGGGGGGGGTGGGGGGGGGGTTTCCAAGACTCTGGTTTTTATTTGTGTTGAAAAACTCTAAAGGTTATGTAACAGAGATGAACAAGGTTTTCTTTAGTCTGATGGCTTTAGGGTAATCAAAACTAGAAATACTACCAGTATGGTATACCTCAATTCATGCCACGGTGACAAAATCTGAGAAACCACTGTATTGACCCGAATACAAGACGGTATTTTTTACCTAAAACCTAGTGGCTCCCTGGACCTTTTTCAGAGATGTCTGAAAATGGAAAAAGATCAAGAAAAACATATATATTTTTTTGTTTTAATATATTTTCTGTAGGAGAACAAACATGACACAAACCTTCCTAATTGTTAGAAACCCCACTGTTTGTATTATACATGCTTCACTGATGAGAGTATTGGCTTAGTGGTTAGAGTGTCCGCCCTGAGATCGGTAGGTCGTGAGTTCAAACCGAAGACTATAAAAACGGGACCCATTACCTCCCTGCTTGGCACTCAGCATCGAAGGTTGGAATTTGGGGGTTGAATCACCAAAAATGATTCCTGGGCGCGACCACTGCTGCTGCTGCTTACTGCATCCCCTCACCTCCCAGGGGGTGATCAAGGGTGATGGGTCAAATGCAGAGGATACTCTCACCACACCTAGTGTGTGTGTGACAATCATTGGTACTTTAACTTTTTACTTTGGCAAGCACCGTTTTGTCCGACTAAATTCAGCTATCCTTGAACTCATCATAGTTTGTTTACATGTACAACTTTCTCTGATGTTGCCACAAGAATACATGTTTTTGCTACTCCTTTGTCTAATTTTGTCCAACAAACATTTTATGCTGTGCGTGAATGCACAAAAGTGAGCTTTGTTGATTTTATTGATTTGCTGGAGTGCTTATCAGGCATATTTGGTCGATCCATGACTGCAAGATTATTGATGCTAACATGCTATTTAGGCTAGCTGTATGTACATATTGCATCATTATGCCTTGTTTGTAGGTATATTTGAGCTCATTTAATATATTTTACTTTTATCCTTTTTGTATATAATTTAGTTTTGCATGTCTCATGACACATTATCTGTATGTAATATTGGTTGCATTTCAGATAGTTGTTTGTGGGCCATGTTGTTCCAGACCACAGCAAACATTACCTAGCTTTCCAAAGATTGTAATAAATCAATCAAAACAAGACAGCCTTCCGTTTCCTTTAACTTGGACACACACATCTATACCTTTGGCCATTAAAAGCCAGTAATTTCCAGGGGTTATCTCACCTTCTGAGTTTCCTCTGATTTACTAATGGTTTCTAATGTTGTAAAAATGTGTAGAATAAATGTTAAATTTCAACATTTCTGTCAACAAACATTTGCTTCAGCCTGCGACACAGTCATTTTGATAGTGGGCTATTATAGCTAATATAGACACTAAGGGCATGTGTTGCTTTCATTATAAGACTTATATACGGCTTTTCATTTTTTGCGGCTCAAGACATAATGACTTTGGGCTAGCGACTGCACAAGATCAAGGACGCGGAACAGAGACACAATGCAGGCTTACACACAAACATGCATCCAAAAAATATATACGCCACACATACACACCCCACCCCCCAACCCAACCCAACGCCCTCGACGCAAATCCCATAGGGGTGATGAAAGGATGGTTAGCGCCTGAGAGCTGCGGCCTACCACCATGACCCCGCACTCCCTACCCTCTTTTGCTAGATATCTCGAGTTGTACGTTGTAATATGTATATGTGCTTTGCTATGGAGATTTTTTCCCACTCCAGACTGGGCCTCCTTAGGAGCCCAGTCTAGATAGTATTTTTTTACTCATCCCATAGGGGTGATGAAAGGATGGTCAGCGCCTGAGAGCTGCGGCCAACCACCATGACCCTGCACTCCCTTCCCTCTGTTGCTAGATATCTCGAGTTGTACGTTGTAATATGTATATGTGCTTTGCTATGGAGGTTTTTTCCCACTCCAGACTGGGCCCCCTTAGGAGCCCAGACTAGATAGTAATTTTTTACTCATCCCATAGGGGTGATGAAAGGATGGTCAGCGACAGAGCTGCGGCCTACCACCATGACCCCGCACTCCCTTCCCTCTGTTGCTAGATATCTCGAGTTGTACGTTGTAATATGTATATGTGCTTTGCTATGGAGGTTTTTTCCCACTCCAGACTGGGCCCCCTTAGGAGCCCAGACTAGATAGTATTTTTTTACTCATCCCATAGGGGTGATGAAAGGATGGTGAGCGACAGAGCTGCGGCCCTACCACCATGACCCCGCACTCCCTTCCCTCTGTTTTTAAGATTAAGATTAAAGTACCAATGATTGTCACACACACACTAGATGTGGTGAAATTTGTCCTCTGCATTTGAGCCATCCTTTGCTAGATATCTCGAGTTGTACGTTGTAATATGTATATGTGCTTTGCTATGGAGGTTTTTTCCCACTCCAGACTGGGCCCCCTTAGGAGCCCAGACTAGATAGTATTTTTTTACTCAACCTTTCCCAGCGTTTTACCTTTTTCCCCATCTTTTACGGGGCGCCTTGTGGTGACCCATCGGCGTTCCTGTTCTCTAACCCTGTACACTGTGTTTGTCTAATCTTGAAAGGGTTTGTGCTGAAAAGAAAGTTTTGTTGTACTTCTGCAATGACATTAAAGACCTATCTATCTATCTATCTATCTATTTGTTTTTTGTATTTTTAGTCCAATACAGCTCTTTCAACGTTTTGAGTTGCAGACCCCTGCTCTAAACCAACCAGGTTTTCCTTACAGAAATTGTGGAAATCTGCTGAGCGGTTTGTGTGTGTAATCCGATCTAAAAACAACCTCTGGTCTTACTTGGCCATGTTGTTTCCGAACCCTAAACAGGAATCAATGTAGGTTTTATCTATGGAAAACCAGACAATGCAGAGGCCTGAATAATCGGAACTGATGAGGTGTCGCATGAAGTGTGAGAGCTTGAACTCAACATGTGCCTCATTTCCCTTTTTTTCCAATCCATGCAACCAGTGTGCTAACAACAGTGAAAAGCCACCCAAGCGATAGCAACAAGTCAGGGGTCACTTTAAAGAGAGGAACCCCACCTCTGTTGTCTGATGCTGGGTGGAGGACATCTGCCAGGCAAAGAGATGGCCTCAGTGCTGGATAGAAGACACACAACAGTCTTCCCTGGGGAGCACTTGCAAACCAAAAATCGAGACCCATCAATGCTCTCCCGCGACCCTTTTTTTAAGCGCCTGCTTCCCTTTATGACCCCTTCAGGTCAAAGGACACTGCAAGAGGACACTTTTACTCGGTCCATGTGCACCAGGGCACTGCTTATCACTGGTGAAAAGGGGTATGGGAAGGGGTGAAAGGAAGGCGGTCTGCGGGAAGCCCCGCCCGCATGGTGTCTGCATGCATGTCCAGACACAGATAGAGACGCAGCGAGAGTGCAAGGCGAGGTGAGATTCGTCATTTTAATGGTCACTTTTATGAGCCTGCGAGAGCTGGGTGGTTGCCAGACGGCCTCATCGCTGACAGGCCAGCAGACAAGAGACAGATGCACCAGTGTGTCTTTATTGTCACTAAGTGAGCAACAGATGGATCCTTCCACGGTCACTCGCGTGACAGCTGAACTAGTGATGCCTGGGGCCGGAGGAAATGGTGGTCATTTGGACTAAAGTCACAACAAAAATGGAGATATGGAAAAAAATAAAACTTTATTTATATGCCATATTATCCAGACTATAGCCACTAAATTCTAGAGCAGGGGTGTCCAAAGTGCGGCCCGCAGGCCTTTTTTTTTAACGGCCCCACGGCACATTTTTAAAATCCGATTGAAAAAAAAATAATAATAAAAGTGGTATTTAAAGAGCAAACAGGTGAAATGTAACAAGAAAATGTAGCAATGTTTACTCTAATCACACAATGCTGCCATGTAGGCTGTTTCTTTCTTTAAAAAAAAAAAAAAGAATCAAATTCAATGTCATTATGAATTATTGACCTATTCAAGGCTCCAATTACGTCACATTAAATATTTTGAGATATTTTTTGGGGAAAATGTTGCATATTTTGTGTTTGCCATGTAAAAATACGAGCTGTTTTTTTTTTTAAAGAAGGGCCTTAAACGAACAAACACAAAACATAAACAACAATAAAACTTATAATTGACAGATAGATCTGAAGTTGATCTCGAGATTATTGTGGTAAAAGTAAACAGTAAAAAAAAAATAATTCTAATTTATTTTTTAACACTTTTGGATCCCCTACAATTTTAGTGTGATTAGTTTTTAAAGGCCTACTGAAACCCACTACTACCAACCACGCAGTCTGATAGTTTATATATCAATGGTGAAATCTTAACATTGCAACACATGCCAATACAGCCGGGTTAACTTATAAAGTGCAATTTTAAATTTCCCGCTAAACTTCCGGTTGAAAAACTCTTTTGGATATGACGTATACGCGTGACGTCACGACGGCAACGGAAGTATTCGTACCCAATGTGTCACCATACAAAAAGCTCTGTTTTCATCGAACAATTCCACAGTATTCTGGACATTTGTGTTGGTGAATCTTTAGCAATTTGTTTAATGAACAATGGAGACTGCAAAGAAGAAAGTTGTAGATGGGATTGGTCTATTAGCGGCTGGCTGTAGCAACACATCAAGGAGTACTTACTTGGATAGCAGACGCGCTAGCCGATGCTAGCCGCCACTAGCCGCCACCGCATCTGTGATCGGGTGAAGTCCTTCGTCGCGCCGTCGATCGCTGGAACGCAGGTGAGCACGGGTGTTGATGAGCAGATGAGGGCTGGCTGGCGTAGGTGGAGCGCTAATGTTTTTATCATAGCTCTGTGAGGTCCGGTTGCTAAGTTGCTAAGTTAGCTTCAGCGTCGTTAGCAACAGCATTGTTAAGCTTTGCCAGGCTGAGAATTATTAACCGTGTAGTTACATGTACATGGTTTAATAGTATTGTTGATCTTCTGTCTATCCTTCCAGTCAGGGATTTTTTTATTTTGTTTCTATCTGCATTGGAGCCAGATGCTATCACGTTAGCTCAGTAGCTAAAGAGCTTCGCTGATGTATTGTCGTGGAGATAAAAGTCACTGTGAATGTCCATTTCGCGTGCTCGACTCTCATTTTCAAGAGGATATAGTATCCGAGGTGGTTTAAAATACAAATCCGTGATCCACAATAGAAAAAGGAGAGTGTGTGGAATCCAATGAGACCTTGTAACTAAGTTACGGTCAGAGCGAAAAAAGATACACCCTGCACTGCCTCTCTAGTTATTCACTCTAACATTCCTCATCCACAAATATTTCATCCTCGCTCAAATTAATGGGGTAATCGTCGCTTTCTCGGTCCGAATCTCTCTCGCTCCATTGTAAACAACGGGGAATTGTGAGGAATCCTACCTCCTGTGACGTCACGCTACTTCGGGTATAGGCAAGGCTTTTTTTTTATCAGCGACCAGAAGTTGCGAACTTTATCGTCGTCGTTCTATACTAAATCCTTTCAGCAAAAATATGGCAATATCGCGAAATGATCAAGTATGACACATAGAATGGATCTGCTATCCCCGTTTAAATAAAAAAAAATCATTTCAGTAGGCCTTTAAGTGTCATTGCTCAAAAAATAATAATGAATTAAAATCAATGGTGTTATGAGTTATTGACCTTTTTAAGGCTACAATTATTATATCATCTCAAATATCCCACTTAAAAATTTTATTGGGTGAAAATATTGCATATTTGTGTTTTTTTCATTAAAAAAAAGGGTTTTCTTTGAAAAAAGAGCATACAATTTAAATCTTTAAAACATTTTATATTGACAGACCTAATGTTGATCTAGAGATTTAAAAACTTGAATAATAACACAAATAATAATACTGAATAATGACACATTTTTTATATTTTTTGGACCAAAACCCTTTGGGGTCCCCGGGATCAAGCCTGAGTGGAGGCCTTAATATATATTTTTTATACATATATTGTATTGGTTTTAAAATAAAACATATCTAAATGGCCCCTGCTAGCTTTGATTTTTCAATGTGCGGCCCTCAGTGGAAAAAGTTTGGACACCGCTTTTCTAGAGGAAAAAAATATTTTCCATAAATTAACCGCACGGGACTATACTGTAATATGCTGAATTATTTTCACAGAAATATTTTGTAAATGTTTATTTACAAACCTTAATTGTTTCCAAACAGTACCATGGCCATACTTGCCAACCTTGAGACTTCCGAATTTGGGAGATGGGGGCATAGGGGGTTGGTGGGGTTGGGGGTTTGTTGAGGGTAGCGGGGGGTATATATATTGTCAAGTATTTCTTATATTTATTAAGGGTGTAACAGTACACCAAAATTTTGGTTCGGTACGTACCTCGGTTTAGAGGTCATGGTTCGGTAAATTTTCGGTACAGTAAGAAAACAACAAAATATACATTTTCTGGTTATTTACCAAAATTTGTAAACAATGGCTTTATCCTTTTAACATTGTTTTAAAATACCTGTGTGTGTGATGGATGTGAGCCACCACCAGGCTGATCAGTGCAACAGCAGGCAGTCATGAATGCTAAGCATAACAATAACATACATATACACACAGGGTCCATTGCCAGAGTTGATGCAGTCAACATATATCAAATAAAAACTAAATAAGATAAGGCTAAGAATTGGTTTCTTAACAAAACCTTTCTACATATAAAGTGCAACATTTCCACATATAAAGTGCAACATTAAACTGCTTCAAGTAGTTGCTCAGATTAAATAAAATGACACAACTTTTCTTCTACATACAAAAAGTGCGACAAACAGTTTCAAGTCAACTCAGCCTCGGATTAACTTTTCTTCCCCCCCAGCCTTTAACCCTGGTGACTTTCACTCAATCTTCATGTTTTTTGCCAAAAAAATCAGTTTATCCACATTGTCTGCAGAAAGAGCAGACCTGCTCGCAGTTAAAATGTCTCCAGCTGTGGAAAATACCCTTTGGCTGGGCACGGAGCTAGCAGGTATGGCGAGGTAGTGCCTGGCTAACTTGGCAGTAAGAGGATATATGGGCTCATTGTTCTTCCACCATAGAAGTGGGTCAAAATCGAGTTTTTAATGCAATATGGTCTTAAATCTGCTGCTATAAAAACACCAAAGGCATTTGTTACTGCTTTAGCCCTGCCTGACTCGCCGAGGAGAGGCTGCTTGAATGCGGTGGGAGCTGTGTTTGTTCGTCTTTCTCTTCGTTGAAGCGATGTTATCCATTGTTGTATCGCACCGCGAAGCCCAGATGTTCCCAAACGGGAGATCTTAACGAGGCAGGAGGGTCTTCCAGCTCTGGCTTTTGCATGTTGTAGTAGCCCGGTCGTTGCTAGCATGCCGTGTGTTGTGCCTCGGTGTGCATTGTTTGCACAACGTGGGGTGCGCTATTTAATATGTCCGTGTGGAAACTCGTTCGGTACACCTCCGAACCGAACCGAACCCCCCATACCGAAATGGTTCAATACAAATACACGTACCGTTACACCCTTAATATATATAAATAATCCGTTCATGAATGAGTATATCCGTTCGGCCACCGTGTTCAATGGAGAAGTCTGATCTACAAAATGTGCAGGCAGCATACCCCTTCCCCTTCGAGCTGTCCTGGACGATCTGAAATTATTTTTTCCAATCATTTTGGAACTTGCAAGCGTACTTCTTCTTCTTACTCGTCGTCGCCATGTCTCTTCTTCGTTCTTCTGCTTCGTCTTTGTTATGCTTTTGGACATTAGTACTTGCCGTAGTTTTGAAGCAATGCATGATGGGAATCCGGATGTTGTGTGTCAGTGTATTAACGTGCCGGCTGGAATAAACACACGCTGAGAAATAGCTCCATGCCTGCCTGCTTTATGGGTTATAGATAAACCTATGGATATCGGAGACAGATATAATAGTCTCCTTTTCAGGTGAGAGAGGACGCTAAAGGCAGGGCCTTTAAGGCACGCCCCCAATATTGTTGTCCAGGTGGAAATCGGGAGAAATTCGGGAGAATGGTTGCCCCGGGAGATTTTCGGGAGGGGCACTGAAATTCGGGAGTCTCCTGGGAAAATCGGGAGGGTTGGCAAGTATGACCACGGCAGTAAAATGGCTGATCAAGCAAAACAGAAGTCATCGTCTTAGACCGGGGGTCAGCAAATGCCGCATGTGGCTCTTTAGCGCCGCCCTAGTGGCTCCCTGGACCTCTTTCAGAGATGTGTGAAAATGGAAAAATATTTTTTGTTTTATTATATTTTCTGTAGGAGAAACGAGTGTCTCAAAGGGCTGCACAAGCCACAACGACATCCTCGGCTCAGATCCCACATCAGGGCAAGAAAAAACTCAACCCAATGGGATGACAATGAGAAACCTTGGAGGGGACCGCAGATGTGGGGGGACCCCCCCCCCCGGGCGACCGGTGCAATGGATGTCGAGTGGATCTAACATAATAGTGACGAGTCCAGTCCACAAACCTTTGTAATTGTTAGAAATCCCACTGTTTATATTAAACATGCTTCACTAGTGAGAGTATTAGGCAAGCACCGTTTTGTCCTACTACTTTCAGCGATCCCTGAACTCATCGTAGTTTGTTTACACGTGCAACTTTCTCCGACGCTGCCACAGAAAGACGTGTTTTATGCCACTCCTTCTTTGTCTTGTTTTGTCCACCAAAAAATTTATGCTGCGCCTGAATGCACAAAGGGGAGCTTTGTTGATGTTATTGACTTGTTGGAGAGCTAATCAAGCATATTTGGTCAGTGCATGACTGCAAGCTAATCGATGCTAAAATGCTATTTAGGCAAGCTGATTGTACATATTGCATCATTATGCCTCGTTTGTAGGTATATTTGAGCTCATTTAATTTCCTTTACTTATGTCCTCTGTGTATTTCATTTATATTTGCATGTTTCTGATAGTATATATCTGTATCATGAATCAATTTAAGTGGACCCCGACTTAAACAAGTTGAAAAACTTATTCGGGTGTTACCATTTAGTGGTCAATTGTACGGAATATGTACTTCACTGTGCAACCTACTAATAAAAGTCTCAATCAATCAATCAATCAAACACAATATATGTATGTAATATTGGCTTCTTTTCTCATAGTTGTTTGTGTGCCATGTTGTTCCAGACCACAGCAAACGTTACCCAGCTTGCAAAGATTGTAATACATCCATTAGAAGAAGACAGCCTGCTGTTTCCTTCAACTTGGACACACACATTTGAGCCAGTAATTTCCGGGAGTTATCTCATCCTGTGAGAAGCCTCAATTTTACTAATGATTTCCAATGTTGCAAAAATGTGTAGAATAAAAATTCAAATACAACATTTTTGTCAACGAAAATTTGCGTCAGCTTTTGATAGTAGGCTAATATAGCTAATATAGACACTTACATCATGTGTTGCCTTCATTACAACACTGATGAGACTTTTATTAAAGTCATTTTGATAGTAGGCTAATATAGCTAACATAGACACTTACATCATGTGTTGCCTTCATTATAACACTTATATGAGGCTTTTATTTTTTTGCGGATCCAGACAGATTTTTTATTTTTGGTCCAATATGGCTCTTTTAACATTTTGGATTGCCAACTCCTAGTTTAAACCAATCATGAAATAAAGTAAGTAAAAATTAATGTTTGAATACTTAAGTGTTTTATTAAACCCTTTTTTGGTCAAGGGACAGTGTTTGCTTTAATCCATATAAACATATAAAACCTTGATGGAGGTGTTTGAATGTTTTTTTAAGAGCATTGTAGGCAAAATATCAATCAATCAAAGTTTATTTATATAGCCCTTAATCACAAACGTCTCAAAGGGCTGCACAAGCCACGAGGACAAAAATAGAGCGACTCCCATAGGTTCCATTGTAAGCGGACTTTTGATCACATTTATTTACTATTTAGAATGCTTAAAAAAAACATACTGTATGTGTTCTTGTCTTACATAATGATCGTGAATGATAGGCAAAATTAAAAAAAAAAGTGCAGTTCCCCTTTAAGCATATCAGTTTTGAAGTAATCATGGATCTGGGTGACAAAAACATACAAATAAGTGATCAAAATAATAATTGTATGTGCATTTATCCACACTCTCTAGCAGGGAAATGGGCTCCAGTTCTGCCGATGACATCACACCAAGTTGGGGCGGCATATTGAGTCTGGTTATGGAAAATGGGACGTTTCTAGTACAGTTACCGTATTTTCTGGAACATAGTGCGCAAAGGATTATAAGGCGTACTGCCGATGAATGCTCTATTTTTTATCTTTTTTCATATATAAGGTGCACTGGATTATAAGGCGCATTAAATGAGTCATATTATTATTTATTTTTTCTAAATGTAAAATACTTTCTTGTGGTCTACATAACATGTAATGGTGGTTCTTTGGTCAAAATGTTGCATGGATTATGTTTTACAGATCATCTTCAAGCCGCTTTCTGACAGTCGCTTCAGGATGCGCCATTTTGTGGGCGGTCTTATTTACGTGGCTCACCTTCGACAGCGTCTTCTCCCCGTCATCTTTGTTGTAGCGGTGTAGCGTGCAAGGACGGGAGTGGAAGAAGTGTCAAGATGGAGCTAACTGTTTTAATGACATTCAGACTTTACTTCAATCAATAACGGAGCAGCATGTCCTCATCCAAAAACAACAACAAATTGTGTCCCGTGAAAAACCGTCTGACCGGAAGTCTCTAGTAACTAAAGATCCTTGGGTGAATAATGTAAACTCACTACACCGGTATGTTTTAGCGCTTTCATGGTGAGTTTACTGACAGATATAAGTAAGAACTTTACACTACTTTATATTAGAAATGGCAACTGTGGAGGATGAATGTCCCATAACAAGACGATAGAGAAAAAGAAAAAGATTATCAAATACAACGGCGGACACACACACACTTTTTCAGGACTTATGCAGATCCCAAATACAGATCAGCAGGTACCAGAAGGTAAGAAAAGTTGCTTTTGCATTATATTGCGAAACAAAACGCCAGATAATATGTCTTACCTTATACATACACCATAACAATAGCACAATCCATCAAGCGGTGCAGCTTCATAGCTTACCAAAGTCGTACTAAAACATTTTGATAGATCTTTGAGTGCCGTGTGTAATGTTCTATCTTTTCAATGGAACATATAAATTGTTGGTGTTGTTTACCTGAGTCATGTTGCAGTCTACAAGTATCTCTTATGTGTGACTGCCATCTACTGGTCACACTTATCATTTCACTATGTACCAAATCAAATAGCTTCGAGGTCGGTAAGCAAAACCAGAATTATTCCATACTGGGTTATAAGGCTCACTGTTGGGCATACTTGCCAACCCTCTCGTTTTTACCGGGAGACTCCCGGTATTCAGCGCCTCTCCCGATAACCCGGCAGAAATTTTCTCCAGACAAACTCCCGGCATTCAGCCGGAGCTGGAGGCCACGCCTCCTCCAGCTCAATGCGGACCTGAGTGGAGACAGCCTGTTCTCACGTCCGCTTTCCCACATATATTGAATATAAACAGCTTGCCTGCCCAATGACATAACTGTAGAATGATCGAGGGCAAGTTCTTGGTTTCTTATGTGGGTTTATTGTTAGGCAGTTTCATTAACGTCCTCCCAGCGCGGTAACAACACACAACAACAGCAGTCACGTTTAGTCTACCGTAAAGCAGTTCGTCTGCCGTAAACAGCAATGTTGTGACACTCTTAAACAGGACAATACTGCCATCTACTGGATAACCTCCAGAACACTGACATTCAAGTATTTCTTTTATTTATATGTATAATAAAATATATATATATATATATGAAATACTTGAGTTGGTGAATTCTAGCTTAAATATATTCCCCTCTTAACCACGCCCCCGCCCCACCCCCGACCACAACCCACCCCCCACCTCCCGATATCGGAGGTCTCAAGTATGCTGTTGGGTTTTGACGAAAAAAAACTAAGATTTTAAGTGCGCCTTATAGTCCGGAAAATACGGTAGTTATCTACGGATTACTCATAAACTAATTGATACTATGGAAAATGTGACTTGTCCATGTGTACCCAGCGGTAGAAAATGGATGGATGGATAGACTGCCAAATTTATTTTCAAGAGCATAAAACCCATTAGGAGAACTTGTTAGTGAAATTTCGGGACGCTGTGAGTCCTTCAAAGTGTTCTAAAAAGGTGTTTCTTAGTCTAAATCAGTAGTTATTCGAGTTTTTTTAAGCAGAAGAAAGCAAGAGGTGGTAATAACAGCAGTGGTAAGAACGTCTGCCTGGTGGTTCTTGGCTCAAATCATGCTTGGTGGTTGAATCGGGAGCTCTCAATTACACAGCAGGCTAATTATTTCAAACTAAGAAACGATATAGGATAAGATTTGTAACTAGTATTATTTCAAGTATTCAAAGGGAAATGAGTTGGGCTGCATTAACCTGCAAGACGGCGGGCCTCGTTTTTTGAGATCCAAGAATGCACTCTGAAGAAAAGAGAGGTATTTCCAAAGAGAGAGAAAAAAAAAGGTACAAGTGGGTGGGAGCTGAAAGGCTGAGCTTTGAGGAGAATTAACAAGCTTAACACAAGAGCTTCCATGTGAAAACAAGCAATAGAACAACCCCCGGAGTGGCCGAGGGAGAGAAAAGCCATCTGCAAGCACGCCCATAGAGTGGGATTTAGCAAGAAGATCCGCTTCCATTACCAAGGAACCCAGACAGGTTGTCGGGGAAGGACCAGACTGATTGTCAGAGACGACCTAACGGGTTCGTCATCGGAAGGCTCCACGAAGAGTTTGTTTTCACAACTACTGAGCAGACTCGCTGGGCAAACACTGTTGCACTTGGAATGTCCAGACATGACGTGCATTCTCTCCTCAAAGTTACTTCTAACAACTGCTTCAAAGGCTTTAAGTCCTGTGGCATCTTCTCATTATACCTGGTGTCAATGAATGAATCTAATTACCAGCCTATTTCTGTTATTAAAGGCCTACTGAAAGCCACTACTACCGACCACGCAGTCTGATAGTTTATATATCAATGATGAAATCTTAACATTGCAACACATGCCAATACGGCCGGGTTAACTTATAAAGTGCAATTTTAAATTTCCCGCGAAACTTCCGGTTGAAAACGTCTATGTATGATGACGTATGCGCGTGACGTCAATGGTTGAAACGGAAGTATTTGGACACCATTGTATCCAATACAAAAAGCTCTGTTTTAACATGTAGAGATGTCCGATAATGGCTTTTTTGCCGCTATCCGATATTCCGATATTGTCCAACTCTTAATTACCGATTCTGATATCAACCATAGCGATATATACAGTCGTGGAATTAACACATTATTATGCCTAATTTTGTTGTGATGCCCTGCTGGATGCATTAAACAATGTAACAAGGTTTTCCAAAATAAATCAACTCAAGTTATGGAAAAAAATGCCAACATGCCATATTTATTATTGAAGTCACAAAGTGCATTATTTTCTTTAACATGCCTCAAAACAGCAGCTTGGAATTTGGGACATGCTCTCCCTGAGAGAGCATGAGGAGGTTGAGGTGGGCGGGGTTGGAGGGGGGGGGGTATATTGTAGCGTCCCGGAAGAGTTAGTGCTGCAAGGGGTTCTGGGTATTTGTTCTGTTGTGTCTATGTTGTGTTACGGTGCGGATGTTCTCCCGAAATGTGTTTGTCATTCTTGTTTGGTGTGGGTTCACAGTGTGGCGCATATTTGTAACAGTGTTAAAGTTGTTTATACGTGCACCCTCAGTGTGACCTGTATGGCTGTTGACCAAGTATGCGATGCATTCACTTGTGTGTGTGAAAAGCCGTATATATTATGTGATTGGGCCGGCACGCAAAGGCAGTGCCTTTAAGGTTTATTGGCGCTCTGTTGATAATTTTGAAACCGATACCGATAATTTCCGATATCACATTTTAAAGCATTTATCGGCATCCCTAGTAACATTTTTATGGGTGCTATGGCAAATGAGTTTTTTTCCCTTGGACTCAGTCTGGACCCCCTCCCGAGTGTCCAGCGTTTGACTGATATTTTTTTACTCTTCCCCCTTCCCCAATATCACCTTTTTCCCACCTTTTTTAAGGAGCGCCGTAAGTGGCTGATCCGTTGGCGGTCCTGTTCTTGTCTCCCTGTAATGTATGTCTGCTCTTAGTGGGACTGTGCCGAAAATGTAACTTCAGTTCTTATATGTCTTGTACATGTTAAAGAATGGACAATAAACAGCATCTTGAACTTGTATTTTAGTAGTAAGTAAACAAACAAAGGCTCCTAATTAGTCTGCTGACATATTCAGAAACATATTGTGTCATTTATCATTCTATTTTGTCAAAATTATAAAGGACAAGCTGTAAAAAATGGATTATTAATCCACTTGTTCATTTACTGTAAATATCTGTTTTTTCCGTTTCAACATGTTCTATCTACACTTCTGTTAAAATGTAATAATCACTTATTCTTATGTTGTTTGATACTTTACATTAGTTTTGGAGGATACCACAAATTTAGGTATCAATCCGATACCAAGTAGTTACAGGATCATACATTGGTCATATTCAAAGTCGTCATGTGTCCAGGGACGTATTTCCTGAGTTTATAAACATAATATGAATTTTTTTTTAAAAGGAAAAAAGATTGTGTGACGATAAAAAATATCAATGTAATCATAGTAGTACCGACTAGATACGCTCCTGTACTTGGTATCATTACAGTGGATGTTAAGTATAGATTCACCCATGGCGTTTGTTTACATTGTGACGCCAGTGAGCTATTGTATCCTCCTACGGTGTGTAGTGAAGCATGTTTAGCTATTCCTCGTCCTGCAGTGATAATGATACTTGTAAGAAACTCACTTTATTCGTCGCCATGGAGGCGAGGATTAGTGATTTAGAAGTAGCTAAAACACTGCCGACTGTGGCTGGACGTTAGCCGCTAGCTAGCTAGCTATGTCTTAAAGCACCTCTTCCTGAGAGCGTTTCAAGGCAAGGCAAGGCAAGGCAACTTTATTTGTATAGCGCTTTTCATACACAAGGCAGACTCAAAGTGCTTCACAGACAACAAAGTGAAATGAAAGAAAATAAAAGCAAAATTAAAATGCAGACAATAAAAATAAAAACAGTGCAGACGTTAAAAGTTAAAAGATTAAAAGATTTAGCTGAAAGCTAAGGTGAACATAAAAGTCTTCAGTCTAGTTTTAAAAGTAGTGAGAGTTGGGGAGAGTCTGACATCTTCAGGAAGTTTATTCCAGCTATGTGTTGCATAGTGACTGAATGATGATCTCCCTTGATTTGAGTTTACTCTTGGAACCGCTAACAGATTGGTCTCAGAAGATCTTAGTGATCTAGAGGGCGTATATAGTGGGAGCATATCAGTGATATACTTGGGCCCTAGACCATGTAGTGATTTATATGTGAGCAGGAGGATTTTGAAATCTATTCTCTGATGTACAGGGAGCCAATGTAAGGATTTAAGAATTGGTGTAATGTGCTCACATTTTTTGGTCTTTGTTAGAACTCTAGCAGCAGCGTTCTGAACAAGCTGTAGCTGCCTGACAGTTTTTTTGGGAAGACCTGCAAGGAGACCATTACAATAGTCTAGCCTACTGGTAATAAAGGCATGTACAAGTTTTTCTAAGTCTTGAGCTGACATGAGCCCTCTAAGTCTTTTTACATTTTTGAGGTGATAGTAGGCCGATTTTGTTACTGATTTGATGTGACTGTCGAAATGTAAATCAGAATCTAAAATAACCCCAAGATTTCTGGCTTTATTTGAGGTTTTCAGGGACAGTGATTGAAGGTGTTGGATGACTTTAAACCTTTCAGTGTTATAGCTTCACCTTTATCGTTAGTTTTTAGACCAATTTGTAGCCAACAACACAACAGTAACATAATTCTCGAACTAGTGTTGTACACACACACCTTGTTTAACTCTCGGTAACCACAACTATGTTTACGCTGCAGTAAACAATATTGGGGGCGTGCCTTAGAGGCACTGCCTTTGCGTGCCGGCCCAATCACCTAATATCAACGGCTTTTCACACACACAAGTGAATGCCATGCATACTTGGTCAACAGCCATACAGGTCACAATGAGGGTAGCCGTATAAACAACTTAAACACTGTTACAAATATGCGCCACATTGTGAACCCACACCAAACAAGAATGACAAACATATTTCGGGAGAACATCCGTACCGTAACACAACAGAACAAATATCCAGAACCCCTTGCAGCACTAACTCTTCCGGGACGCTACAATATACACCCCCCGCTACTCCCAACTCAACCCCATTTTTTTCCATAACTTGAGTTGATTTATTTTGAAAAACCTTGTTACATTGTTTAATGCATCCAGCGGGGCATCACAACAAAATTAGGCATAACAATGTGTTAATTCCATGACTGTATATATCGGTATTGGTTGATATCGGAATCTGTAATTAAGAGTTGGACAATATCGGAATATCGGTTATCGGCAAAAAAAGCCATTATCGGACATCTCTAGTTAGAATTGTAGAAATGGCAACAGTGGATGATGAATGCCCCACAACAGGACGACAGAGAAAAAGAAGGAGCTCATTGACTATGACGTGGACTCCAATGGCGGACGCACGCAGACCCCAAATACACATCAGCAGGTACCAATAGATAAGAAAAGTCGGTCTTGCATAATGTTTCCTAATAGGTGCCATTTTGGGGTCCTTCTACACACACCGTATTAATACCTGTATGTTGAAGCACAGCACGTATGGCTACTGTAGCCGTAATGCGCCGACAATCCATCAGGCGGTGCGGCTTTGCCGCTTACCAAAGTGGTACTAAAACAGATTGACATATTTGTGAGTGTCGTGTGTAATGTTCTATATTCACAATGAAGCATCAACATTTTGAGCTTGCTGGCTAGCGTCATTAATTGAACAGGCGTCAACTCGCAGTCCACACGTACTGTATCTCTCAGAGCCATGTATAGAGGAAAGTATAGACAACTCAGTTTCAGCATGTAGTTACGGGAGGGGCTTTTAACCAATCAGAGAGATGATGGAAACCGAGTTGTCCATACCCTCTCTGTACCTCTTATGTGTGACTGCCATCTACCGGTCGCACTTATCATTACACCATGAACCAAATAAAATTGCTTTGAGGTCGGTAAAAACAACCCGAATGAATATGTACATTAGGCGCACTGTCAATTTTTGAGAAAATAAAATGAAAAATGATTGTTACACTTCTGTTGAAATGTACAAAACATCTATTTTTTTCGTGTTCAGAATATATATATAGCACATTTCTAAAACAGACAACTGCCCCAAAGTGCTGTACAGATTAAAACAGACGAGTAAAATATAAAAATCACGATAAGCACAAAATGTTAGCTACCTCTCTTTGTTTATAATGTCTATTTTCTGCTGGATCTACTCTCTATTTTATGCTGCAGCTGTTTCATATACTGTAATATTGTACATGGTAATTGTTATATATTGTATATATGATATAAACATATAATATAATATATCAGTATATATCATATACTGTACATATATTATGTAAATACAAACCCCGTTTCCATATGAGTTGGGAAATTGTGTTAGATGTAAATATCAACGGAATACAATGATTCGCAAATCCTTTTCAACCCATATTCAATTGAATGCACTACAAAGACAACATATTTGATGTTCAAACTCATAAACTTTATTTTTTTTTTGCAAATAATAATTTAGAAACTTAGAATTTCATGGCTGCAACACGTGCCAAAGTAGTTGGGAAAGGGCATGTTCACCACTGTGTTACATGGCCTTTCCTTTTAACAACACTCAGTAAACGTTTAGGAACTGAGGAGACACATTTTTTAAGCTTCTCAGGTGGAATTCTTTCCCATTCTTGCTTGATGTACAGCTTAAGTTGTTCAACAGTCCGGGGGTCTCCGTTGTGGTATTTTAGGCTTCGTAATGTGCCACACATTTTCAATGGGGGACAGGTCTGGACTACAGGCAGGCCAGTCTAGTACCCGCACTCTTTTACTGTGAAGTCACGTTGATGTAACACATGGCTTGGCATTGTCTTGCTGAAATAAGCAGGGGCGTCCATGGTAACGTTGCTTGGATGGCAACATATGTTGCTCCAAAACCTGTATGTACCTTTCAGCATTAATGGTGCCTTCACAGATGTGTAAGTTACCCATGTCTTGGGCACTAATACACCCCCATACCATCACAGATGCTGGCTTTTCAACTGTGCGCCTATAACAATCCGGATGGTTCTTTTCCTCTTTGGTCCGGAGGACACGACGTCCACAGTTTCCAAAAACAATTTGAAATGTGGACTCGTCAGACCACAGAACACTTTTCCACTTTGTATCAGTCCATCTTAGATGAGCTCAGGCCCAGCGAAGCCGACGGCGTTTCTGGGTGTTGTTGATAAACGGTTTTCGTCTTGTATAGGAGAGTTTTAACTTGCACTTACAGATGTAGCGACCAACTGTAGTTACTGACAGTGGGTTTCTGAAGTGTTCCTGAGCCCATGTGGGGATATCCTTTACACACTGATGTCGCTTGTTGATGCAGTACAGCCTGAGGGATCGAAGGTCACGGGCTTAGCTGCTTACTTGCAGTGATTTTTACAGATTCTCTGAATCTTTTGATGATATTACGGACCGTAGATGGTGAAATCCCTAAATTCCTTGCAATATCTGGTTGAGAAAGGTTTTTCTTAAACTGTTCAACAATTTGCTCAGGCATTTGTTGACAAAGTGGTGACCCTCGCCCCATCCTTGTTTGTGAATGACTGAGCATTTCATGGAATCTACTTTTATACCCAATCATGGCACCCACCTGTTCCCAATTTGCCTGTTCACCTGTGGGATGTTCCAAATAAGTGTTTGATGAGCATTCCTCAACTTTATCAGTATTTATTGCCACCTTTCCCAACTTCTTTGTCACCTGTTGCTGGCATCAAATTCTAAAGTTAATGATTATTTGCAAAAAAAAAAATGTTTATCAGTTTGAACATCAAATATGTTGTCTTTGTAGCATATTCAACTGAATATGGGTTGAAAATGATTTGCAAATCATTGTATTCCGTTTATATTTACATCTAACACAATTTCCCAACTCATATGGAAACGGGGTTTGTATTACATATATGTTATATTGCTTCTTTTCTACATGTTTAGTCTACCTTTCCATCCTTACACTTTCCATCCTTTGTAACTGAGCTACTTTGTGGAACAATTTCCCTTGTGGATCATTAAAGTTTGTCTAAGTCTAAGTCTAAAACATTGTATATAAAAAACAGTTAAAATGCATAAAAACTGTGTAAAAACAAAAACCAAAAAGGTAAAAGATAAAAATAAAAATGAATCACAATAAATACGAAACAATCTGTAAAACAGTTAAAAATGGATACAAATAAAAAGATAAACATTTCCATACATATCTCCAGCTCAGCTTGTGTTATATGCCAGCGCAAATAAGTAGGCTTTTAAAGGTATATCTATTTTTAGGAACACTAATACAAAACCTCAAAATAATGTTTGATTAAATGCTAAAAACGTTATGACAAACCGCCTTAAAAAGCGGAACGTACAGAATGTACATGAAAATAAAGAATGTGTGATTTACAATTTTAACTATGAACGATAAAACACTGAATATTGACAACATATGAACGTCACACCCCCTCTCCGTCGAAATATTTTACAATCAAGCGAAACGCAACAAAAATGCAACAAACACAACGAAATATGAACGCGAAGAGTAAAAAAAACAAAAAAACACCAACAATCTGACATATCTGATACATCAGTAAGCTTTAGAATTTTGTTGTTAAAATCTCCTTCCACGTCTGTCCCTGACACCCACATTTCAGGCTCTGGAAACACTCAGTGGAAACGCTCCCCACCCACACTGCTTGGTGCCTCGTCTGAGCTGCTGGGACTTAGATTACCATAGAAACTAATTAGATTACCATAGTAACTAATTAGATTACCATAGTAACTAGTATATCATGCAAAAACACAGATTCCAACCATTGAAATACTTTGTATAGTTCAAGACTTCCGGTCATTAGAAAACATCACTGCACATCATGATGGCAGCTACAGTTTCCATCTTAAAGATCTGAAACATTTTTGGGGAATGTCCGGGACCCCGAAAGGGACAAGCGGTAGGAAATGGATGGATGGATGTCCGGTGGGCCAGATCGAAAAGCTTAACTGGCCTAATTTACTGCAAAAGCCCTATCTCCTCTGGTCTTCAGTCTCGACCTTTGGCATTCTAAAAAACCCTGGTCAGATCATATGACCTTAGATCTCTGATAGGGGTGTGCAGAATAAGTATGTCAGACATGTATGGTGGAGCCAGCTCATGGAGTGATTTAAAAACAAATAATAAAATGTTGCATGTTCTTTCCTCCCTCCTCCTCGGTGTGTGTCATCGCGCTAAAACTGCATTTTTAGAATCGTCTCTATTACTTTAGTCAACAACGTAAATAATCGATATTTGGACATTTGCCCATTGATTTAGCATCGGCCAACTTTCGAATCGTGACACATCAGAGAATGGATAATTTTTCACACTTCGAGTGGTGACGTCATGCGTGGCCACAGGAATCAATAACTGGGGTATGTGCCAAGAAATAATCGTAATAAAAATTCAGAAAAAAAAAAATTTTGAATAGTAATTGAAAGTCTGATGTTATGTACGATACACAAATGCACCAACAGACACAAATCACTTTTCTATTAGTTGGTGAAAGTTGTCATCTGTCTACTAAACCCAAAACCAGTGAAGTTGGCACATTGGTAAATAAAAACCGAATACAATTACCGTATTTGCTAATCCTTTTCAACTTATATTAAATTTAATAGACTGCAAAGACAAGATATTTAATGTTCGAACTGAGAAACGTCTTTTTTTTTTGCAAAATAATCATTGACTTTGAATTTAATGGCAGCAATACATTGCAAAAAAGTTGGCACAAGGACTTTTTTTTTACTACTGTGTTACATGGCCTTTCCTTTTAACAACACTCAGTAAACGTTTGGGAACTAAGGAGACCAATTTCAGAAACTTTTCAGGTGGAATTCTTTCCCATTCTTGCTTGATGTACAGCTTAAGTTGCCGTTATGGTATTTTAGGCTTCATAATGTGCCACACATTTTCAATGGGAGACAGGTCTGGACTACAGGCAGGCCAGTCTAGTACCTGCACTCTTTTACGACGAAGCCAAGCTGTTGTAACACGTGCAGAAGGTTGCTTGGCATTGTCTTGCTGAAATAAGCAGGGGCGTCCATGAAAAAGACGTTGCTTGGATGGCAACATTTGTTGCTCCAAAACCTGTGTGTGTACATTTTAGCATTAATGGTGCCTTCACAGATGTGTAAGTTACCCATGCCTTGGGTACTAATACACCCCCATACCATCACACATGCTGACTTTTGAACTCTGCGCCTATAACAATCTGGATGGTTCTTTTCCTCTTTGGTCCGGAGAACACAACGTCCACAGTTTCCAAAATCAATTTGAAATGTGGACTCGTCAGACCACAGAACACTTTTCCACTTTTCACCAGTCCATCTTAGATGAGCTCGGGTCCAGCGAAGCCAGCGGCGTTTCTGGGTGTTGTTGATAAATGGATTTCGCTTTGCATAGTAGAGTTTTAACTTGCACTTACAGAGGTGGCGACCAACTGTAGTTACTGACAGTGGTTTTATGAAGTGTTCCTGAGCCCATGTGGTGATATCCTTTACACACTGATGTCTGTTTTTGATGGTCACGGGCATTGCACCTTAGGTGCAGTGATTTTTCCAGATTCTCTGAACATTTTGATGATATTACGGATTGTAGATGGTGAAATCCCTAAATTCCTTGCAATAGCTCATTGAGAAATGTTGTTCTTAAACTGTTCAACAATTTTCTCATGCATTTGTTCACAAAGTGGTGACCCTCGCCCCATCCTTGTTTCTGAATGACTGAGCATTTCATGGAAGCTGCTTTTATACCCAATCATGGCACCCACCTGTTCCCAATTAGCCTGTTCACCTGTGGGATGTTCCAAATAAGTGTTTGATGAGCATTCCTCAACTTTCTCAGTCTTTTTTGCCACTTGTGCCAGCTTTTGTAGCAGACATCAAATTACAAATGAGCTAAGATTTGCAAAAAATACCAAAGTTTAACTGTTTGAACTTTAAGTATCTTGTCTTTGCAGTCTATTCAATTGAATATAAGTTGAAAAGGATTTGCAAATCATTGTATTCTGTTTTTATTTACCATTTACACAACGTGCCAACTTCACTGGTTTTGGGTTTTGTAATACACTACCAATAGTTGAAGCATCTTAAGCTTTTAGAGTGAACCGACGTGTCTGATGAGCTACATAATTACTGTGCTAAGTGAAGAAATACGTAAGACATAAATGCACTCAATGTTTTCATTGCAATAAAAACAACACAACAGCTTAAATCGCTTTCCTTAGCGCTGGGAAATATACTGGAGAAAAAGTATTTACCTGAGCTGGTCTGAAGGGCCAGAAAGTAACATATTAGCATTTGCTGTTGGGAGCAGGCTGCTGTAGCGTGTTGTAATGCAGACTGTCAGGGCGACACAGTTGGGGGGCTGTACAAAGCCTCCTTGTTCAGACTGACCCCCTACTGTGCCAACTTTTTATCAAACAGAAAATATTCCTACCAAGGGCGGGGGTGGGGGGGGGGGGGGTCAGATCGAGGCGGATGCTAGGAAAATAAATCAGCTCCCAGGAAACAGGGAGAAAGGCACAGGAGCAAAGAAAAACTGGCATATTTCAACGGCAAACCCAAGTGGGGATGACATACAGGTATATGGAGATAACTGCTGGTGCACACGCCCGCCGGGCTGGTCCTCGACACTCTAATTAGGCACCATTCATCTGTGCCTTTTTGGATACATCTTGGAATACAGACTTCAGTGCACAAGCTTCGAAAAATGCATGCATTCCTATTTCTATATTTAAATTAGAGATTTTCAATAATATCTAATTGCCGATATCATCACCCCAAAAATGCAAAAATTGTAATATCGCAAATTATCGGTATCGGTTTCAAGATTATCGGTATCGATTTCAAAAAGTAAAATGTATGACTTTTTAAAACGCCGCTGTGTACACGGACATAGGGAGAAGTACAGAACGCCAATAAACCTTAAAGGCACTGCCTTTGCGTGCCGGCCCAATCACATAATATCTACGGCTTTTCTCACACACACACACACACACACACACACACACACACACACACACACACACACACACACACACACACACACACACAAGTGAATGCAAGCATACTTGGTCAACAGCCATACAGGTCACACTGAGGGTGTCCGTATAAACAACTTTAACACTGTTACAAATATGCGCCACACTGTGAACCCACACCAAACAAGAATGACAAACACATTTCGGGAGAACATCCGCACCGTAACACAACATAAACACAACAGAACAAATACCCAGAATCCCTAGCAGCACTAACTCTCCCGGGACGCTACAATATACCCCCCTCGCTACCCCCTACCCAATCGCCCCCACCTCAACCCCGCCCAGCCCACCTCAACCTCCTCATGCTCTCTCAGGGTGAGCATGTCCCAAATTCCAAGCTGCTGTTTTGACGCATGTTAAAAAAAAAAATGCACTTTGTGACTTTTTGATTGATTGATTGATTGAAACTTTTATTAGTAGATTGCACAGTTCAGTACATATTCCGTACAATTGACCACTAAATGGTAACACCCGAATACGTTTTTCAACACGTAAATCAATTCAATAATAAATATGGCAGTGCCATGTTGGCATTTTTTTCCATAACTTGAGTTGATTTATTTTGGAAAACCTTGTTACATTGTTTAATGCATCCAGCGGGGCATTACAACAAAATTAGGCATAATAATGTGTTAATTCCACGACTGTATATATCGGTATCGATTGATATCGGTATCGGTAATTAAGAGTTGGACAATATCGGAATATCGGATATCGGCAAAAAAGCCTTTATTGGACATCTCTAATTTAAATGCAAGCCTACGGTGGCTGTGTTAAAAGCCTGGGAATAATGTGGATACTTCATCTTTCCTACCAAATGTTTTCATTGTTTCCATTTTGACAGAAACAAAATTATGTAATACATGAAATTTCATATGTTTTAAACTTTGCTACATATAGAAATATCCGATTTTTGAAAATAAAATTGTGAAACAAAACACCAGATAATACGTCTGCTAATGGGTGGCATTTTGCGGTCCTTATACACACACCATAGTAATACTATGGTCAGAGGTACGGGAAAATTAAAAGATTTTAAGTGCGCCTTATAGTCTGAAAAGTACGATATAAAAAACAGCTAAAATGCATAAAAACTGTGTAAAAAATGTATACAAATAATACAAATCACAATAAATACAAAACAATCTATAAAAAAGTTAAAATTGATTTAAAAAAAAGGTAAACATTTCCATACATATGTCCAGCTCAGCTTGTGTTAAACGCCAGCAAATATGACATTTTTATTGGTGTGAATCTTTGGGCACCTCGCCATTCAGATTCTTGGTGTGAGGATTTGATTCATAATCGATACTCGATTCAACACCATTCTCGATTCAAACTGATTTTTGCAATGTATTATTTGGTATAATAATATTAACACCTTGACAAAACAGCTTGCGGGTTACAAAACCTCCTTTTGGTTGCTGACATATGACACATACGAGCACCAAGTAAGCATAGAGATGGCCTAAACATTTTTTTTTTTTTAAATTAATTTGTCAAAAAAAATCAAATTCATTTTTCTAAATATTGTGACACAAAATGCCAGATAAAATGTCTGCTAATGGGAGCCATTTTGCGGTCCTCATACACACACCATAGTAATACTTGTACCTCTGACTATGGTAGCCGTAAAGGGCCGGCAATCCATCAAGCGGTGCGGCTTCAAAGTCATACTAAAACATTTTGACAGATTTTTGAGTGCCGTGTGTAATGTTCTTTATTTTCATTGGGAAAATTAAAGTTTTGGTGTTGTTTACTGCCGTCATATTCAGGTCTATACATATCTCTTATGTGTGACTGCCATCTACTGGTCACACTTATCACTAGACCATGTACCAAATAAATTTGCTTCGAGGTCGGTAAGCACAACCAGAATTATTCCGTACATTAAGCGCACCGGTTATAAGGCGCACTGTCAATTTTTGAGAAAATTACAGGATTTTAAGTGCGCCTTATAGTCAGAAAAGTACGATATAAAAAACAGTTAAAATGCATAAAAACTGTGTAAAAATTTTTGTATTAAAATACAAATCACAATAAATACAAAACAATCTATAAAAAAGTTAAAAATGGATAAAAAGAAAAAGATAAACATTTCCATACATATGTCCAGCTCACACTGCAAAAACTGAAGTCTAAGTAAGATTAAATATCTCAAATAAGGGTGATATTTGCTTATTTTCTGTCTGATAAGATAATTCTTCTCAATAAGCAGATTTTATGTTAGAGTTGTTTTACTTGTTTTAAGGGTTTTGGTCCTAAATGATCTCAGTAAGATATTACAGCTTGTTGCTGAGATTTGATGACCTACACTACCGTTCATTGAAATGTCCTTATTTTTGAAGGAAAAGCACTGTACTTTTCAATGAAGATAACTTTAAACTCGTCTTAACTTTAAAGAAATACACTCTATACATTGCTAATGTGGTAAATGACTATTCTAGCTGCAAATGTCTGGTTTTTGGTGCAATATCTACATAGGTGTATAGAGGCCCATTTCCAGCAACTATCACTCCAGTGTTCTAATGGTACAATGTGTTTGCTCATTGGCTCAGAAGGCTAATTGATGATTAGAAAACCCTTGTGCAATCATGTTCACACATCTGAAAACAGCTTAGCTCGTTACAGAAGCTACAAAACCGACCTTCCTTTGAGCAGATTGAGTTTCTGGAGCATCACATTTGTGGGGTCAATTAAACACTCAAAATGGCCAGAAAAAGAGAACTTTCATCTGAAACTCGACAGTCTATTCTTGTTCTTAGAAATGAAGGCTATTCCACAAAATTGTTTGGGTGACCCCAAACTTTTGAACGGTAGTATATATTGAGTAAAACATGCTTGAAGCTAGAATATCAACTGTTGCAAAGCTGTGTCATCAACACTCACAAGTATAAAACTACTTTTTTAAAGTAATAATTTCTTTCTTCAAGCATGAAAAAAAAAATCATGATGCCGAGCGCATATCATTATGTCAAGATAATGGCACAAGCATTTACTTCATTTAAGAATATTTTTCAACATATTGAGCAAAAAGGTCTCTTTTTTTTTCTACCACGAAAAGTGCACTTGTTATTAGTGAGAATATACTTATTTTAAGGTATTTTGGGGTTCATTGAGGTTAGCTAATTTTACTTGTTTTGGAAAGTCTTGACAAGCCAAGTTTTCTTGTTCTATTGGCAGATAATTTTGCTTGGTTCAAATAAAATACCCCTCATTTTTGTATTTTTTTTTCTTGTTTTTGAACACAGACTTTTTGCAGTGCAGCTTGTGTTAAACGCCAGCAAATATTCAATTGTTATTGGTATGAATCTTTGGGCACCTCGCCATTCCATTACGATTGGGTGAGGATTTGATTCATAATCAATACTCGATTCAAACTGATTTTTGCAATGTATTATTTGGTATAATAACACCACCTTAACAAAACAGCATACAGGTTACAACACCTCTTTTTGGTTTGCTGACGTATGACACTTATGTGCACCAAGTAGACATAGAGATGGCCTAAATTTTTTAAATTTTTTAAATTAATTCGTCAAAAAAAAAACAATAAATTTTTTTTTGAAAATTACTAAAAAAAAAAATCAAGATCCGAATTTAGCACGATTCGAATTTAGCACCCCTAACTATTAAATACCGTATGATAGTTTGTAAAAAAATAACAATGCATACTTAAATATCTGCTTGTCGCCTTGGCATATGATTTCAAAGCAAGTTATCCATCAATTTGTACTACAAAAATCAAATAACAAAATGCATCGGCAATAATATAATGAGGCGATTTTTCTTTTCTATTCTTACACTCACTGTTACAAGCGGCCCCCTGAGGCCCTCCATGTGTTCGACGCCCCTGTTCCAGCGTGTCACTCAGGAATCTTCCTCTCAGGTTAGCTAGTTTGTCTTGGCACTCCTTATCAAAAGAGTGCAAGTGCAAGCAACTGTAATGTCTGCATCATACACAAGAACATCGACAGAACCTTGCAACACGGTATAACAGGGGCCCGGGGCCATTTGCGGACGGCAGCAAATATTTTAACGGCTAAGAACACTATTGCAAAAAAAGAGCAAATATGTATAAAGTACACGGCAAAAACTGAAATCTAAGTAAGATTAAATATCTCAAATAAGGGTGAAATTTGCTTATTTTCTGTCTGATAAGATAATTCTTCTCACTAAGCAGATTTTATGTTAGAGTGTTTTACTTGTTTTAAGTGTTTTGGTCCTAAATGATCTTAGTAAGATATTACAGCTTATTGCTGAGATTTGATGACCTATATTGAGTAAAACATGCTTGAAACTAAAATATCAACTGTTGCAAAGCTGTGTCATCAACACTCACAAGTATAAAACTGCTTTTTTAAAGTAATAATTTCCTATTTCAAGCATGAAATAAAAAAAATCATGACTTTGACACAATTGTGTCTCATAATTAAAACAGATGACAGCCAAAATGACTTTGCTGTTTTATTTTCAATGAAACAATAGAAAATAAGTACTCATACAGTAGTAAAGTTGGCACAGTACAGTAAACTGACAGTTAATATTTAAACATTTGACATTTCAAACAATTTTGAACAGAAATAGTTCATGCACATTCAGATAAATTCTTCAAAATTACAATAAAAAAAAAAATTGGTCGGGAGCCGGGCTGTAAATATATATATATATATATATATATATATATATATATATATATATATATATATATATATATATATATATATATATATATATATATATATATATATATATATATATATATATATATATATATATTCCTTGCGCACTAATTGACTGAAAGAGCAAGCACTTGGCGCGATGATGTCATGTTATCGATGGAAAAATGCATTTTTAGACCATATGATTTGCCTGAGCGGCTAGGAGACCCCGAGAGTACCAAGCTGTTGCCTTGTTGCATTTCCAATGAGAAAAATAAACTACTTTTTAGTATAAGTTTGCTGGTTTCAAGAAATGTAATGCCGAGCGCATATCATTATGTCAAGATAATGGCACTAGCATTCACTTAATTTAAGAATATTTTTCAACGTATTGAGCAAAAAGGTCTCATATTTGTTTTTTCTATCAAGAAAAGTGCACGTTATTAGCGAAAATATACTAATTTTAAGGTATTTTTTGATTCATTGAGGTTAGCTAATTTGACTTGTTTTGGAAAGTCTTGACAAGCCAAATTTTCTTGTTCTATTGGCAGATAATTTTGCTTAGTTCACCTTCTACCTTCCTAGTCACGTCCGTTGTGTCCTTGGGCAAGACACTTCACCCTTTGCTCCTGATGGCTGCTGGTTAGCGCCTTGCATGGCAGCTCCCGCCATCAGTGTGTGAATGTGTGTGTGAATGGGTAAATGTGGAAATAGTGTCAAAGCGCTTTGAGTACCTTGAAGGTAGAAAAGCGCTATACAAGTATAACCCATTTATCATTTAATTTATTTATAAGTAAAATACCCCTAATTTTTGTATTTTTTTCCCTTGTTTTTGAACACTGACTTTTTGCAGTTTAACGGGAAAACAGTTAAATGTTGACGCTAAAATTGCACAATGGAGGGATGCACGGTGTGTTTTTATCAAGACGATGCCAATACAGATAAATTCTTGCTTCTCAAAAACGATACCATTAAAAATTCATATCCATCATTTTTTTAATCTACATTTAATTGTAGTTCGTGTGCACTTTTCTGTGCAGCCGGCTTTGGGTCAGTTTCCTTAGCAGAAAGTAACTTACAAAACACCGCCGTAGCATTTCAGGTTTGATGTCTTGAAGCGTGATGTTTTTTTTTTCCTTTGGTGCAAATAGCATTTAAAAGGGCCTAATACAGGGGTCGGCAACCCAAAATGTAAAAAGAACCATATTGGACCAAAAATACAAAAAATAAATCTGTCTGGAGCTGCAAAAAATGAAAAGCCTTATATAAGTCTTATAATGAAGGCAACACATGATGTAAGTGTCTATATTAGCTATATTAGCCTACTATCAAAATGACTTTAAAAGTCTTATATAAGTGTTATAATGAAGGCAACACATGATGTAAGTGTCTATATTAGCTATATTAGCCGACTATCAAAATTACTTTAAATGCTTCTGCCTTGGAGACTTTGTATGTGTACGTAATACGTGTCTAATAATTTGATGACGTGCTATTTTATTACGTCTATGTGTCTAGCTTATGTGCTATTGTGTGCTTAGCTGTTGTGGAGCTGCTATACCTCCTAGTAGCCAATAGCCAAGCACGTTTACCCTTTTGTAAATGATTTGACTAAAATAGAAGAAATTGTGTGCCTATAGGAGGACATTTAGATGTTAACTGGCTGTCCAATATGAGTAAAAACTAATATTTTAACGTTTAATCTGATACTTGTTTTTTTGCATGCTGATATCGGACAGAGTGCAGCCTCTCTCCCATCAGCGCATCTGCATCTCGCACAACAAAAGTGGGTTTCATTGTGGATATACCGGACTGCTTCTAAAACGCCCAAAGAAGTGGTAGTGCCGCTAGTTTGATAGCAAAACGCCACAGGTAGGAGGACAGGTAGGGGGGGGCGGGGGGGGTTGAGGTGGGCGGGGTTGGGGGGGGAGTGGTTTGGTGGTAGCGGGGGTGTATATTGTAGCCCGGAAGAGTTAGGGCTGCAAGGGGTTCTGGGTATTTGTTCTGTTGTGCTTATGTTGTGTTACGGTGCGGATGTTCTCCCGAAATGTGTTTGTCATTCTTGTTTGGTGTGGGTTCACAGTGTGGCGCATATTTGTAACAGTGTTAAAGTTGTTTATACCGCCGCCCTCAGTGTGACCTGTATGGCTGTTGACCAAGTTTGCATTGCATTCGCTTGTGTGTGTGAAAAGCCGTAGATATTATGTGATTGGGCCGGCATGCAAAGGCAGTGCCTCTAAGGTTTATTGGCGCTCTGTACTTCTCACTACGTCCGTGTACACGGCGGCGTTTTAAAAAGTCATACATTTAACTTTTTGAAACCGATACCGATAATTTCCGATATTACATTTTAAAGCATTTATCGGCCGATAATATCGGTGTTTGGTGTGAGTTCACAGTGTGGCGCATATTTGTAACAGTGTTAAAGTTGTTTGTAGGTCACCCTCAGTGTGACCTGTATGGCTGTTGACCAAGTATGTCTCGCAGTCACTTACGTGTGTGTGTGTGTAGAAGCCGCATACAACACGTGACTGGGCCGACACGCTGTTTGTATGGAGCAAAAGCACACGCAATGACAGGTTGTAGAGGACCTCAAGGGCACTGCCATCACGGCACGCCCTCAATATTGTGGTCTGGGTGAAAATCGGGAGAATGGTTGCCCAATATATAGTATTTGGCTTTTAAAAATAAATATATCAAAATGGCGTCCTTTGATTTTTCAGTGTGCATAAATGGAAAAAGTTTGGACAAATCTTCCATATAATTTCCCACACATCTCATCTGTATTCCTGAGAACCAGCGTCCTATGCAACAGCATGCAGGCTATCACACATAAACAGACAGATACCAAAGCAGTGCAATCATGGAACATACAACATTATTTCAGTATCACCCAGGCAACAAAATATAGTAACGCATCATTACCTCAGCATTGTTGGAGGCCAACAGTGAGTGACTTTGAATTGTGCACAACAATGCATCCTGTGTGCCCGGACTTGACTTTGAGTTGACACTGAAGCTTTGAGGCACGTCTGCGTTGAACATATTTTCATATTAATCACCTTTTTCTTTTCAATTGCCGCTTTGCCTTTTTACTCCGGGAAATTCGACTTTTGATAGACTGGATTATTTCAAGTGGGACCGTATCCTTTTAAATGAAGCTATAGAATATTTAAAAAACTAACGCAGTGTTTTCGTTTCAATAGCGCTTTGTTGCACACGCAGGTGCAACGTCTGCTTTTATATGTGTTTGTGTGCGTGCTCAGAGTATCCACAGGGAGAGCAAATACCTTTTCAACATTGTTATTTTTGCCATATGCACACGGATTACAACCACAACCAAATGGTTAAGTCTGCCTCCTTAATTATAGTTACCTAGATAATAGGGTTGTAAAAAGTGCACCAACTAACACACACACCTTGCTATCGGTCACATTATAGGTCTCCACCCACATTTATTTTGTTACAGTAAAAAGCAGTACAGTTCTGCATAATAAACAACTGTATCCAATTAGCGGCTCTAGTCATTTAATTGCAAAGTCAATTAACTATAAAACCCAAAACCAGTGAAGTTGGCACGTTGTGTAAATGGTAAATAAAAACAGAATACAATGATTTGTAAATCCTTTTCAACTTATATTCAATTGAATAACATGCAAAGACAAGATATTTAATGTTCAAACTAAGAAACTAAAATTGTTTTTGCAAATAATCATAACCTTAGAATTTAATAGCAGCAACACATTGCAAAAAGGTTGTCACAGGGGCATTTTTACCACTGTGTTACATGGCCTTTCCTTTTAACAACACTCAGTAAACGTTTGGGAACTGAGGAGACACATTTTGTAAGCTTTCCAGGTGGAATTCTTTCCCATTCTTTCTTGATGTACAGCTTAAGTTGTTCAACAGTCGGGGGGTCTCCGTTGTGGTATTTTAGGCTTCATAATGCGCGACACAGTTTCAATGGGAGACAGGTCTGGACTACAGGCAGGCCAGTCTAGTACCCGCACTCTTTTACTATGAAGCCACACTTTTGTAACATGTGGCTTGGTATTGTCTTGCTGAAATAAGCAGGGGCGTCCATGATAACGTTGCTTGGATGGCAACATATGTTGCTCCAAAACCTGCATGTACCTTTCAGCATTAATGGTGCCTTCACAGATGTGTAAGTTACCCATGTCTTGGGCACTAATACACCCCCATACCATCACAGATGCTGGCTTTTGAACTTTGCGCCAATAAAAATCCAAATGGTTCTTTTCCTCTTTGGTCCGGAGGACACGACGTCCACAGTTTCCAAAAACAATTTGAAATTTGGACTCGTCAGACCACAGAATACTTTTCCACTTTGCATCAGTCCATCTTAGATGAGCTTGTGTCCAGCGAAGCCGGCGGCGTTTCTGGGTGTTGTTGAAAAAATGGCTTTCGCTTTGCATAGTAGAGTTTTAACTTGCACTTACAGATGTAGTGACGAACTGTAGTTACTGACAGTGGTTTTCTGAAGTGTTCCTGAGCCCATGTGGTGATATCCTTTACACAATGTTGGTTTTTGATGCAGTACCGCCTGAGGGATCGAAGGTCACGGGCATACAATATCGTTTTTTGGCCTTGCTGCTTACGTGCAGTGATTTCTCCAGAAGATCTTAACTTTTTGATGATATTACAGACCGTAGATGGTGAAATCCCTAAATTCCTTGCAATAGCTCGTTGAGGAATGTTGTTCTTAAACATTCCGCTCAAGCATTTGTTCACAAAGTGGTGACCCTCGCCCCATCCTTGTTTGCGAATGACTGAGCATTTCGTGGAAGCTGCTTTTATACCCAATCATGGCACCCACCTGTTCCCAATTAGCCTGTTCACTAGTGGGATGTTCCAAATAAGTGTTTGATGAGCATTCCTCAACTTTCCCAGTCTTTTTTGCCACTTGTGCCAGCTTTTGTTGCAGACATCAAATTCCAAATGAGCTAAGATTTCCCAAAAATACCAACGTTTAACTGTTCGAACTTTAAGTATCTTGTCTTTGCAGTCCATTCAATTGAATATAAGTTGAAAAGTATTTGCAAATCATTGTATTCTGTTTTTATTTACCATTTACACAACGTGCCAACTTCACTGGTTTTGGGTTTTGTACTTTCTCATGCAATTTAAACAATTATTGAGTTAAAACAACAATTGTCACCTGATTCCAAGTAGTGGTCTCCACCAACATACACTATCTGTAAACAGGAGGCCACACGGCTATGAAACTTTTAACTTCAAGCCTTCTGATCTGATACAAAACTGAGATGTCATCATTTTTATTCCTGAGAAGTAAACTGTGAAGCGGCACCGCCCTTGAGTGCTCGGGCGAGCTTTTTTTGTGTCAGCCCCTCGCTGTCCGCCTCGCCGTCTGCCTGCCGTGGATTAGACAAAACAAGTCAGAGGCGCTATTTGTTTGGATGGAGCTCACCTGGCCCACACAGGCAGCCGACACAGCGGAGAGGCGGCTAGTAGAAATGAAGGTTGAGCTCATGATTGTGTGAGTGAATGGTGGTGGTGGTGGTGGTGGTGGTGGGGTAGCATGGGGGTCGGTGTGTTAACCCCAATCCAGCACCACTCAAGAATCAGAGCGGATTAAGGGGCCATTTACAGGACTCCACTTTGTAACTTTGTTTGCTGCTGTTTTACACCACAGCTTAAAAACGGGAGTTTAAAAGTACTTATTTTTTTAAAAAGAACACAAAAAAAAAACGAGAGGTGCTGCTTGTTCATTTGTAAGCAGAATCCCACAAACAACTGGGAATAGAAATAAAAATGTGGGCATACCAAGTTCTTTCTATCTTCTTTTTCTCAAATTGAATTTGACCTTTCCACTTATGCATAGTGTACTCGAAACACCCAATAGGAATACCCTGAATGATCGGGTAACAAAGCTTCCATGAAATGCTCAGTCATCCACAAACAAGGACGGGGCGAGGGTCACCACTTTGTCAACAAATGCGGGAGAAAATTGTTGAACAGTTTAAGAACAACATTTCTCAACCAGCTATTGCAAGGAATTTAGGGATTTCACCATCTACGGTCTGTAATATCATCAAAATGTTCAGAGAATCTGGAGAAATCACTGCACGTAAGCAGCTAAGCCCATGACCTTCCATCCCTCAGGCTGTACTGCATCAACAAGCGACATCAGTGTGTAAAGGATATCACCACATGGGCTCAGGAACACTTCAGAAACCCACTGTCAGTAACTACAGTTGATCGCTACATCTGTAAGTGCAAGTTAAAACTCTCCTATGCAAGGCGAAAACCGTTTATCAACAACACCCAGAAACGCCGTCGGCTTCGCTGGGCCTGAGCTCATCTAAGATGGACTGATACAAAGAGGAAAAGTGTTCTGTGGTCTGACGAGTCCACATTTCAAATTGTTTTTGGAAACTGTGCACGTCGTGTACTCCGGACCAAAGAGGAAAAGAACCATCTGGATTGTTATAGGCGCAAAGTTGAAAAGCCAGCAAATGCGGGAGCAAATTGTCGAATAGTTTAAGAACAACATTTCTCAACCAGCTATTGCAAGGAATTTAGGGATTTTACCATCTACGGTCCGTAATATCATCAAAATGTTCAGAGAATCTGGAGAAATCACTGCACGTAAGCGGGAAGGCCGAAAACCAACATTGAATGCCCGTGACCTTCGATCCCTCAGGCTGTACTGCATCAACAAACGACATCAGTGTGTAAAGGATGTCACCACATGGGCTCAGGAACACTTCAGAAAACAACTGTCAGTAACTACAGTTTGTCGCTACATCTGTAAGTGCAAGTTAAAACTCTACTATGCAAAGCCAAAGCCATTTATCAACAACACCCAGAAATGCCGCCGGCTTCGCTGGGCCCGAGCTCATCTAAGATGGTGACGTTCGATCCCTCACCGAAAAAACATACATAGTTACATAGTAATTACATAGTTAAAGCACAGTGTGCACAAAGTATACATTTTGTGTGATTGTTGTAATTGCTCTCCCTACCCGCTGTTGATGATAACTGCCACCTTTAATCAATTATAAACACAACTAGGGCTGTAGCAATTGATTATTTTATTAATCAAATTATCTATCAATTTTTTTTTTTTTTAATTAATCGAGTAATTGGATAAAAAGCACACTATAGCCTCAACGTGTATTTTGGGGGAAAAACATTGTTCTGCTTTCCATAACCTTCATTCTTTTTTCTAATAAATGCACATCATCAACATTAAAATTGCACTTGTTTTTAATCATCAATCCATCATTTAATCAATCAAAGTTGATTTGTTTTGCCCATTATCACAAGTGCCTCAAAGAGCTTCACAAACCACAATGACATGTTGGCATGGACAAACTTCAAAAGCCCAAAATGGAAAAAAAAAGAAGAAACCTTGGTAAGGTGGCACAGTTGTTGGGATCCCCCTCCTGGGTGACCGGCTGCAATGGATGCCAAGTGGGCAACGTTATTCCATTCATGATACATAATTAGATTAGTTGAATTTATGCATATGGCAATATGTTCATTGGTTTTTGCCTCAGCATTGATGGGGATTAACATTTTCAGAATAAAAGGGAACAATTAAACTATGATTTAGTTGGCCTTGATAAGAAGTGGATGGTCAAATCATTGCAAATTTGCCTATAAGAATCCGGATGGTTCTTTTCCTCTTTGTTCCGGAGGACACGGCGTCCACAGTTTCCAAAAACAATTTGAAACGTGGACTCGTCAGACCACAGAACACTTTTACACTTAGTCCATCTGGGATGAGCTCAGGCCCAGCGAAGCTGGCGGCGTTTCTGGGTGTTGTTTATAAATGGCGTTGGCTATGCATAGTAGAGTTTTAACAAGCACGTACGGATGTAGAGACAAACTGTAGTTACTGACAGTGGTTTTATGAAGTGTTCCTGAGCCCATGTGGTGATATCCTTTACACACTGATGTCGCATTTTGATGCAGTACCGCCTGAAAGATCGAAGGTCACGGGCATTCAATGTTTGTTTTCAGCCTTGCTGATTACGTGCAGTGATTTCTCAAGATTCTCTTAACCTTTTGATGATATTGCGGACCGTATATGGTGCAATCCCTAAATTCCATGCAATAGCTTGTTGAGAAATGTTGTTCTTAAACTGTTCAATAATTTGCACAAAGTGGTGACCCTCGCCCCATCTTTGTTTGTGAATGGCTGAGCATTTCATGGAAGCTGCTTTTATACCCAATCATGGCACCCACCTGTTCCCAATTAGACTGTTCACCTGTGGGATGTTCCAAATAAGTGTTTGATGAGCATTCCTCAACTTTCTAAGTCTTTTTGTCACTTGTGCCAGCTTTTTTGAAACTTGTTGCCGGCATCAAATTCCAAATGAGCTAATATTTGCAAAAAATAACAACATTTACCAGTTCCCAACGTTAAGTATCTTGTCTTTGCAGTCTATTCAATTGAATATAGGTTGAAAAGGATTTGCAAATCATTGTATTCTGTTTTTATTTACCATTTACACAATGTGCCAACTTCATACATATAAACACAAATATACATACACACATTATATATATATATATATATATATATATATATATATATATATATATATATATATATATATATATATATATATATATATATATATATATATATATATATATATATATATATATATATATATATATATATATATATATATATATATATATACATACATACATACATATATATATATATATATATATATATATATGTATATATATATATATATATATATATTATATATATATATATATATATATATATATATATTATATATATATATATATATATATATATATATTATACAGACATACATACATATATACATGTATGTGTAATATATATATATATATATTATACATACATATATATATACACACACACACACATACATACACATACATATATAATATGTATGTATGTATGTATGTATGTATGTATGTATGTATGTATGTATGTATATATATATATATATATATATATATATATATATATATATATATATATATATATATATATATATATACCATACCAACTTTATTTATAAAGCCCTTTAAAAACAACCACAGTTGAAAAACAAAGGGCTGTACACCACAAAGAAATAAAGGCAAAGGACAGACTAAAAAATAAAATTTAAAACAGAAGTAAAATACACATTAAAAAAGCTAATACAAAATTACCCTAAGAACAATTTTGTTAGATAAAAAGCAGTTAAAAAAGTTAAAAGTTAAAAACAGTTTAAAGTCTCATGCTGGGTTAAAAGCCAGTGAATAAAAATGGGTTTTAAGAAGGGTCTTAAAAATAGCCAAAGAAGGGGCCTGTCTCACATGGAGTGGAAGATCATTCCAGAGTTTGGGGCCCGCAACAGAGAAGGCTCTGTCCCCCCTGAGCTTACGCTTGGATTTGGGTACC
>NC_084753.1:26395560-26553060 GCF_033978785.1 Entelurus aequoreus | reverse complement strand
CTGAGAGAGCATGAGGAGGTTGAGGTGGGTGGGGTTTTGTATATTGTGTATTGTCCCGGAAGAGTTAGTTCTGCAAGGGGTTCCGGGTATTTGTTCTGTTGTGTTTATGTTGTGTTACGGTGCGGATGTTCTCCCGAAATGTGTTTGTCATTCTTGTTTGGTGTGGGTTCACAGTGTGGCGCATATTTGTAACAGTGTTAAAGTTGTTTATACGGCCACCCCCAGTGTGACCTGTATGGCTGTTGACCAAGTATGCCTTGCATTCACTTGTGTGTGTGAAAAGCCGTAGATATTATGTGACTGGGCCGGCACGCAAAGGCAGTGCCTTCAAGGTGTATTGGCGCTCTGTACTTCTCCCTACGTCTGTGTACACAGCAGCGTTTTATAAAGTCATACATTTTACTTTTTGAAACCGATACCGATAATTGTGAAACAGTTACCGATAATTTCCGATATTACATTTTAAAGCATTTATCGGCCGATAATATCGGCTGTCCGATATTATCGGACATCCCTAGTAGTGACTGTAGAATACCGTAGAATCCCCCCTCTAGACTTCTGTGCAAGTGTTGCAAACAGCCCCTTTAACTTTTCTGAGAAACCAAATTTTCAAAACTGATAGAGGACACTGCTTCGCTGAAAATAAACGTTGAGAGACAAAGTCGATGTTCCCGCACAATTCTCTGCACTCAAAAATCCTTGTTTTTAGTAATAAATATGATTCAAATATGTTAACATTATATTTGTGTTCAATTACAGTATCATATTTTAAAATCCTTTTTTTTTTCTCTCAAAACTCGACAGTGCGCCTTATAACCTGGTGCGCCTAATGTACGGCATGATTTTGGTTTTGCTAACCGAACCTTGAAGCTATTTTATTTGGTACATGGTGTAATGATAAGTGTGACCAGTCACACACAATAAATACATGTAGACTGCATTACGACTCGAGTAAACAACACCAACCTTTTATATGTTCCATTGAAAATATAGAACATTACACACGGCGCTCAAAAATCTATCAAAATGTTTTAGTACGACTTTGGTAAGCTATGAAGCCGCACCGCTTGATGGATTGTCAGCGCATTAAACATAGGAGTATTATTATGGTGTGTGTGTATAAGGTAAGACATATTATCTGCGGTTTTGTTTTGTAATATTATGCAAAAGCAACTTTTCTTTCCTTCTGGTACCTGCTGATCTGTATTTGGGATCTGCATAGGTCTTGAAAAATGTGCGCGCTTCCGCTTTTGTAGTCTTCGTTTTCTCTATTTTCTTGTTATGGGACATTCATCCTCCGCTGTTGCCATTTCTAATATAAAGTAGTATAAAGTTCCTACTTATATCTGTCAGTAAACTCGCCACGAAAGTGATAAAACATACCGGTGAAGTGAGTTTACATTATTCACCCAAGGAACATTAGTTATTAGAGAGTTCCGGTCGGACGGTTTATCACAAGACACATTTCCGGCGGATGAGGAGATGCTGCTCCGTTATTGTTTGAAGTAAAGTCTGAATGTCATTAAAACAGTTAGCTCCATCTTTTGACACTTCTTCCACTCCCGTCCTTGCACGCTACACCGCTACAACAAAGATGACGGGGGAGAAGACGCTGTCGAAGGTAAGCCACATAAATAAGACCGCCCACGAAACGGTGCATCCTGAAGAGATTGTCAGAAAGCAACTTGAAGATGATCTGTAAAACATCATCTATGCAACATTTTGACCAAAGAACCACCATTACATGTTATGTAGACCACAAGGAATTATTTTACATTTACAAAAAATAAAAATTTGATTCCTTTAATGCGCCCTATAATCCGGTGCGCCTTTTGTATGAAAAAAGATCGGAAATAGACCATTCATCGGCATGGCGCCTTATAATCGGGAAAATACGGTAGGTGTGTTTATCCTAAAAACATTCCTGCCACTTTATTTTACACACTATGGCATTTTTAAGTCTCAAATACCACAATAATATCGTACCGTGGCCACCCTCCTGTTGTCCTCGGGTCAAAATGACCCACCACTGTGTTAAAAACTAGGGATGTCCGATAATGGCTTTTTGCCAATATCCGATATTCCGATATTGTCCAACTCTTTAATTACCGATACCGATATCAACCGATACTGATATATACAGTTGTGGAATTAACCCATTATTATGCCTAATTTGGACAACCAGGTATGGTTAAGATAAGGTCCTTTTTTTTAAAATTAATAAAATAAAATAAGATAAATAAATTAAAAACATTTTCTTGAATAAAAAAGAAAGTAAAACAATATTACATAGAAACTACTAATTAATGAAAATGAGTCAAATTAACTGTTAAAGGTTAGTACTATTAGTGGACCAGCAGCGCGCACAATCATGTGTGCTTACGGACTGTATCCCTTGCAGACTGTATTGATATATAATGTAGGAACCAGAATATTAATAACAGAAAGAAACAACCCTTTGTGTGAATGAGTGTAAATGGGGGAGGGAGGTTTTTTGGGTTGGTGCACTAATTGTAAGTGTATCTTGTGTTTTTTATGTTGATTTAATAAAAAATAAAAAATAAATAAAAAACGATAATAAAAAAACTGATACCGATAATTTCCGATATTACATTTTAAAGAATTTATTGGCCGATAATATCGGCCTGCCGATATTATAAATCTCAATTTTTATTTTTTTTTTAACATGAAATTTTATGACTTTTCCTCGATTGGCACCAACAGTAGAAAAAGTGAAATGATGCTTTTATTCACATTTCCATGCAAACTGTACAAAAAAGGTACAAAGGTGGTCTTCGGCAAAAAGAGTTGAAATCAAGGTTACACACCACAGAATGTTACAATGCTTTATATTCAATCAGTAGCAGAAGTAAACAAAACAAATCATGTGGTCTTCTCGCGGACTGCTGTGCCTTTGATCAGTCTCAGATCAATTAGTAGTAGACGTGAACAAGACAGTACCGTATTTTCTGCACTATAAGGCGCCCCGTGTTATTAGCCGCACGTTTAATGAACGGAATATTTCAAAACTTTGTTTACCTATTAGCCGCCCCGTGCTATTAGCCGCACCTACGCTACGCTAAAGGGAATGTCAACAAAACAGTCAGATAGGTCAGTCAAACTTTAATAATATATTACAAACCAGCGTTCTAACAACTCTGTTCACTCCCAAAATGTAATGTACAAATGTGCAATCACAAAAATAGTAACACTCAAAATAGTGCAGCGCAATAGCAACATCAATAACTCAACGTTGCTCATACGTTAGTGTCACACAACACACAAAATAAACATTTAAAGCTCACATTCTGAAGTTATTACTCATCCACAAATCCCTCGAATTCTTCTTCTTCGGTGTGCTTCACTTGTTTTTTGACACCATCGATGATGTGGACGCGCATGCAGTCGTAGATCAACAGGAACGCTGTTGAAAAAAGTCACCCGGTGTCTTCGCGTAAACGTCTATCAACCACTCGCTCATCTTTTCTTCATCCATCCATCCCTTCGAGTTAGCTTTTATGATGACGCCGGTTGGAAAGTTCTCTTTTGGCAAGGTCTTCCTTTTGAATATCACCGTGGGTGGAAGTTTCTGGCCGTTAGCATGACAAGCTAGAACCACAGTAGGACGACTTCTCATTCCCTGTGGTGCGAATATTCACCGTACGTGTTCCCGTTGTATCCACAGTGCGGTTCACATGAATATCAAAAGTCAGTGGAACCTTGTACGCGTGTCTCTTAGTAGGAGACATTTTGTGGACATTTACAGAAACACAAAAATAAAATGAAACGTAATATCCGCGCGCTTCTTCTTCTACGGGGGCGGGTGCTCACCTTGGCGGTTGCTTACCGTAGAAGAAGAAGCACTTCCTCTTCTATGGGGGCGGTTGCTTACCGTAGAAGAAGAAGCGCTTCCTCTTTTACGGGGAAAAAAGATGGCGGCTGTTTACCGTAGTTGCGAGACCTAAACTTTATGAAAATAAATATGAATATTAATCCATATATAAGGCGCACCGGGTTATTAGCCGCACTGTCTGCTTTTGAGAAAAATTGTGGTTTTTAGGTGCGGCTTATGGTGCGGAAAATACGGTAGTTTTATTTTCTCCTCTGCACACAGGTCCGGTGGCCATGGATGAAGTGCTGGCTGTCCAGAGTCGGGACCCGGGGTGGACCGCTCGCCTGTGCATTGGTTGGGGACATCTCTGCGCTGCTGACCTGTCTCCGCTCGGGATGGTCTCCTGCTGGCCCCACTATGGACTGGACTCTCACTATTATGTTAGATCCACTATGGACTGGACTTTCACAATATTATGTCAGACCCACTCGACATCCATTGCATTCTGTCTCCCCTGGGGGGGGGGGGGGGGGGGTCACCCACATATGCGGTCCTCTCCAAGGTTGCTCATAGTCATTCACATCGATGTCCCATTGGGGTTGTGAGTTTTTCCTTGCCCTTATGTGGGATCTGTACCGCGGATGTTGTTGTGGCTTGTGCAGCCCTTTGAGACACTTGTGATTTAGGGCTATATAAATAAACATTGATTGATTGATTGAGTAGCAGAAGTAAACAACACAAAGGCGTTCTCGTACACGACAGAGCTCTTTTTCTGTGGATTCCCAGAGATTATAAAGGTGCTGCAGATGACAGGGCCCCGAATTCTGTCTGTGCTGAAGCCACGAGTGTGCGTCATACCGCTGAAGTGGCTCTAGAGATGATTTTTTTCAGACGTCCAGCAAGACAACTCTGATTCAGAAGAGGAAGTGGAGGATGTATCAGAAGAAGAAGATGGGGAGGAATACAACCCAGAGCATGATGAATCATCTTCAGAAGAAGAAGAAAACCCTGAAGCTGAAAGAGAGACTTCCCTTTTAAAAAAATGGCAAAATAACATGGTCCTCTGTAGCATATGACCAACACGGCAGGCATGCAGAACAAAACGTCATAAAGATGACCCCAGGACCCACAAGGTATGCCGTTTCTCATGCCCGTGACATTGTCTCTACATTCTACCTGTTTATCACACCAGCAATAGAAAAAATAATCCTGGAGATGACAAATCTGGAGGGTTACTTAGGGCTGCTAATCTTACATTTTGTGGTGAATGACAAGTTGTTTCTTCAAGCAAGATGAAACTTGGTGTTTAGATTCAATTAAGCTGCTTAAATTAGGGGTTTAGGGAAGACGGGTCATTTTGACCCGGAGGACACAGGGTGTATACAGAAAATGAGGACAACAGGAGGGTTTTAAATACCCTCATAATATTCTGATATTATCACATCTCTACTAATATCCTCGTTGGATTGCGCTGGTTTAGCGGTGTACCTGATAGAGGATTGTTCGCCACCACTAACCCAACATGATCTGCAGTCAGACTGCACCACTTGATTCTCTAGGGAGACTCCAGCTGGTCAAGAATGTGAAAAGTAAAGGATGTCTTTGTGCCTGAGGTATGCTAGGACCGTCCCTTCTCTTTCTTTGTTCAGTCCAAAAGGATGCCGGGTCAACATTTCTAGGAACGTGATGATGAAGTGGTAAGCGCATATGCCTCACTGCAAGAAGGTTCCATTCTAGCCTTGACTTTGAGAATTTAAAACAGAGTTTGGAAAGTCTATTCGAGGACTCTTCATAAATTGCAAAAAAATAAAATAAACAACTGAACACTATTTGAACAAGTAAAGGAAAACTCCCTCAAAAGAAGAAACTTAAAAAATGTGTTTTCTTATCCAATAAACACTGTATGTACAGTAAGGTTAAGGCAAAAACACTGATGCAAAAAATATCAAATATCTTCTATAATGATGTTTTAGTATGATACCAATTACCAGTACCTGGAAATCAATACTAGTACCAATTTTCAGTACATTTGTGTGTGTTCATGTGTTAATACATTTTAATTTGGATGAGGCAATTCTTGAAAGAATGGCGTGTGAATGCTCCAATGCTGAAGTTGAACTGAAATCCTGGAATTTTTTTTTTAGAATTGTTGAAGTAGTGTACACAATTCCCAAACAGGCTGAATGTTTTGAAGTTGGAACAGTTTGAATCAGATGAAAAATGTGGGAGTTGTGGAACTTTGAAGAGAGTCCCATTGATTTCAATGGGAATTTCCCAAAAATTTGGAAATTTCGGGAAAAACGGGAATTTTTTTTGAAAATGGTAAAAAAACAAACTTGAATGGTCTGATAGAGTTGAAATGGTTGGTGTTGGAATTTTGGAAATCGGTCGAGAAATGTTGAAGTAGTAACATGTTGAATTGAGAAATGATGTTATGGAATTCCTGGAATTTCGGGAATTTTTCCAGTTAAAAAAAAACAGTTTTTTGTCCTGATTAAGAGGAATGTTTTGACGGTGAGACGGTTGAAATGGATTAAAAAATGCGGAAGGAGTAGTCGCCAGAAGGAAGGGTGGAAATAGGGCTTTAGAAAACCAGGAATTCTGGAAAATCCTGGAATTTTTTTGAACTTGGAAAAAAGGTAGTTTCACTTTTCAGGATGGTGGAATGTGTTGAAGTCGAAATGGTTTGAATCGGTAGAAAAATGTGGAAATGTGAAATGTGAAAAATGGCAAATTCATTTTGAACTGGAAAAATGTCCCGGAAAACCTGGAATCCCGGGAAATTTAGGAATTTTTGGAAATTTTCAAGGGAAATCTCGCGATTTCCGAATAAGTTGAACAGTTTGAACTTGGAACAGTTTGAATCGGACGAAAAATGTGGGAGTTGTGGAGCTTTGAAGAACGTCCCATTGATTTCAATGGCAATTTCCCCCAAATGTGGGAATTTCGGGAAAAACTGGATTTTTTTGGGAAAATGGTATATTAAAAAAAACTTGAATGGTCTGAATGAGTTGAAATGGTTGGTGTTGGAATTTTGGAAATCGGTAGGGAAATGTTGAAGTAGTAACATGTTGAATTGAGAAATGGTGTTATGGAATTCCTGGAATTTCAGGAGTTTTTCCAGTTAGACATTTTTTTTGTTTTTTGTCCTAACTAAGAGGAATGTTTTGACGGTGGAACGGTTGAAATGCGTTGAAAAATGCGGAAGGAGTAGTCGCCAGAAGAAAGGGTGGAAATAGGGCTTTAGAAAACCAGGAATTCTGGAAAATCCTGGAATTTTTTTAAAATTGGAAGAAAAGTAGTTTGAATTTGCAGGATGGTGGAATGTGTTGAAGGTGAAATAGTTTGAATCGGTAGAAAAATGTGGAAATGTGAAAAATGGCAAATTCATTTTGAATGGGAAAAATTTCCTGGAAAACCTGGAATCCCGGGAAATTTAGGAATTTTTGGAAATGTTCAAGGGAAATCTCGCGATTCCCGAATAAGATGAACAGTTTGAACTTGGAACAGTTTGAATCGGACGAAAAATGTGGGACTTGTGGAGCTTTGAAGAATGTCCCATTGATTTCAATGGCAATTTCCCCAAAATTTGGGAATTTCGGGAAAAACTGGATTTTTTTTTGGAAAATGGTATAATAAAAAAAACTTGAATGGTCTGAATGAGTTGAAATTGTTGGTGTTGGAATTTTGGAAATCGGTCGGGAAATGTTGAAGTAGTAACATGTTGAATTGAGAAATATGGAATTCCTGGAATTTCGGGAGTTTTTCCAGTTAAAATTTTTTTTTTTTTTTGTCCTAACTAAGAGGAATGTTTTGACGGTGGAACGGTTGAAATGCGTTGAAAAATGTGGAAGGAGTAGTCGCCAGAAGAAAGGGTGGAAATAGGGCTTTGGAAAACCTGGAATTGTGGAAAATCCTGGAATTTTTTTTAACTTGGAAAAAAGAGTAGTTTGAATTTGGTTTTAATCGGTTGAAACATGTAGAAATGGTGGAAGTTAGAAAAATGGCCAATTCATTTCGAATGGGAAAAATGTCCCAGAAAACCTGGAATTCCGGGAAATTTCGTAATTTTTGGAAATCGTCAAGGAAAATCTTGCGATTCCCGAGTAAGCTGAACAGTTTGAACTTGGAACAGTTTGAATCGGACGAAAAATGTGGGAGTTGTGGAACTTTGAAGAATGTCCCATTTATTTCAATGGCAATTTACCCAAAATTTGGTAATTTCGGGAAAAACTGGATTTTTTTTTGAAAATGGTATAATAAAAAAAACTTGAATAGTCTGAATGAGTTGAAATGGTTGGTGTTGGAACTTTGGAAATTAGTCGAGAAATGTTGAAGTAGTAACATGTTGAATTGAGAAATGATGTTATGGAATTCCTGGAATTCCGGGAATTTTTCCAGTTCAAAAAAACTGTTTTTTGTCCTGATTAAGAGGAATGTTTTGATGGTGAGACGGTTGAAATGGATTAAAAAATGCGGAAGGAGTAGTCGCCAGAAGGAAGGGTGGAAATAGGGCTTTAGAAAACCAGGAATTCTGGAAAATCCTGGAATTTTTTTGAACTTAAAAAAAAGGTAGTTTGAATTTGCAGGATGGTGGAATGTGTTGAAGGTGAAATGGTTTGAATCGGTAGAAAAATGTGGAAATGTGAAATGTGAAAAATGGCAACTTCATTTTGAACGGGAAAAATGTCCCGGAAAACCTGGAATCCCGGGAAATTTAGGAATTTTGGACATTTTCAAGGGAAATCTCACGATTCCCGAATAAGCTGAACAGTTTGAACAGTTTGAATCGGACGAAAAATGTGGGAGTTGTGGAGCTTTGAAGAATGTCCCATTGATTTCAATGGCAATTTCCCCAAAATGTGGGAATTTCGAGAAAAACTGGATTTTTTTTGGAAAATGGTATATTAAAAAAAACTTGAATGGTCTGAATGAGTTGAAATGGTTGGTGTTGGAATTTTGGAAATCGGTCTAGAAATGTTGAAGTAGTAACATGTTGAATTGAGAAATGGTGTTATGGAATTCCTGGAATTTCAGGAGTTTTTCCAGTTAGACATTTTTTTTGTTTTTTGTCCTAACTAAGAGGAATGTTTTGACGGTGGAACGGTTGAAATGCGTTGAAAAATGCGGAAGGAGTAGTCGCCAGAAGAAAGGGTGGAAATAGGGCTTTAGAAAACCAGGAATTCTGGAAAATCCTGGAATTTTTTTAAAATTGGAAAAAAAGTAGTTTGAATTTGCAGGATGGTGGAATGTGTTGAAGGTGAAATGGTTTGAATCGGTAGAAAAATGTGTTAATGTGAAAAATGGCAAATTCATTTTGAATGGGAAAATTTTCCTGGAAAACCTGGAATCCCGGGAAATTTAGGAATTTTTGGAAATGTTCAAGGGAAATCTCGCGATTCCCGAATAAGATGAACAGTTTGAACTTGGAACAGTTTGAATCGGACGAAAAATGTGGGAGTTGTGGAGCTTTGAAGAATGTCTCATTGATTTCAATGGCTATTTCCCCAAAATTTGGGAATTTTGGGAAAAACTGGATTTTTTTTTTGAAAATGGTATAATAAAAAAAACTTGAATGGTCTGAATGAGTTGAAATTGTTGGTGTTGGAATTTTGGAAATCGGTCGGGAAATGTTGAAGTAGTAACATGTTGAATTGAGAAATATGGAATTCCTGGGATTTCGGGAGTTTTTCCAGTTAAAATGTTTTTGTTTTTTTTTGTCCTAACTAAGAGGAATGTTTTGACGGTGGAACGGTTGAAATGCGTTGAAAAATGTGGAAGGAGTAGTCGCCAGAAGAAAGGGTGGAAATAGGGCTTTGGAAAACCTGGAATTGTGGAAAATCCTGGAATTTTTTTTAACTTGGAAAAAGAGTAGTTTGAATTTGGTTTTAATCGGTTGAAACATGTAGAAATGGTGGAAGTTAGAAAAATGGCCAATTCATTTCGAATGGGAAAAATGTCCCAGAAAACCTGGAATTCCGGGAAATTTCGTAATTTTTGGAAATCGTCAAGGAAAATCTTGCGATTCCCGAGTAAGCTGAACAGTTTGAACTTGGAACAGTTTGAATCGGACAAAAAATGTGGGAGTTGTGGAACTTTGAAGAATGTCCCATTGATTTCAATGGCAATTTACCCAAAATTTGGTAATTTCGGGAAAAACTGGATTTTTTTTTGAAAATGGTATAATAAAAAAACCTTGAATGGTCTGAATGAGTTGAAATGGTTGGTGTTGGAACTTTGGAAATTAGTCGAGAAATGTTGAAGTAGTAACATGTTGAATTGAGAAATGATGTTATGGAATTCCTGGAATTCCGGGAATTTTTCCAGTTCAAAAAAACAGTTTTTTGTCCTGATTAAGAGGAATGTTTTGACGGTGAGACGGTTGAAATGGATTAAAAAATGCAGAAGGAGTAGTCGCCAGAAGGAAGGGTGGAAATAGGGCTTTAGAAAACCAGGAATTCTGGAAAATCCTGGAATTTTTTTTAACTTAAAAAAAAGGTAGTTTGAATTTGCAGGATGGTGGAATGTGTTGAAGGTAAAATGGTTTGAATCGGTAGAAAAATGTGGAAATGTGAAATGTGAAAAATGGCAAATTCATTTTGAATGTCCCGGAAAACCTGGAATTCCGAGAAATTTTGGAATTTTTGGAAATTGTCAAGGGAAACATCGCGATTCCCGAATAAGATGAATAGTTTAAAGTTGGAACAGTTTGAATCGGATGAAAAATGTGGGAGTTGTGGAACTTTGAAGAATGTCCTATTGATTTCAATGGCAATTTCCCCAAAATTTGGGAATTTTGGGAAAAACGGGAATTTTTTGGGAAAATGGTAAAAAAAAATAAAACTTGAATGGTCTGAATGAGTTGAAATGGTTGGTGTTGGAATTTTGGAAATCGGTCTAGAAATGTTGAAGTAGTAACATGTTAAATTGAGTTTGAGTTAGAGTTTGAGTTTATTTCGAACATGCAAGCATACAACATGATACATCACAATTTCCAGTTTCTCTTTTCAACATGTTCGAAAAGGAGTAGGCGAAATGGTGTTATGGAATTCCTGGAATTTCGGGAATTTTTCCAGTTCAAAAAAACACTTAGTTTTGTGTCTTGATTAAGAGGAATGTTTTGACGGTGAAACGGTTTAAATGGATTGAAAAATGCGGAAGGAGTAGTCACCAGAAGAAAGGGTGGCAATAGGGCTTTAGACAACCAGGAATTCTGGAAAATCCTGGAATTTTTTTGAACTTGGAAAATAGGTAGTTTGAATTTGCAGGATGGTGGAATGTGTTGAAGGTGAAATGGTTTGAATCGGTAGAAAAATGTGAAATGTGAAAAATAGCAAATTCATTTTGAATGGGAAAAATGTCCCGGTAAACATGGAATCCCGGGAAATTTAGGAATTTTGGGAAATTTTCAAGGGAAATCTCGCGATTCCCGAACAAGCAGAACAGTTTGAAGTTGGAACAGTTGAATCGGATGAAAAATGTGGGACTTGTGGAACTTTGAAGAATATCCCATTGATTTCAATGGCAATTTTCGCAAAATTTGGGAATTTCAGGAAAAACTGGATTTTTTTTGAAAATGGTATATTAAAAAAAACTTGAATGGTCTGAATGAGTTGAAATGGTTGGTGTTGGAATTTTGGAAATCGATCGAGAAATGTTGAAGTAGTAACATGTTGAATTGAGAAATGGTGTTATGGAATTCCTGGAATTTCAGGAGTTTTTTCAGTTAAAAATATTTTTTCTCCTAACTAAGAGGAATGTTTTGACGGTGGAATGGTTGAAATTCGTTGAAAAATGTGGAAGGAGTAGTCGCCAGAAGAAAGGGTGGATATAGGGCTTTGGAAAACCTGGAATTCTGGAAAATCCTGGAATTTTTTTGAACTTGGAAAAAGGGTAGTTTGAATTTCCAGGATGATGGAATGTGTTGAAGGTGAAATGGTTTTAATCGGTTGAAACATGTGGAAATGGTGGAAGTTAGAGAAATGGCCAATTCATTTCGAATGGGAAAAATGTCCAGGAAAACCCGGATTTCCAGGAAATTTCGGAATTTTTGGAAATGTTCAAGGGAAATCTCGCGATTCCCGAATAAGCTGAACAGTTAGAAGTTGGAACGGTTTAAATCGGATGAAAAATGTGGAAAGTAGAGCGCCAAAATCTGGAGAAGAAGAAGTTGAATAAATAGATGCATTTTGGTGAAGAAAACCATATGTGTGAATGCTTTGGAGCATTCACACAATAAAATAATCTTCTTTTTGTTTAACAGTTAACAATGAGTTGATAACTGTGCCGTCCAGTTGCTATATCTTGTTCCTTACACTTTTAAGTCTCATTTCAAGTATCAGACTCTGGATGCAGTTGCAATTCCAAGACATTAGATTACAGGAGCGTATAGGACGTGTTGCCTCGTCAGGGGGATACTGTTTGCCATTAAGTTGAATCCAGTCTTTTGTTGAGCCCCACAAAGTGTTTATACTGTAAGTATTGTACTTATTACACACTTGCTGTTTGATTGCAACGTGCATCTTAGTTGTCGTTTTTTGATTGCCAAATTTGAAGATGTTGAAATTGCCATGTACAATCGCTAATGCTAATAATTAGCAAATCCAAAGTAGGGTTGTACAGTATACCGGTACTAATAAAGTAGCGCGGTACTAATGAATTAAAAACGGCGCTATACTGCTTTAGAAAAATTCATTTTTCACCGACATCTGTGACAATGACTCCATACAAGCCAAGGCGCATGTTAGTCAACAAACGCACTCACAGCACTTGCAAGCAAAACCAGTGTTAAGACAGAAGACGGACAATGAACTCGATATTATTCTCTGCATTTGACCCATCCCCCTTGATCACCCCCTGGGAGGTGAGGGGAGCAGTGAACTTGCTGGTTCAGTTTAGATAACAATCCTGGCACGACGCTAAATCAGTGCTACCTTGAGTGATTGGACGAGTAGGTAAATACAAAACCCAAAACCAGTGAAGTTGGAAATAAGCAGGGGCGTCCATGAAAAATACATTGCTTGGATGGCAACATATGTTCCTCCAAAACCTGTATGTACCTTTCAGCATTAATGGTGCCTTCACAGATGTGTAAGTTACCCATGCCTTGGGCACTAATACACCCCCATACCATCACAGATGCTGGCTTTTGAATTTTCGCCTATAACAATCCGGATGGTTCTTTTCCTCTTTGGTCCGTAGTTTGTTTCCAAAAACAATTTGGAAATGTGGACTCGTCAGCCCACAAAACACTTTTCCACTTTGCATCAGTCCATCTTAGATGAGCTCGAGCCCGGCAAAGCCGGCAGCGTTTCTGGGTGTTGTTGATAAATGGCTTTCGCTTTGCATAGTAGAGTTTTAACTCGTACTTACAGATGTAGCGACGGACTGTAGTTACTGACCGTGGTTTTCTGAAGTGTTCCTGAGCCCATGTGGTGATATCCTTTACACACTGATGTCGCTTTTTGATGCAGTACCGCCTGAAAGATCGAAGGTCACTGGAATTCAATGTTGGTTTTCGGCCTTGCTGCTTACGTGCAGTGATTTCTCAAGATTCTCTGAACCTTTTGATGATTTTACAGACCGTAGATGGTGAAATCCCTAAATTCCTTGCAATAGCTCGTTGTGAAATGTTGTTCTCAAACTGTTGGACAATTTGCTCACGCATTTGTTCACAAAGTGGTGACCCTCGCCCCGTCCTTGTTTGTGAATGACTGAGCATTTCATGGAAGCTGCTCTTTTACCCAACCGTGGCACCCACCTGTTCCCAATCAACCTGTTCACCTGTGGGATGTTCCAAATAAGTGTTTGATGAGCATTCCTCAACTTTCTCTGTCTTTTTTGCCACTTCTGGAAGATTTTTTGAAACATGTCGCAGGCATCAAATTCCAAATGAGCTAATATTGGCAAAAAAATGACAAAGTTTACCTAATTCGAACGTTAAGTGTCCTGTCTTTGCAGTCTATTCAATTGAATATAAGTTGAAAATGATTTGCAAATCATTGTATTCCGTTTTTATTTACCATTTACACAACGTGCCAACTTCACTGGTTTTGGGTTTTGTATAAAAGTCTGGGATTAGAAGCAAACCCCCAAAATAGCTTCAGATATGGTCTGTATTTGTGTAAGAAGCAAAGAAAACAATGGCCCACTGAAGTGTTTTGGAACATGTTGCTCCAAAACTAAAGACTTCCAATCATTAACTCTCGACTATGACAGAACGCTTGCATAATCTCGTCTGAGTCCTTGGTATTGGTAAACCAACTCTAATCTGCAATCAGCCGCTTTCAAACACTTTCCCTTCTTGCCTAATTAACTTCCTTTGGATTGGTCCAATTGTGTTATGTATACAACCGCAAACACACACCGTAGCAATTGCAGCGAGCTTGTAAACAGCTTTCATTACTTGCTGGCGTTCAAACACATGCAACTCTACAGTGTAGTCACCCCGGCGGTGTGCTTTGCAACCATTAGGGCCACCATTAGGGACCAATTAACACAGACACAAAAGCTCCCTTCCTGCTTTATTGCACAGTAAACAACAGGCTTGCCTTGGGCTCAGTGTGGCTCAATAGCTTCTAATGCAACAAGAAAGGCTCATTTGCCCAAGTTTGCCTCCTCAGTGTTTCCCATAAACTGCCAAGATACCTGTGGCGGTGGGGGCGTGACTATGGGCGTGGATATGGGCGTGGTCACCATGACACCATTGAGTAATTTGCATAATGTACTACAATGATATGATTTTCTCTAAAAAGGCTCAAAAAATGTATGCATACTAATTAATAATAACAGTTTTGTTTTAAACGTCCATCCATCCATCCATCCATTTTACAATATAATTACAACACTTTATGTACATATTTATATACAGATTTGAACAATAAGTTATTCACTGAAATATATTTATTAATTGTGGTTCTTACAAAAAATATATCTTATAAAATATAAAAGCTCAAATGTCTCTTAAAGCTCTGCCCCTTTAATTAGTGCATACTAAATAATTTAACTTTAACCTACTACTACAACCATATTATTTACCAGCAACATAAAGTGAAACAGAGGCAGAGGTGTCCTGCCACAGTCAGTAACAAATAAACAGAAAACAGTAGTGGTCAAATACAAATAAGGCAACAAGAGAAGTATCCTGCACTTCTCTTTTGTAATGTAAATCTGAACAGCCTATATGGGCATCTACATCAACTATATGATTTTCCTGAGAAGCTGGACAGTACAAAAAAAAAAAAAAAAAAAAGTCTTTTTTTTTTTTTTTAATTTGTGGCAGACGTAATTCTTTCGTGGCGGGCCGCCACAAATAAATGAATGTGTGGGAAACACTGCTCCTTCATTTAATCGAAGATATCAGACGCTCTTAAGGGACGCAAAAGTTTGCATATTGCACACAGACCTTGTGTAATTGGCAGGTTCCACGCAGTACTAGCTAGAACTACTGGTACTTTCTGTTTACTATGACAGTCATTAATTTCAAAGCAAAATAACCCATTTGCATGTATTGATTGTACTGTGTTATCATTTACTGGTACTTTAATACAGTAGTTGATTATCTGCCATATACTGTATGACTAAACATACAGCAGAACCAACAAAGTCAAATAAAACTAGGAGTACTTCAAACCATCATTTTGACTGTTTTTTTTAAATTTGGCTTTTGTGTGTTAGGTAAAATGTACAAAACCAGGGAAGTTGGCACGTGGTGTAAATTCTAAATAAAAACAGAATACAATGATTTGCAAATCCTTTTCAACCTATATTTAATTGAATAGACTGCAAAGCCAAGATATTTAATGTTCGAACTGGTAAACTTTGATATTTTTTTGCAAATATTAGCTCATTTGGAATTTGATGCCCGCAACATGTTTCAAAAAAGCTGGCACAAGTGGCGAAAAAAGACTGAAAAAGTTGAAGTTATGCTCGTCAAACACTTATTTGGAACATCCCACAGGTGAACAGGCTAATTGGGAACAGGTGGGCGCCACGATTGGGTATAAAAGCAGCTTCCATGAAATGCTCAGTCATTCACAAACAAGGATGGGGCGAGGGTCACCACTTTGTCAACAAATGCGAGCTTGTTTTGTTTTTTCAAATCAACAACTGTAGATTTTTCGGTGTATTACAGTAAATGCCAAAACGGCACCCCAGTTTATTACAGTAAAAAAAAGGACCGTTTTTTTCATTTAGAGAAAAAATGCTGTAAAAACCACAGTAAAATTCACAATTTTACCATGAAATCTTTTGCTACTTTTACATTGCACAATTAAATGGATAACTTGCTTTGAAATCATTATTACTAGTATTTATTTTATTTTTATTTTTTTAAATGGTTTGAATGTTTGATAACATATTTTTGCATAATTAGACAATATTTAAGTGAACATAATCTGCGATTACATGGAGTACATATATGTTTTAAGAAAGAATACATTTGGCAAGTAAAGTTACGGTACTTTATTGTTCCATATTATTTGTAGGCTTTCGAGGGTCAAATAAAATGAAGTGGCGGGCCACATCTGGCCCCCGGGCCTTGAGTTTGACACTTGTGATTAACAGTATTGCAATCTGCTCGTTTTTTTACTGCTATACGTACTGCTAGTAACGCTACAATTTAATAAAAACAATATAAGCAATTGAAAGAAAAAAAACAAATGTAAATGGGTAAATTTCCCAAGGACCCATTCAAATCACCACTTATACGGCCCGGGGACTCACTTCATTGAAAACCTATCAATTTTTTTTTTTTTTAATTCTGCAGCTGTTATATACTGTAATATTGTACATGGTAATTGAGATTTGTTATTTATTGTATATACTATATAAAAATATAATATATCAGTATATATTATATACTGTATATAAAGAAAAAGTTAAAAGTTAAAGTACCAATGATTGTCATTGGTGAGATTATCCTCTGCATTTGACCCATCACCCTCACCCCCTGGGAGGTGAGGGGAGCAGTGAGCAGCAGCGGTGGCCGCGCCCGGGAATCATTTTCCATGATTTAACCCCCAATTCCAACCCTTGATGCTGAGTGTAATATGTAAATATATGTTATATTTTATATTGCTACTATGGTACATTTTTAGTCTGCTTAATAACGGCATTCTCCTTTCCAGCCTTACCCTTTCCATCCTTTGAAACTGAGCTACTGCGTGGAACAATTTCCCTTGTGGATCAATAAAGTCTGTCGAAGTCTAAGATCACTGCCCGCATGGAAAAAGTGGTCCGGCGGACCAAAATAAAGTGAATATGGAAGAAAATATGAATTTGTGAAGCAAATACATTGAATAGTTTCTTGTCAGTGACTTTACTTTTAATTATCCCTTTTTGAAACATCCTAAATCAGAGAATAATGACTACACTTTAATCACATATTGATTGTTTTGATTCAAATCCATTGTGATGGTGGAAAAGTCAACCAGTTCTAACTCTACCACAGTGTTTTGCAACCACTGTGTCGTGAGAAACAGTCTGGTGTGCCGTGGGAGATTATCTAATTTCACCTATTTGGGTTAAAAATATTTTTTGCAAACCAGTAATTATAGTCTGCAAATTATGTGTTGTTGTTGAGTGGTCGGTGCTGTCTAGAGCTCGGCAGAGTAACCGTGTAATACGCTTCCTTATCAGTAGGTGGCAGCCGGTAGCTAATTGCTTTGTAGATGTCAGAAACACATCGATGGTTTGTCGTGATCACAATATGCAACCGACAGCGTGCAGGTGAAAAGGTGTCTAATGCTTAAACCGAAAATAAACAAAAGGAGAGTGCCCCTAAGAAAAGGCATTGAAGCTTAGGGAAGGCTATGCAGAACGAAACTACAACTGAACTGGCTACAAAGTAAACAAAAACAGAACGCTGGACGACAGCAAAGACTTACTGTGGAGCAAAGACAGCGTCCACAATGTACACCCGAACATGACATGACAATCAACAATGTCCCCACCAAGTATGATGGCAACAACTTACATATTCTTGATTGCTAAAACAAAACAGGTGCGGGGAAAGGCGCTCAAAAAGAAGATATGAAACTGCTACAGGAAAATACCAAAAAAGGAGCCACAAAAATAGGAGCGCAAGACAAGAACTAAAACACGACACATAGGAAAACAGCAAAAAAAACTCAAAATTAGTCACGGCGTGATGTTTGATTGATCGATTGAAACTTGTATTAGTAGATTGCACAGTACAGTACATATTCTGTACAATTGACCACTAAATGGTAACACCCGAATAAGTTTTTCAACTTGTTTAAGTCGGGGTCCACGTAAATCAATTCATTGTAGGTGTCATGTGACAGGTGGTGACAGTACACCTACTTTGAGACAAGAGCTATAGTGATGCATGGTTGGTTATGGTTTAAAGTCATATCCAACAATTGCGACGACAACTTTTTACTGTCAACTAAGTTTAGTTTTTTTAATAATTTCTGCTAGTGGTGTGCCTTTGGATTTTTTCAATGAAAAAAATGTGCCTTGGCTCAAAAAAAGGTTGAAAAACACTGCTCTACCATACCAACTACGACATCTACCATGAATTGATTAACGTGGAACCCGACTTAAACAAGTTGAAAAACTTATTCGGGTGTTACCATTTAGTGGTCAATTGGAATTTATGTACTGTACTGTGCAATTTACAAATACAAGTTTCAATCAATCAATCAAAACTAACAGAGCTGAGGGTTTTATGACCTGTACGTGCAACCTGAGTTATAAGTAAATGCAGCTATTGTCTATCTCTAAATTAGTCTTGGACTACACTGCAAAAATTCAGTGTTCAAAAACAAGAAAAAAAAAATACAAAAATGAGGGGTATTTTACTTGAACTAAGCAAAATTATCTGCCAATAGAACTAGAAAATTTGGCTTGTCAAGATTTTCCAAAACAAGTAAAATTAGCTAACCTCAATGGATCCAAAAATACCTTAAAATAAGTATATTCTCACTAATAACAAGTGCACCTTTCTTGGTAGAAAAACAAAGAGACCTTTTTGCTCAATATGTTGAAAAATATTCTTAAAAATGAAGTAAATGCTAGTGCCATTATCTTGACGTAATGATATGCGCTCGGCATTAAATTTGTTGAAACCAGCAAACTTATACCAAAAACGGATTTATTGTTCTTAAAGGCCTACTGAAATGAATTATTTTATTTAAACTGGGATAGCAGATCCATTCTATGTGTCATACTTGATCATTTCGCGATATTGCCATATTTTTGCTGAAAGGATTTAGTAGAGAACAACGACGATAAAGATCGCAACTTTTGGTATCTGACAAAAAAAAGGCTTGCCCCTACCGGAAGTAGCGTGACGTAGTCAGTTGAACATTTCCGCAAAGTTCCCTATTGTTTACAGTGATGGCGGCCAGAAGTGAGAGAGATTCGGACCGAGAAAGCGACAATTTCCCCATTAATTTGAGCGATGATGAAAGATTTGTGGATGAGGAAAGTGCAAGTGAAGGACTAGTGGGGAGTGGAAGCGATTCAGATAGGGAAGATGCTTTGAGAGCCGGGGGTGACCTGATATTCAGCTGGGAATGACTACAACAGTAAATAAACACAAGACATATATATACTCTATTAGCCACAACACAACCAGGCTTATATTTAATATGCCACAAATTAATCCCGCATAAAAATACCTAGGTGTTTGTTATGCTAGCTCCTAGCTCCCGTCCATATAACCCGCCAATACAATTCAAACACCTGCACCACACACACAATCACTCAGCCCAAAGGACCGTTCACCTAACCCAAGGTTCATAAAGCTTATATATTTAACCAAAGTTACGTACGTGACACGCACGTACGGGCAAGCGATCAAATGTTTGGAAGCGCAGCTGCATACTCACGGTACCGCGTCTGCGTCTGTGTATCCAAATCAAAGTAATCCTGGTAAGAGTCTGTGTTGTCCCAGTTCTCTACAGGCGTCTGTGTATCGAAGTCAAAGTCCTCCTGGTAAGAGTCTCTGTTGTCCGAGTTCTTCGATCGTGACTGCATCTTTCGGGAATGTAAACAATGAAACGTCGGCTGTGTTGTGTTGCTGACTTCCCTCGCAAAATACTCCGCTTCGCACCGACAACTTTCTTCTTTGCTTGCTCAGCTTCTTTCTCCATAATGCAATGAACAAATTGCAACAGATTCACCAACACAGATGTCCAGAATACTGTGGAATAATGAGATGAAAACAGAGCTATTTCGTATTGGCTTCAATGGGGAAGCCATACTTCTGTTTCACTGGCTACGTCACACGCATACGTCATCCTCCAAAGGAGTTTTCAACCGGAAGTTGAGCAGGAAATTTTAAATTGCACTTTATAAGTTAACCCGGCTGTATTGGCATGTGTTGCAATGTTAAGATTTCATCATTGATATATAAACTATCAGACTGCGTGGTCGGTAGTAGTGGGTTTCAGTAGGCCTTTAATGGAAAGGCAACAAGGCAACCGCTTGTTACTCTCGGGGTCTCCTAGCTGCTCAGGCAAATCATATTGTCTAAAAATGCATTTTTCCATCGATAACATAACATCATCGCGCCAAGTGCGTCCACTTTCAGTCAATTAGTGCGCATATATACAGCCCGGCCCTCGGCCAAAAACATTTTTAATTGTAATTTGGAGGAATTTATCTGAATGTGCATTAACTATTTCTGTTCAAAATTGTAAGAAATATCACATGTTAAATGTTTACTGTACTGTGCCAACTGTACTACTATATGAGTACGTATTTTCTATTGTTTCATTGAAAATAAAACAGTAAAGTCCATTTGGCTGTCATCTGTTTTAATTATGAGTAGGGTTGAGTATCGAGTATCGAGTATCGATTGGAACCGGGACTAACTTTCCGATTCTCCCGGAATCGTTCAAAAGTTTACATTTCGATTCCTATTTTCGATGCTGTCACGCCAATTTAGTCCGCCGACCGGAAAAAAAATATGTCCGCCGAACCGGAAGAAGAAGCCGCTGAACACCAACGAAGAAGCGCCCACCGCCGGAAGTGTTAGCATAGCGAGTCAGTCAAGCTCAAGCATGGATAGCGGGCGTCTGCGGTCGAAAGTGTGGCTTTACTTTACAAAAAAAAATGAAATAACCGCAAAATAACAGAGCTCCATGTCCATCAAGAAACGGGTGGAGAGAGAGCTGCAGATGTACCAGGACGTTCCACCGATACTTATGTCTGACGACCCTGCTGCATGGTGGTGGTCCGGTGGAACCAACAAAAGACTTATCCTTTGCTGTCATATCTCGCTTTCTCCTATTTATGCGTTCAAGCTTCTTCCACACCCAGCGAACGTGTATTTTCCACAGCAAGAGACACTGTCTGTCCAGAACGCTCACGCATCCTGCCTGAGAAGACGGATATGGTCATTTTCATAAACAAAAACTGTCTCTGATTTTATACTGTACCTGCTGCTAATCTGGACTGGGTTTTGCAAGTTGTTTCTTATTGTTTATTTGCTTTTCTGCACCAGGTTAGCCCATCAGTGGGAGCACGGTAACATTTTTAAGTACCTGCAGCATCATACACTTGTGTGTGTAAATGTGTTTTCATGAGGTTTCCTGCAGCGTCATACACTTATGTGTAAATGTGTTTTCATGAGGTTTCCTGCATCATCATACACCTATGTGTAAATGTGTTTTCATGAGGTTTCCTGCAGCATCATACACTTATGTGTAAATGTGTTTTCATGAGGTTTCCTGCATCATCATACACCTATGTGTAAATGTGTTTTCATGAGGTTTTCAAAAATAAAGCTCTCTTAAGGAAAGTGTACCCCTGGGAAAATGTATTCATAATTTAAAATATTTATATTCAAGTTCATAGATTTGATATTTATATTCTAGTTGAAAACAGCCCTGTGAGGAATTTATAGTAAAGTTCATAAAAAGTTGATGAATTAAAATTGATGGAGAATGTCAGACTATTTCATTCAGAAAGACTGTAGGTTAGCTAGCTCATTTAAAATATCCTAAACTTTTTTTTGACCCTGCCTCTTAAAAGAATCGGAACCGAGAATCGTCAGGGATCGGAATCGAAACAAAGAATCGGAATCGGAATCGTTCGAATTCAAACGATACCCAACCCTAATTATGAGACACAATTGTGTCAAAGTCATGATTTTTTTATTTCATGCTTGAAATAAGAAATGATTACTTTGAAAAAGCAGTTTTATACTTGTGAGTGTTGATGACACAGCCTTGCAACAGTTGATATTCTAGTTTCAAGCATGTTTTACTCAATATAGGTCATCAAATCTCATCAACAAGCTGTAATATCTTACTGAGATCATTTAGGACCAAAACACTTAAAACAAGTAAAACACTTTAACATAAAATCTGCTTAGTGAGAAGAATTATCTTATCAGGCGGAATATAAGCAAATATCACCCTTATTTGAGATATTTAATCTTACTTAGATTTCAGTTTTTGCAGTGTATGAGTTTGTGCATATATGAATAATTGGATTTTATGTCGGTTTGAAATGTTATGCATGCAAAGTGAAGGGAGGACCACAAGTGCACGCACATGCTGCGTTGTTGTTGCCGTCTGCAGCCCTGAAAACACCTTGACAGACTAGTTTTGCACTTAAAAAACCCAACATGATCACATCTGACCTGAGAAGTCTGAGGAGCCCTCGGCGAGGTCGCAGACGACGGCCAGGGACGTTATTCCGAACAGGAGCGCACAAGTGACGGCTGGCAAAGTCCCAGAGAGGTGGAACATCCTTGAAGCCTCAAAGGTGCATCATGCAAAGTCCACATTGGAGGAGAAGGAAGGAACCGTGGATGGCGACCACATTTAGACGTCCGGTTGTCCCAGCGTGCTGCAAGCGTGTGAGGCTGGGATGGAGGCTTGATCTTCTTTTTTTTTTTTTTGCTTCCTTCCTGGAGGAGGACGCAGCCCACCTGGAGGACTGTCGACGCCATTTGCATGATTGATTTGACACCTGCAGACCAGATTGGACCGAAATGATCAACGTTTGATTATAATATAAAACACGCAGTGCACATTTATTAAGTATATAGGCTATTGTACACCAATTTGACACAAAAATATTTAAGCATGTCATACTTAATGTTTTAAATTTCGCCAATTACGAGTATTAATTTGCTTTTTTTTATATTTTTAACGGCCAGTCGTAAAATCTAATCGCAAACAGGCACTTTTTTAAAGAAACTATGTCGCCATCTTGTGGCCATTATGTCACATTGCAACTACAATCTCATATAATACTGTCTAAATTGCCAGACGTAGAATAATTGTCGTTTTGCCATACTTTTACCCTTTGTTTGAGCAATAACGCCAAAAAAATCTAATGATGTATGATAATTGGACCTCTTAAATCAGGGGTGTCCAAACTTTTTCCACTGAGGGCCGCACACGGAAAAATTAAAGCATGTGGGGGCCATTGTGATATTTTTCATTTTCAAACCATAACAAAATATATGGATTTTTTAAAAATGTATTTTACCTTTAGGGGTGACGGGGACCATAAAGGGTCTCAGTTATTAAAATGTTAAAAATGAGTCTAATTTTTTTTTATTATTTTTTATTTAACGCTTACAGTAAATCTCTAGGTTTTATGGCTTTTCTGTCAAAAACAACTTTGTTTTTTATAGTAAAACTGAAATATGCAGTATTTAGTAATTAGAGCCCTAAAAGATCAATAATGCAGGACACCATTGATTTTAATTATTTAATATTTTTGAGTAATCACAGTGAAAAGATAAATAAAATACCACTAAAATATATGTGGGATCCAAAAGGTGCCCCACTCATAAAGTGATACATTTTTATTAGTTTTTTTTGTTTTTTTTACTTTCAACACTTAAGTTACGAGATCAAATTCAGATATAGCTGTCGATTTTACGTTTGAACTATTATTTTGTTTGTTTTATGCTCTTTTGTCAAAGAAAACTTTGTTTTTATATGGCAACTACACACTATATGCAATATTTACCACATAAAACATTTTAAAGTGAAATATTTGAACTAATTGGAGCTTTGAAAATAATTAATTATAACATGGATTTTTTTGTCTTTTTTTTTTTTTTTTGAGCAGTGGCAAAAAAAGAAAGAGAAAGACAAAAGATAAAAAAACAGCCTGCATGACAGCTTTGTGTCAACATTGCAACTTTTTCTCGTTAGATTTCACCTCATTCCACTTTTTTTAATGTTCTTTTTTATTTTTTGCAATAGCATTTCCAGAATGTGTGGCGGGCCGGTAAAGATTTAGCACAAATGGCCCCCGGGCCGCACTTTGGACACCCCTATCTTAAATACTATTTTTGGCACTGTTGCCACTGGCAACCTTTTTTTCAACAGTGCTGTTAATTTATTAAATATAAACCTGTATTATAACCAGTCTGTGGTAATGTTTTGCTGGTATCTATGATAATTTCCCTCAAAATAAGATATTTTCAAGATTCTTGTACGATAACGTGTCATTTTCCATCGATAATTGTGTCTTTTCTTCGAGTTTGTTCGGAAAAGTACAGCTCCGACATGAACGTAAATTAATATTTATAGTGAGGAATTGTATCTAAAAAGAAATTGAGAGGTAAAAATTGACCCCAAAAACACAAAAAATAGCTCAATAAACTCAAGCATGTCATACTTCATGTTTAAAAATTTGCCAATTACGAGTATTAATTTGCTTTTTAAAAATATTTTTCACGACCAGTCGTGAGGTCTAATCCAAAACAGTCACTTTTTAAAGAAACTATGTCACCATCTTGTGGCCATTATGTCACATTGCAACTACAATCTCATATAATACTGTCTAAGTTGCCAGACGTACAATAATTGTCGTTTGTGCCATACTTTTTTTTAACCATTTGTTTGAGCAATAACTCCAAAAATCTAATGATGTATGATAATTTGACCTCTTAAATACTATTTTTGGCACTGTTGCCACTGGCAACCATTTTTCAACAGTGCTGTTAATTTATTAAATATAAACCTGTATTATAATAACCAGTCTGTGGTAATGTTTTGCTGGTATGTACGATAATTTCCCTCAAAATAAGATATTTTCAAGATTTGTGTACGATAACGTGTCACATTTTCCATCGATAATTGTGTCTTTTCTTCGAGATTGTTCGGAAAAGTACAACTCCGACATGAACATAAGTTAATATTTATAGTGAGGAATTGTATCTAAAAAGAAAATAGACGGAAAATTTGACCCCAAAAACACAAAAAATAGCACAATAAACTGAAGCATGTCATACTTAATGTTTAAAAATTTGCCAATTACGAGTATTAATTTGCTTTTTTAAAATATTTTTCACGAACAGTCGTGAGGTCTAATCCAAAACAGTCACTTTTTAAAGAAACTATGTCACCATCGTGTGGCCATTATGTCACATTGCAACTACAATCTCATATAATACTGTCTAAGTTGCCAGACGTACAATAATAGCCGTGTGTGCCATACTTTTTTTTTTTAACATTTGTTTGAGCAATAACTCCAAAAATCTAATGATGTATGATAACTTGACCTCTTAAATACTATTTTTGGCACTGTTGCCACTGGCAACCTTTTTTTTCAACAGTGCTGTTAATTTTATCAAATACAAACCTGTATTATAACCAGTCTGTGGTAATGTTTTGCTGGTATGTACGATAATTTCCCTCAAAATAAGATATTTTCAAGATTTGTGTACGATAACGTGTCACATTTTCCATCGATAATTGTGTCTTTTCTTCGAGATTGTTCGGAAAAGTACAACTCCGACATGAACATAAGTTAATATTTATAGTGAGGAATTGTATCTAAAAAGAAAATAGAGGTAAAAATTGACCCCAAAAACACAAAAAATACCACAATAAACTCAAGCATGTCATACTTAATGTTTAAAAATTTGCCAATTACGAGTATTAATTTGCTTTTTTAAAATATTTTTCACGAACAGTCGTGAGGTCTAATCCAAAACAGTCAGTTTTTAAAGAAACTATGTCACCATCGTGTGGCCATTATGTCACATTGCAACTACAATCTCATATAATACTGTCTAAGTTGCCAGACGTACAATAATTGTCGTGTGTGCCATACTTTTTTTTACAATTTGTTTGAGCAATAACTCCAAAAATCTAATGATGTATGATAACTTGACCTATTAAATATTATTTTGGCACTGTTGCCACTGGCAACCTTTTTTTTCAACAGCGCTGTTAATTTTATTAAATACAAACCTGTATTATAACCAGTCTGTGGTAATGTTTTGCTGGTATGTACGATAATTTCCCCCAAAATAACACATTTTCCTAATTTTCATTTTATGAACGTAAAACTGTTTGTTTATTTTGTTGACCACTGTCCGAAGAAACAATAAACTAAACTAACTAAAGATTATTGTACGATGACGTGTCATTTTCCATCTGGCAACGTCGTTTTCCTCACAGGCTTCCTTACGCATCTGCGACAACAGAAGGTCAAAGATGGCAGCCTGTACTAAATGGCTCGATAAATGTGTTTTTTCAGCGAGATTGTTCGGAAAAGTACAACTCCGACATGAACGTAAGTTAATATTTATAGTGAGGAATTGTGTGTTATAAGCAATGGGGGTGCACATTGTACTTTGTGCCCCTGGCGAGGTAACTGTGAGCTAATGTTGCTATCGCGGATAGCTATAGCTTCGAAGTCATGAAGTTGTCATTCCCATATACTTGTTTCTCCAGGGTTCTTGTCCACGTCTACGTGTTGTCTGGCCGACGGAGATGCCAGCAAGCAACCGCCGAAATTTACCCCTCCGTCGAAGCCTGTCATCATAGACAGAACACAGACAGCGGCTGCTTTGCGGAAGTATGCTAACACTAATAGACACATGCTAACATGACAAACACAAGCTAACATGGCAAAGACATGCTAACAACTACATGCTAACGCTACAAACACATGCTAATGCTACAAACTGCTAACACTACAAACACATGCTAATGCTACTAACACATGCTAACGCTACAAACACATGCTAACGCTACTAACACATGTTAACACTAATGGGTGAGGGCCGACATCCGGGCAACTGAGCTACATACGGGTTCTTCGAGCCATAGCAACCAGACTGGCGTTGAAAACAAACCGTTGCCATTACTCTTTAACCTGTCGACCTACGCTGGTTAAACCCGTCATTCTGCCTCCAAAATGCCGAAAAACTGTGTTGTTTTTGGTTGTGCTAACCACAACCGGAAACAGGGAAAACAAAAGTTGTATTTTGTTCTGCCAAAGCGTGATAAAAGCCCACAGAGACGAGACAAATGGCTCGCAGCTTTACACCGGGAAAACGAGGACGGTTCTCACTGGAGTCCCCCAAAGTCGGCAGGCAGGCAGGCAGCATCATGGCGGACAGAGACAGTGGAAGTGAGCAGGGAGGAGCAGCCACGGGCCCAGGCTTTGGTTCCATGCACGCTACAGCGGGAGGGACGGGCTCGGCTTCCGGCCTCCAGCATGAGACGCAGGAGCTGACGTCCAAGCGAGTTGACATCCAAAACAAACGCATCTACTTGGACGTCAAGCAGAACGCCGCTTCTTGAAGATAGCCGAAGTCGGGGCCGGTGGCAACAAGAGCCGCCTCACGCTGTCTATGTCGGTGACGGTCGAGTTCCGCGACTACTTGGGGGACTTCATCGAACACTACGCCCAGTTGGGTCCCGGGCATGGTGCAGAATGAGCCGCGGCGGGCCCTGAAAAGCGAGTTCCTAGTGCGGGAGAATCGGAAGTACTACATGGAACTGAAAGAGAACCAGCGGGGACGGTTCTTGAGGATCCGGCAGACCGTGAACAGGGGGCCCGGCTTGGGGTCAGACCATCGCGCTCCCGGCGCAGGTACTTATCGCGTTCCGCGACGCTTTGGCCAAACTTATTGACGATTACGGCGTGGACGAGGAGCCCGCGGAGCTGCCGGAGGGCTCGTCGATGACTGTGGACAACAAGCGCTTCTTCTTCGACGTGGGCTCCAACAAGTACGGCGTGTTCACACAAAGTTGTTGATAACTTCCGCGTCTGTTTCTTAGTAGCGCGCGGGCTAAGCTAACTAGCAAGCTAAGCTAAGCCTGAGAAGCTTTAAAGTTCACTGAGACGAGTCTGACGCAAATAATATATTTTCGTTTTTTCACACGATATGCCAATAAGTAAAAATGCGTAAATGAAGGATTTAACGCAGACTTCCAAGCCACAACGCTCGTTAAATGCTTTTTCTGTCAATGCTGTGTTCGCTGTGAGCTGGTTTGTTTTCAACGAATTCCCGGTTGCTAGGGGATTGGTAGGCGGAAGTGACGTAGGTCCGCCCTCACCCATAGACACATGCTAATGCTACAAACATATGCTAACGCTACTAACACATGCTATCACTACAAACACATGCTAATGTAGTGGAAAGTCCAGGTTGTCAATGAGAACCAAAGTAGATTTAACACAAGAGTTTTATTTTACTCATAATCAAATGGTACAATGGTTGGGTTGAGTTGTCTAGCACACAGAAAGTTTCCCCCCCGGGCGCGCCCGTCACCATGAAAAAGAAGATGGTGGTGCCCAAAACACTCACTTCGTTTGGCTTTATCCCTTTCTTATCTCTCTTGTTAGTGCGTCAATGTCTTATTTTGTTTTCCCTATCTGTTCCATAACAACTCCAATCTTTTAGACAGTCAACACATTCACTAGACAGGTTGGCACGACTTAAAGTTCACTTTTGTCCCACAGAAGAGGAAGAGAAATCAAAATGAGCATACATTTTTGACAGACATGAACTATAGGTCAAAGGTCAGAAATTCTACTACATACCCGCCTTCCAGGGTCTTAAGACCCTGGACCAAAACAATTTCTGATATAGACCACTAAATTAAATCTCTACCGCAGATAGAGGCAAAAACCTCAATGTTTTTATACGAGGCAAAAATTCCGTCTATGACCCTCCTTCAGAGCGATCGCTGTTACCAGCCTGCAGTAAAACCATCTCACAGAACACAATTAGTGGCCTACCCTTTGAGTTAGTAACGTAATACCAAAATACTTTGATCATGAACATAATTAGATGAATATATATATGCTTATTCAAGATGTATTTTCACATTAATAATGAATCAAACAAGATCTGGTTTAGAATTAATATAGACTTATGACTGTAAGCTGTTGCATTATTATTTTTCCCGGCATTTGCAATGAATGTAGTTACCAATTGATTTTGTACACACAACTGAATTTCGTATGAGTCCATGTTCGATTAGTGCTCGTATGGATGGCTCGGTGGTGCCTCAGGCTGGTGGCCTGCCGACACCTCGTTGGGCTTTTGGCTGCCTTGGTGAAGAAAGAGATCCACTCAAACAGTCTGTCTCTGTCTCTTCTTGGGGTGTGGTTCAGTCCATTGGGCAGACTGTTTAATGGCATGTCCGTGCTGGCCGAAATTGGGGAAAAGTATGGGGCTTTGGGGAAGGCGGGGCAAAGTATGGGGCGTTGGGGCTTTGGTCCAGGCCCTCGGCTTGCTTCAACGCCTCCTCGCTGCTTCGGCACTCCCGACACTTCTTTCCACAGCTGCTGGAGTCCCGGTGGACATATTGGCTGGCAACGTTAGTTGTTCTCGTCATCGCTGGCAAGGTGTTGTCTCTCCTCTCGGTTCCTTCCAGTCAGGTATCGGGTGTTGGTCCTGGATCGGCTTTGACCGTGCCCCTCTTAGCGAGTGCAAGGGAATCTGGAGTGGCTGCTATGCCAACACAATGCTAACCTAGCTCAATGCTATGCTAACACAATGCTAACCTAGCTATCAGTGTCACTCCTCTTCGAACCAATGCCTCATGCAGCTGTCATTCACACAGCCTCGTCACACGCACACACTCTTATCTCAAAATGTCTCCCAGCTCTTTTTTTTTATATGCGTCACACAGTCACTCACACACAGAGAATTTACCAGCGAGCAAGAGCTGGTAAATTAAAACAACTGTAATATCGCACAGTCACAATCACCAGTATAGTTAAAAACAAATTCAAATGCCTGGAATTAGCTCGCAGCGCCCACGAGGGGGAGCCTCCCTGCTTAGGCTGCTGCCTCCGCGATCCAACCTCTTGATAAGCGAAAGAAAATAATTATATGGATGGATCATTCACTCATGTGTTTTCTGTACATAACTTTGTCTATTTTCTCACATGCACACACATAACCAACAATTTCCCAGCTCTTGCAGATCAGCGTGGGTGCGAAAAAAGCGTTAGGGAACTCTCACAAAAGCATGAGGGAGAATTAAAACAGATAAGAAACCAGGTGCTACACAAAAGTTATTAAAATACGCAGATATATATATATACATTTAAAAACACACATTTTTATCCCACAAAACACTCCCCCCTGGTCCGGACCAATATAAACAACTAATGCACGCGTGCTTTTGTGGAATCGGCCGTCTCATATAATGGCGATTAACCCATTCAGCGGAGCAAATCCTGCTTTTCCTTCCTGACCAACACGGATAACAGCCTAAGGCGCTGTAGAATTACCAGGAATCACCCTTCAATTTCTACAGTACATCGTGTCTGGTCAGTCCATATAGTTTCACCAAGGCTCTACCATATGGAGCCCTTACTCTATCCATCTATACTGCAGCAAATTTCCAAATTCGTGACAACTTGGCTCAGTTGATCTCCTTTACCGGAGTCACTGAACGATCACCTTATATCAGGCTTTTTACCCGGCTGCAGCTTCCACATAGACAGATACGTAGGACCTTCATAGACGTCATAAATTTGTGTGGGCCAAATGTCACATCAGTTTAGCCAACCTTGCCTTGAATTTCGCTGTGTCCAACTCCGGCTAACCATGTACTTGCAGAAAAGAAATTTTTCGTCTCACATCGTCTATGCTTCTACACTCCAAACCACCAAAATTCTATCAACAATCCCCATTTGTTAAAAACAAGAGATTACAAGTTTTCAACAAACACACAGACAAATGATCACATATAAAACAACTCAAACCAACCAACACATGCCTCAGTCTAGGTTGTTTTTGGAGAACTATCTTTTATGAAAAAAAATTTCAGTTTTCATCTTACCGATCCCGTTTCTCTTCAGACAGACAACTTTTACACAATAAGCAAAATAGCTTACCTTTTATTAGATGCGCGCGTGCAAGCGTTGTCTGCCTGAGAGAGAAGCCGGATCGGATGTTGATTTGCAGAGTTCTGGACCATCCTGTTCGTGACGCCAATTTTGTAGTGGAAAGTCCAGGTTGTCAATGAGAACCAAAGTAGATTTAACACAAGAGTTTTATTTTACTCATAATCAAATGGTACAATGGTTGGGTTGAGTTGTCTAGCACACAGAAAGTTTCCCCCCCGGGCGCGCCCGTCACCATGAAAAAGAAGATGGTGGTGCCCAAAACACTCACTTCGTTTGGCTTTATCCCTTTCTTATCTCTCTTGTTAGTGCGTCAATGTCTTATTTTGTTTTCCCTATCTGTTCCATAACAACTCCAATCTTTTAGACAGTCAACACATTCACTAGACAGGTTGGCACGACTTAAAGTTCACTTTTGTCCCACAGAAGAGGAAGAGAAATCAAAATGAGCATACATTTTTGACAGACATGAACTATAGGTCAAAGGTCAGAAATTCTACTACACTAATGCTAAAAAACACATGTTAACACTAATAGACACATGCTAACGCTACAAACACATTTTAACAACTACAAACACATGCTAACGCTACAAACACATGCTAACACTATAAACACATACTAACGCTAAAAACACATGCTAACACTAATAGACACATGGTAACGCTACAGACACATGCTAACGCTACAAACACATGCTAACACTACAAACACATGCTAACGCTAAAACACATGCTAACACTAATAGACACATGCTAACGCTACAGACACATACTAACGCTACAAACACATGCTAACACTACAAACACATGCTAACGCTACTAACACATGCTAACGCTACAAACACATGTTAACGCTACTAACACATGTTAACACTAATAGACACATGCTAACGCTACAAACATTTGCTAACGCTACTAACACATGCTATCACTACAAACACATGCTAACGCTAAAAAACACATGTTAACACTAATAGACACATGCTAACGCTACAAACACATTTTAACAACTACAAACACATGCTAACGCTACAAACACATGCTAACACTATAAACACATGCTAATGCTAAAAACACATGCTAACATTAATAGACACATGCTAATGCTACAAACACATGCTATCACTACTAACACATGCTATCATTACAAACACATGCTAACGCTACAAGCACATGCTAACGAAATAAGCACATGCTAACTAAGGCTGCAGCTAACGATTATTTTTTTATCGATTAATCTATAGATTATTTTTTCGATTCATCGGTTAATCTATAGATTATTTTTTCGATTAATCTTTAGATTATTTTTCCTTTTACCGATTATTTTTTTATTCAAAATGAAGATGAAAAAATAAATGTAGGCCCGTTTTTTCAAAAGGCATGGCTTTTATTTACAAAAAAAAAGAAGTATGGCCACTCAGTCAACATTGACAACAACATGACTAAATATTCTGTAACAATGTAAACATTTAAAACTTTTAACATTTAATAAAATTAAAAGTAGCTTATTTGCTTTTTAATGTGCAAATATAAAAGTCAACATCCAGTGCAAATCTTAATATTCTGCAATAGTATAAGCATTTCAAAAGTAAAAGTATTGCTTATTTTGCTTTAAAATGTGCATAAATAAAGATAAACATCCAATACAAAAAAGTGCAAAACGAAATATTCTGTAACAACAGTGTAAACATTTCAACAAAAGTGAAAGTATTGCTTATTTGCTAAAATGTGCAAAAATAAAGATAAACATCCAATACAAAAAAGTGCCAATCTAAATATTCTGGAGCACTGTAAACATTAAGTATTGCTTTTAAAATGTGCAAAATAAACATCCAGTCCAACACAGTACACAATAACCAATTCTACTCATTCCAGTGAGTGTCTAACAGTTGTAATGAAGAAAGGTTAGCATGTCTACATGCTTTGGTTCTTTTCTTGTTTACAATATTCCCAGCAGCTGAAAATAGGTGCTCTGAAGGGGTCGATGTGGCTGGAACTGAGAGCTAATTAGCCTTCACCTCAAGCCAGGATTGCGAGTGAGCTGAGCTGCAGTTTAAGTTTCTAGAAGGTCAACGGGCTCATAGTGATGTTACTAGTAGTTGACTGGGAGGTGTTTATTATCATTTGGGGAGAGTCCACTGCCTGATGCTCACCTGCTAAACACCTATCTGCTCGACACTGAAGCGCTGACTACATGCGCTCTGAATACGCACTGCTGATTGGCTGATAATGCTTTGTGTGTACCAATCAGATGGTTGTGTGGGTGGGACAATGCTGCGTGTGTACCAATCAGATGGTTGTGTGGGTGGGACAATGCTGCGTGCTGAGACAGAGGCAGACGGAGCAAAGCAGCTTGTTAAGACTTTAGCTTTAGCTTAGAAACTCGTTCGGTACACCCCCGTGCCGAACCGAAAGCCCCGTACCGAAACGGTTCAATACAAAACACGTACCGTTACACCCCTAGCAGATACAAATGACACATTCATGTTTTTGTGTAATGATGACAACGTATGCTCGCGCGGACGATTGACTAGTTGATGGTTTTCTTTTCAAATGTTCGTTCATAGCCGTTGTGCTGCTATGATAGGCCATTTCCGCTCGACACAGTGTGCATACAACAACATTATTAGGCCGTTTATTGAAATACTCCCACACTTTTGACCACTTTTGGCATGCTTTTCCCCCCTCGCTCGCACCGCTCGCATCGTATTCTTTGATCGTCTGCTTTGCGCTTCGCCATGACGGTAGTGTGCCGTCATTATGCGACGCGTCGACGCACAAAAACGGCGTCGACGTATTTACGTAACCGATGACGTCGACTACGTCGACGCGTCATTTCAGCCTTAATGCTAACGCTACAAACACTTTTAACAACTACAAACACATGCTTACGCTAAGAAACACATGCTAACGCTACAAACACATGCTAACGCTATAAACACATGCTAACACTACTAACACATGCTAACGCTACAAACACATGCTAACACTACTAACACATGCTAATGCTAATAGACACATGCTAATGCTACAAATACATGCTAATGCTACAAACACATGCTAACACTACTAACACATGCTAACGCTAATAGACACATGCTAACGCTACAAGCACATGCTAACACTAACAGACTCCAACTTGAATTGTGTGTCTGTTTTGTCATAAATGTTAGGTTCCTGAGCCCGGAGTTTATCCCGCCTCGCCAAAGGACAGACCGGCTGAAGTTTTACATGGAGAGGAAAGACATGGTCCGCAGGAGGAGCGTGATTGAACTTCCGGAATTCTACGTGGGTAAGTCACTCAGACCAGCAGGATGTCTGCACACAGTGATGGGCAAACTACTTGGAAAATGTAGTAAGTTAAGCTCCTAGTTACACTGTGTTAAAGGGGAACTGCAGGCCTCAAATTTTAACTTTTTAAGGTCAAGTTAAGGTGTTGCCCTAAAGGAGGGCTCATATTTTAGAGCACCAAGGCAAACATTATTTTCTTTCGAGGCAGGGGCTCCAAAGCATATGCATGCATACGTTATATATTTTTGTCATTTTTATGATGCCTTTATCTGTATTGTTACATTTTGATAGAGGGAGGTTTTTTATTTATTTTATAATTATTATTTAAGTTATGTACATGTAGATGATGTATCGGGACATATCCATTAAGAGTTTGAGCAGAAATATGTCATATGAGCGAGTATTGATGTTATTTGAACACTGATACAGTTTGCAGTTAAAAAAGGGACGAGTGAACATCCCAGTAAACAATCTAAAGTCTTTATAAATGAGTTGTGACAATGTTCACGACACATCACCTGCTGCATGTTTCCTCATCTCATTAACTCTTAGTCACAGCAGCTGATGGACGCTCTATTGACAAAATAAAAGTAACATCAAATAGTTTTCTCCTTCGCTGTATACTTTTAGTGTGGGGAAAAGTGCGTCTGTCTCCAATATTGTCCACACTTGTCTCCATCTAAACACAGCAGTGCGCCCTTAAACACACGGCGGGAAGCAAGGGTAAAATGACATTAAACCAAGCACTTGGCTCCGTTTACTCCGAGGGGAAATCACCCAAGCAAAGTCTGTGTCGTTGGTCCGCCATGATTATCAAGTCAAACTATGCTAGTGCACATGCGCCTGACTTCGGGTTGCCTAAAATGCATTAATAAATGGCGGGGTTTCGGTAATTAAAAAATTAGACGTATTACTAACCATCGGGAATTTTATCGCAAATTATCATTATACGGTTTACTGTTCATCCCTTGCCCATTAACAAGTAAAAGGTCAAGGGCGGTCACGGCATGTTCTTGCCGCGGATGTTGGTCAATTTTTTAGGGCATTACGACAAATGACAGGGCGGTCCCGACTTTTGCCGCAGTTGCCGTGGTTAAATTCGAGCCCTGGACCTGCAATTTTGGGGGAATTTTGCCTATCGTTCACAATCATATGAGCGACAAGAACCAACGTCTTTGAACGCTTGAAAGATGCGACTAACGGAGTCACTTTTGTAGCCTTCAAAGCCCTCTAAAAAAAATTAAAAACTCTCCTATCAACATTTTTTGTACATTTTGCAAGTCTATATATAATGTAGAACAGACACAATTATAACAATACATTCATAATAGAGATGTCCGATAATGGCTTTTTTGTCGATATCCGATATTCCGATATTGTCCAACTCTTAATTACCTATTCCGATATCAACCGATACCGATATATACAGTCGTGGAATTAACACATTATTATGCCTAATTTTGTTGTGATGCCCCGCTGGAGTTATTAAAAAATGTAACAAGGTTTTCCAAAATAAATCAACTCAAGTTATGGAAAAAAATGCCAACATGGCACTGCCATATTTATTATTGAAGTCACAAAGTGCATTATTTTTTTAACATGCCTCAAAACAGCAGCTTGGAATTTGGGACATGCTCTCCCTAAGAGAGCATGAGGAGGTTGAGGTGGGCGGGGTTGTAGCGGGGGGTGTATTTTGTAGCGTCCCGGAAGAGTTAGTGCTGGGTCTTTGTTCTGTTGTGATTATGTTGTGTTACGGTGCGGATGTTCTCCCGAAATGTGTTTGTCATTCTTGTTTGGTGTTGGTTCAGAGTGTGGCACATATTTGTAACAGTGTTAAAGTTGTTTATATGCCCACCCTCAGTGTGACCTGTATGGCTGTTGACCAAGTATGCATTGCATTCACTTGTGTGTGTGAAAAGCCGTAGATATTATGTGACTGGGCCGGCACGCAAAGGAAGTGCCTTTAAGGTTTATTGGCGTTTTAAAAAGTCATACATTTTACTTTTTGAAACAGATACCGATCATTTTGAAACAGATACCGATAATTTCCGATATTACATTTTAAAGCATTTATCGACAGATAGTATCGGCAGTCCGATATTATCGGACATCCCTAATTTATAACAAAACTAGTTTTTACATATACAATATTTAACATATTTTGGTCATTTTAAGCATTGCCGGGATATTTTTCCTCAGGGCATTTGTATCCATAGTAACGTACTGGATAAATGTAGGAGCAATGTGAAATGTCTTAAATATCAACATTTCATCATTAACACTCAAGTACACATGTGAACTCATATATATAAACACAATACCACCATAAGGCCTACCTTAAAGCTCAATTAAACACAGAGAACTTCCCTAAACTGTGCTAGCACTGTCGCTAATAACTAAATATATACATAACTAAATATTTCCACCATTATCTATGCTCAATTCTTCAGCTAACAAAAACACAAAAGAACAAAATGTGAAATAAAGTGCCCTGGTTTAAAGGACATGTTTAAACGTCTGCAGGTCTGCCAGTATGGCTGTATTGTATCAAATATATACCGCTTTCTAAAATATACCAGTATTAACTACAGCACTGGTATATCGCCCAGCCCGACTTCCACTACATGCCGGCTACAGACGAACTGAGCAGGTTTCTTTTTGTCCGGTCTGTTACTTCAATAAATCATTCACGACATAGCATCTCGGAATTGTGTGTGCTTACTGGGGATACAGACAAGTACTAAACGCAAGTTTTTTAATTTCAAACGACAGGCCGATTCGGAGTCGCTACAGTCTTGATATCAATTCCCTTGACCCAGCCACACACAAAGAAGTTGTAGGCCTCCATGCTTTTCTAAGTTTTCATCTGGTTTGCCGTGTAGAATGACATCTGTATCACCAGATAGTTTTACATGTCTGGGAACTTGACCGACGGATAATCCTAGAGATCACTCGACAAATCTTTCTCTTTTTTTTTTTGATAACGTATGGGGATCAATTCTATTCCAAAATTTGATTTTTTGGCTCGTATCTAGACCTGGGCCAATCATTTTTGCTTGATGATATATTGGCCTAGAAATTATTGCAGATAGTCGCTACTTATAGCATGTTACTGCCTATCACTATCTGTACTGTATTGTTTTTTAAATATTTTTTTCAGGCAGCATTCTTGCCGTGACCATGTCTGACCCCAATGCCAGTGGTAAAACAAACCGCTTTGTTGGCCTATGCATCCAAAGAGGGGGAAAAGGTCTTGGAGGTACATTTGTCCTGAGGAACATCATCAATAATCAAGGTGTCTTCATTTCTCTACTTTCTTCTTTTTTCCCCTCAAAATACAAAGTGTGAATGCTAATGGCCTGCTTGCACGGTGTAGGTGTGGAGATCTGCTATGAGCTGTACAACCCACGCATTCAGGAGATCCAGGTGTTGAAGCTGGAGAAGCGGCTGGATGACAACCTGATGTACCTGAGGGACGCCCTTCCCATGTACAGCACCGTGGATCCGAACATGAAGCCGACTCCCTTCTCGCCGGCTGGAGAAGTACCGGTTAACACGGTGAGACAGCAAACTAAAGTACATATTAGATTTGCCTGGATTTAGACTCCATGTTTCCCATAGTAAATAATGGAAATAGAAATTATCTGTTCCACAATCAAACTGTCACAATCTCAAAACATTGATTACTGTGCAGTAGGGATGAGCAATACGTATTTCAGCCTCTTGCAATAACAATATATATCACAATATGTTATTTGGTATGTAAATGATAATACAACTATTTAAAAATGGCTTACAAAGGCTCCTAATTTGGCTGCTCCTCAAAATGATTATTAATTTACTTGCTAATTTACTGTTAACAGCTGGTTACTCTCTGTTGTAAAATGTTTCCAGTAGATGTCCGATAATATCGGACTGCTGATAATATCGGCCGATAAATGCTTTAAAATGTAATATTGGAAATTATCGGTATCGGTTTAAAAATTATCGGTATCGGTTTCAAAAAGTAAAATTTATGACTTTTTAAAACGCCGCTGTGTACACGGACGTAGTGAGAAGTATAGAGCGCCAATAAACCTTAAAGGCACTGCCTTTGCGTGCCGGCCCAGTCACATAATATCTACGGCTTTTCACACACACAAGTGATTGCAAGGCATACTTGGTCAAAAGCCATACAGGTCACACTGAGGGTGGCCGTATAAATAACTTAAACACTGTTACAAATATGCGCCACACTGTGAACCCACACCAAACAAGAATGACAAACATTTGGGGAGAACATCCGCACCGTAACACAACAGAACAAGTACCCAGAACCCCTTGCAGCACTAACTCTTCCGGGACGCTACAATATACACCCCCCCTAACCCCCCACCTCAAACCCCGCCCAAGAGCATGTCCCAAATTCCAAGCTGCTGTTTTGAGGCATGTTAAAAAAAATAATGCACTTTGTGACTTCAATAATAAATATGGCAGTGCCATGTTGGCATTTTTTTCCATAACTTGAGTTGATTTATTTTGGAAAACCTTGTTACATTGTTTAATGCATCCAGCGGGGCATCACAACAAAATTAAGCATAATAATGTGTTAATTCCACGACTCTATATATCGGTATCGGTTGATATCGGAATCGGTAATTAAGAGTTGGACAATATCGGAATATCGGATATCGGCAAAAAAGCCATTATTGGACATCTCTAGTTTCCAGCTATACCAGTTGGTGCCCAAAGTCTGGCCCGCGGCCCAAATTTGGGCTGCCAAAGGGTAGCTACCAAATGTAATACATATTCATACTGACCGCTTTTAAGATGCACAATCATTGATGGCATGTCTGCAAAGCTACACTATAAAAAATAAGTCTGTAGCTATTACTGTAAAAACCTTAATTACCGATTCCAATATCAACCGATGCCGATATATACAGTCGTGGAATTAACACATTATTATGCCTAATTTTGTTGTGATGCCCCGCTGAATGCATTAAACAATGTAACAAGGTTTTCCAAAATAAATCAACTCAAGTTATGGAAAAAAATGCCAACATGGCACTGCCATATTTATTATTGAAGTCACAAAGTGCATTATTTTTTTTAACATGCCTCAAAACAGCAGCTTGGAATTTGGGACATGCTCTACCGGCATGAGGAGGTTGAGGTGGGCGTGGTTGGGGGGAAGGGGTAGCGGGGGGTGTATATTGTAGCGTCTCGGAAGAGTTAGTGCTGCAAGGGGTTCTGGGTATTTGTTCTGTTGTGTTTGTTATGTTACGGTGCGGATGTTCTCCCGAAATGTGTTTGTCATTCTTGTTTGGTGTGGGTTCACAGTGTGGCGCATATTTGTAACAGAGTTAAAGTTGTTTGTACGGCGACCCTCAGTGTGACCTGTATGGCTGTTGACCAAGTATGACTTGCATTCACTTGTGTGTGTGAAAAGCCGTAGATATTATGTGATTGGGCCGGCACGCAAAGACAGTGCCTTTAAGGTTTATTGGCGCTCTGTAGTTCTCCCTACGTCCGTGTACCACTCCGTACAGCGGCATTTTAAAAAGTCATACATTTTACTTTTTGAAACCGATAATTTCCGATATCACATTTTAAAGCATTTATCGGCCGATAATATCGGCAGTCCGATATTATCGGACATCTCTAATTTTACTGAAAAAACCTGGCAGTTCTGTCACCAGAATTTTAACGTAAGAACAACAGTGGTACAGTTTTTTTAAATTGCAGTAATTTGGTGTAAAAACCACCTTACATTTTATGTTAAATTCTGGTGACTGAGCTGCCAGTTTTCTTAACGTAAAATCTTTAGATTGATTGATTTATTTTCTCAGGCTAAATAGTTGTGTTTAAATTTAACAACACCTGTTCTACGATAAAGTTGTGACTTTTGGATAACCTTAGTCACAATCCTTCACCCACGTCCTATAATGAAAACCGGAACAACTTCGAAATTTAGCATCCTCAATATGTCTAATCTGTCTGGGTAAAGTTTAAAAGCAATCAGATCAAATTTAATGGAGGAATTTGTTACAGAACAACATCTGGAAATTGTGAAAATCTGCAGAAAATTACCTTTTTGATTGTTTTGAGGGTAGAAATGTACATAAAAAAAGATAACGCTACATTAAAGACGCGTTTGTTCGCTTGTCCCTGTAAAATTTGCTCCATTGTAGGCCAAATTTATAACATATTATGAAGGCAATGTTTTAAATACATTTTAACGTTCCTAGCTGCCAAATCACGTTTTTCTTTACCTATAAAAGTGAACCACTGTACTGCGGAAACTTGAAAAAATAGTGTAACCATTTGTTCAGGGTGCACCCCGCCTTCCGCCCTAGTGCGATAGGCTCCAGCACCCCCCGCGACCCCGACAGGGACAAGTGGTAGAAAATGGATGGATGGATGGCATTGTTCAAGAAAGTGTTTGTGACTTGTGCTTGGGAGGTTAGCCTCTTCACTAAAAAACTAAACTTTGCTCTGGCAGCCTGGACAGGAATACTAATGTCACAGTAAGGGCCAGTTCCTCTTCTATGGGTGTTGTCAAACCTCTTCTCTTTCATGTTAGAAAAACAAAAACAAAAGGTGTAGAAATAATGTCTGTTGTGTAAAATGGTTTTCTCAAACACATTTGTCAAATTAAAGTGGAACTGCACCATTTTTAGAATTTTGCCTATAGTTCACAATCATTATGAGAGACATGACGTCTGATGTATTTTTTTTGCATTCTAACTCAAAAAAAAAAAAATGCCGCCTACATCGGAGCCAATTGTAGCTCCTGTATTTTGCCCATAAAACCCAAAAAATACCAATCCAAAAACTGCCAACAATACTCCATCTACATTTCGTCACTTCAACATTATCCAAGTATGATTGATATTGTTATTATAAGTGCTAATGCAGAAAAACTATTTTCGCGGTGCCGTGATCCAAGCTTGTGTGTCTATATTTACATCGGGTGATAAATGCTGCTTCATTGCTTATGGAAGTTAATTGTTGATCATAAAGCATGCCTCTCACTTGGATAGTAGAAAGACGAGGACGTATTCCGACAAGTTTGTACACTCTGACAGCCAATTCAGACCTGGAAATGGCGAGAACAACAAGAAAAGACGCTTGGTTGCACCCTTTTTTCTTTGCAAGGATTAAGAGTCATTCTACATCTAAAACAGGAATATAACAAGATTCTATCAATCCACATTCTAATGACAGCAGACATTGTACAGTAGGGGATGTTTTATGTTCGTTGGCTCTCATGAAATCTGCACTGAGTAATCAGTGATGTTAGAAGAAAAAAAAAAGCCAACGTCAATGTGTTTTTTATGTTAATGTGCAGTGTATGATCAAAATACATACCGTATTTTTCGGACTATAAGTCATTTTTTTCAGTTTGGCCGGGGTTGCGACTTATACTCAGGAGCGACTTGTGTGTGAAATTATTAACACATTACCGTAAAATATCAAATAATATTATTTAGCTCATTCACGTAAGAGACTAGACGTATAAGATTTCAAGGGATTTAGCGATTAGGAGTGACAGATTGTTTGGTAAACGTATAGCATGTTCTATATGTTATAGTTATTTGAATGACTCTTACCATAATATGTTACATTAACATACCAGGCACGTTCTCAGTTGGTTATTTATGCCTCATATAACGTACACTTATTCAGCCTGTTGTTCACTATTCTTTGCTTATTTTAAATTGCCTTTCAAATGTCTATTCTTGGTGTTGGGTTTTATCAAATAAATTGCCCCAAAAAATGCGACTTATACTCTAGTGCGACTTACCGTATTTTTCGGAGTATAAGTCGCACCTGCCGAAAATGCATAATAAAAAAGGAAAAAAACATGAGTTGCACTGGAACCCGGCCAAACTATGAAAAAAACTGCAACTTATAGTCCGAAAAATACGGTATATATGTTTTTCCCTTCTTTATTATGCATTTTCGGCCGGTGCGATTTATACTCCGGAGCGACTTATAGTCTGAAAAATACGGTAATCCATCCATCCATTTTCTACCGCTTGTCAATATAAATGTTATATGTGTGCCTTTTACTACATTACATATATACTTATAGTGTGTATATGAAACCATAATGAATGTGTTGTAATTGCATTGTAGGCAGAATAGAGCGACTTCCTTAGGCTCCATTGTAAGCAGACTTTTGATCGCATTTATTTACCATTTCGAATACATAAAAAAAACACAAAAAAAACATACATGTTCTTACATAAGGATTGTAAATGATTGGCAAATTTCCCCCCAAAATTGCAGTTCCCCTTTAAGTGCTTAAAAGTAAAAAAAAAAAACAGATTAAACATTGGTTAAATCATGCCCTATTCAAAGAGCTTCAACACATTTGAACATTTGCTGCGACTTGCAAATTCAGGGCGCAATAAACACAAAATAAAAGCCTGCAAAGCCCTGGAGGGACTGACTTTTTAGTGGCTACTTTCTTACAGTCACTGTCATGTCTAGAAAATCCATCATATGATATCTTTCACATCTTCATTCTTCCTCCACCCAGCATAAAGTTAAAATGCGACCAAGACCATGGTCCAAACACTGGGAGCACCCCAAGTACAAAGTCCAGGGCATAGCCTTCGACAAGTGCATCTCCCCAGCGAAGATGGAGGAAGCTCAGAAGTGGGCGAGGCCTTGGCAGGAGTACGACATGTTGAAGGAGTACGACACGTCCAAGCTGGAGAAGGAGATTTACAGTGAGATCCAGGAGGAGATGACTAAGTTGAAAGCAGCCTAAGATGCAAAAATCCGTCTCCTGGAGATACATGACTTCATGGACATGGCCGGACTATGGTCAGTTTTTCAATTTTCAATGCAGAACTCACTGCTGAGACCAATAAATGCCACTTCACAGTGTACCAATACTTGCATTCGTTTGTTTGCACACATGTAGTAATGTAACCCAGACACTAGATGGTATTGTTTCCCTTCGTATGATGGATTCATCAAGCAGTTGCATAACCAAGCCTCTGTATTTGCAGGGAAACTCTTGCCACATTTTTGCAGTTGAATAAACAAAGTAAGCTTAGTGCTCTCCATAGGCATTAAACCATAAAAGGAACCTTTCAGCATAAGATGCAGATTTGACTACATATAAGCATGGTATTCAGAGAAAACGCACCAAGGACACCCAGTAGGGTTTTACTGTTGTGGATGGAAAATTGTGGTGTTGAGAAGGTATGTTAGCGCGTCGCTCAGCTGGTATAAAAACACTTTCCCTCCTTATGTTATGTCTGCCCTGAGCTAATGTGTGGATAAACACACTGAACGAGTCCCTGCCCTCGAATGTCTCTATCTAACAGGATGATATGAAGACAAAATGGCCTTTAATACTGGAGGAGCAGATGTTGACCACCTCATTATGGACCACACAGATGGAGAGATCCATGAGGAGTCGTGATCAAGTGTTCTGAGTGACCGTTAACGTCTTTAAACCACTTTTAGCATCAATGTACACAAAATCTCTTTTTCAGCCCATCGAGGAATGTTTTCCCCCTAAATATCCACCTGTCGAACTGCCTAGAAATGAACTCTTTGGAGCTGCAGCTGCTTTTGTGTACAGTAAATCACCCAGCAGTCACTCCACCACCATCTCGCTTTATCCCCCCACCCCCATGTTCACGTGCAGAGGCAGGAACGGGGGATGTTTATCCTGCAACATGCCGAGTTTCTCCATAAGCATACCGCAACTGGCAAACCAGTTTAAAGCACACAGTTAGTGCTTCAAGGACAGTTCCTGTGTGTGGGGAGGAGAGCTAGATCTCAACTGTATGTTTCTCTCGTGCCCTCAGGTTGACTTCTGTGCACCTGGAGTGAAGTTAAAGCCCCTGGCTGGGAAAGTAGATCAAACACACACACAACTACAGCTCAGAGACAGGCTATCATATCAGCATTCACAGACGGACACCTCCCAACAACGGCAACTGCAAACGTCTGGATTGGCCTGTCTTGTCAGGAAACCAGATACGCTCCATTCATGCTCGCCCGTGGGACCGGTGGGCGGAGCATGCAGGTCTGTTTGACACAAACAAACCTACATCACTCTGGTATGTAAAACTGCTACTTTCTGGACCTTAAAAGCTTCTCGCTTGTGTGCATCAAAGCCAACATGATCACTTTACTGTCCATTCACTTTTACACAGAATAACATCATTTACCATTTGCACTGTCTGAACATGTGTATGTACAGTTTGTACACAATGTAAATGTTTATCGACATAAACTTTTGGGTGTCCACTTGCATACTAAAACAGTGTAAGCATAGGTCTGTCCATTCACATATATACATAGTCTGTACAAAAACATCTGTCACAGCATTTAAACGCAGAAGTAAACCATCTATTCATACATGCACACTAGAGATGTCCGATAATATTGAATACCTACCGATAAATGCTTTTAAATGTAATATCGGAAATTATCGGTTTCAAAAAGTAAAATTAATAACTTTTTAAAACACTGCTGTACAGCGGTATATATTCAGTAAAACACGGACGTAGGGCATACTTGCCAACCCTCCCGAATTTCAGTGCCCCTCCTGAAATTCTCCCGGGCCGACCATTCTCCCGATTTCCACCCGGACAACAATATTGGGGGCGTGCCTTAAAGGCACTGCCTTTAGCGTCCTCTACAACCTGTCGTCACGTCCGCTTTTCCTCCATTCGAACCCGGCCCAGTCACATAATATATGCGGCTTTTACACACACACAAGTGAATGCAAGGCATACTTGGTCAACAGCCATACAGGTCACACTGAGGGTGACCGTATAAACAACTTGAACACTGTTACAAATATGCGCCACACTGTGAACCCACACCAAACAAGAATGACAAACACATTTCGGGAGAACATCCGTACCGTAACACAACATAAACACAACAGAACAAATACCCAGAACCTCTTGCAGCACTAACTCTTCCGGGACGCTACAATATACACCCCCGCCCTCAATCAAACCCCCCTCCTAATTCGGAGGTCTCAGGGTTGACAAGTATGCTGTAGTACAGTGGTCCCCAACCTTTTTGTAGCTGAGGACCGGTCAACGTGATTTTTTTATTTTTTCATAAAGAAATACAATCATGTGTGCTTACAGACTGTATCCCTGCAGACTGTATTGATCTATATTGATATATAATGTATATATTGTGTTTTTTATGTTGATTTAATTTAAAAATATATATATTTTTTTTTTTGATTTTTTTATTTCTTGTGCGGTCGGTACTAATACCGGTCCGCGGCCCGGTGGTTGGGGACCACTGCTCTGGTATACTCTGGACTGAAGCTGTGTGCCTTCATTGTTTTTGAAGCTGTTGTTTTGAGGCATGTTTAAAAAAAATGAAAAAATAATGCACTTTGTGAAAGTCAAAGTATAGTATTTCCCATAGTTGTAGTGGGTATCAGGATTATCTCAGGGAGAGCATGTCCCAAATTCCAAGCTGCTGTTTTGAGGCATGTTAAAAAAAATAATGCACTTTGTGACTTCAATAATAAATATGGCAGTGCCATGTTGGCACTTTTTTCCATAACTGGAGTTGAAGTTGTTCTCTTATTTTGGAAAACCTTGTTTTTGATTGATTGATTGAAACTTGTATTAGTAGATTGCACAGTACAGTACATATTCCGTACAATTGACCACTAAATGGTAACACCCGAATAAGTTTTTCGACTTATCACGTTAATCAATTCATGGTAAAGTTACATTGTTTAATGCATCCAGCGGGGCATCACAACAAAATTAGGCATAATGTGTTAATTCCACGACTGTATATATCTGTATCGGTTGATATCGGAATCGGTAATTAAGAGTTGGACAATATCGGAATATCGGATATCGGCAAAAAAGCCATTATTGGACACCTCTAATGCACACAACGCCAATATGTCTGATCATTTGCATACACATTATGCAAAAATATGATTGGCCATTAACAAGCCACATATTGCAAATGCCAGTCTGACGTCCACATTGACCATCCATTCGCATACACACAATGTACAACATCTACCCTTTGCATTCACACTTACATGTATTTCAAGCATCTGTCTGTCCATTCAGTTCACAGTTACAGTCTTGTAAACATGTATTTCTGTGCATTTGCAAACACATAATATAAACATATTTCTGACCTTCCATTCTGTCTATTCGCATACACATGATAGAAAACATCCGACTGTCCATTCGCATAGGTAAAAAACGTCAAACAACTTTGTTTATTCATGTTCATTTGTCAAAAAACATTCGACTAGCCATTCGCATACACACATAATGTAAAGTTCGGTTTGTCCATTCACTTACACGCAAGTAAAATAAGTAAAACAACTCTGTCCATGTACAACCTCTGGTAAAAAAAATAAAAAATGAAATGGAATGCACCTCCATCAGATTTAATCTGTATGCAGTTAAAAAAGGATTGTTCCTGCCTTGGAGAGCTGTTGCACCAAGTGGACTGACATGAATCATGGCTCCAACACGATGCCAATTGAAACAAAGAAGAGGATTATCAAACTTCAAGAAGGTAAATCCTCACGCAATGTTGCGAAAGACCAAGTACAAACAACACGAGAAGGTTGTAAAAGGCAAGCATACTGGTAGGTCAAGGAAAACATCAAAGCATGAGGACGAAAAAAACTTAAAGCTATATATCTTGGAAATATATAGCAAAACAAATGAAGAACAAATGGGTGCAAACTGGAGCTACCGTCTGTGATCAAACTATAAGAAACCAGGAGTTAGGAAACCAGGAAATAGGATTTAAATAGAAAAAAGCTAAATGAAAACACCTAAACCTAAAAAGACAAGGTTCCAATAGCCTAAGAAAAAGCAATCATTGACTATGGATGACTTGATGAAAGTCATATTCAGTGATGAATCATGAATGTGCATTTGGCAAGGTGATGTTCGCTACCCTTCCGATGAGATTCATGAAGACGACTGCCTGAAGAAAACATATATACCGTATTTTTCGGAGTGTAAGTCGCACCGGCCGAAAATGCATAAGAAAGAAGGAAAAGAAACATATATAAGTCGCACTGGAGTATGAATCGCATTTTTGGGGGATATTTATTTGATAAAACCCAACACCAAGAATATACATTTGAAAGGCAATTTAAAATAAATAAAGAATAGTGAACAACAGGCTGAATAAGTGTACGTTATATGAGGCATAAATAACCAACTGAGAACGTGCCTGGTATGTTAACGTAACATATTATGGTAAGAGTCATTCAAATAACTATAACATATAGAACATGCTATACGTTTACCAAACAGTCTGTCACTCCTAATCGCTAAATCCCATGAAATCTTATACGTCTAGTCTCTTACGTGAATGAGCTAAATAATATTTGATATTTTACGGTAATGTGTTAATAATTTCACACATAAGTCGCTCCTGAGTATAAGTCGCACCCCCGGCCAAACTATGAAAAAAACTGCGACTTATAGTCCGAAAAATACGGTAGTCATACAGTCATTGATGGTATAGAGCTGCATGTCAGGTAATGGCAATGGGAAGATGGCTGTCATTACATCTTTGGTAAATGCAGAATTTTATATTGACATTTTGGACACTTTTCATATTCTATCAATCGAAAAGATGTTTGGGGATGATGACACTTTAAGAAGATAATCCATACTGCCATTGAGCAAAAACGCAAGATTTTCCATGAAGAAAGATACATATATGGTCAATGTCATGACCTGCAAATAGTCCGGATCTCAATCCAATTGAAAACGTGTGGTAGAAATTGAAGAAAAGGGTCAATGACAAGACTCCAACCTGCAAAGCTGATCCGACAACAGCAATCAGAGAAAGTCGGAGCAAGATTGGTAAACAGTACTGTTTGCCACTCATTAAAGGCCTACTGAAATGAATTTTTTTTATTTAAACGGGGATAGCAGATCCATTCTATGTGTCATACTTAATCATTTCGCGATATTGCCATATTTTTGCTGAAAGGATTTAGTATAGAACAACAACGATAAAGTTCGCAACTTTTGGTCTCTGATAAAAAAAAAGCCTTACCCCTACCGGAAGTAGCGTGACGTAGTCAGTTGATCGCCTCCTCATATTTTCCTATTGTTTTCAATGCAGCTAGAGCGATTCGGACCGAGAAAGCGACGATTACCCCATTAATTTGAGCGAGGATGAAAGATTCGTGGATGAGGAACAATAGAGTGACGGACTAGAATGCAGTGCAAGACATATCTTTTTTTGCTCTGACCGTAACTTAGGTACAAGCTGGCTCATTGGATTCCACACTCTCTCCTTTTTCTATTGTGGATCACGGATTTGTATTTTAAACCACCTCGGATACTATATCCTCTTGAAAATGAGAGTCGAGAACGCGAAATGGACATTCACAGTGACTTTTATCTCCACGACAATACATCGACGAAACACTTTAGCTACGGAGCTAACGTGATAGCATCGTGCTTAACAGCATATAGAAACAAAATAAATAAATCCCTGACTGGAAGGATGGACAGAAGATCAACAATACTATTAAACCATGAACATGTAAATACACGGTTAATGCTTTCCAGCTTGGCGAAGCTTAAAAATGCTGTTGCTAACGACGCCATTGAAGCTAACTTAGTAACGGGACCTCACAGAGCTATGATAAAAACATTAGCGCTCCACCTACGCCAGCCAGCCCTCATCTGCTCATCAACACCCGTGCTCACCTGCGTTCCAGTGATCGACGGAAGGACGAAGGACTTCACCACGATCATCCGTGTGGTCGGTGGCTAACGTCGGCTAGCGCGTCTGCTATCCGAGTCAAATTCTTCCTGGTTGTGTTGCTGTAGTCCGCCGCTAATACACCGATCCCACCTACAACTTTCTTCTTTGCAGTCTTCGTTGTTCATTAAAGAAATTGCAAAAGATTCACCAACACAGATGTCCAGAATACTGTGGAATTTTGCGATGAAAACAGAGCTATTTGTGTTTCACTGGTTACGTCACGCGCATACGTCATCATCCAAAGACGTTTTCAACCGGAAGTTTAGCGGGAAATTTAAAATTGCACTTTATAAGTTAACCCGGCCGTATTGGCATGTGTTGCAATGTTAAGATTGCATTATTGATGTATAAACTATCAGACTGCGTGGTCGGTAGTAGTGGGTTTTAGTAGGCCTTTAAGTTCATGCCTCAGAGACTGCAAGCATACAAGCCAGAGGTTGTGCAACAACACAATTCTTGATTTATTTTCGTGTTTCTTAAAGCCAGGAAGTTGCCAATTGAAATGATTATAGTTTTTTGTCACGTCTGTTATCTGCTTTTCTTCCTACAAAATTGAACAAATGAATCAATGTCCTTTAAGACTGGTGATGCCATCATAGTACCTATGTCAAAAAACATCCGACTGTCCATTCACATACACATAATGTAAAGTTTGGTTTGTCCATTTATTTACACACATAAATCAAACAAGTAACACAACTCTCTCTCCATCCACGCACACATGTTAAGAACAATCAGACTGTCCATTCGCGTACACAGATAATAAAATGTTTGGTTTGTCTATTCACTTACGAGTAAAATGATAAATGATAAATAAATAAGCAAAACAACTATCTTTCCATGCATGTACATATAGTACAGGCCAAAGGTTTGGACACACCATCTCATTCAATGCGTTTTCTTTATTTCCATGACTATTTACATTGTAGATTGTCACTGAAGGCATCAACACTATGAATGAACACATGTGGAGTTATGTACTTAACAAAAAAAGGTGAAATGACTGAAAACAGGTTTTATATTCTAGTTTCTACAAAATAGCCACCCTTTGCTCTGATTACTTTTTTGCACACTCTTGGCATTCTCTCCATAAGCTTCACCTGAAATGGTTTTCACTTCACAAGTGTGCCTGAAGCTCATCGAGAGAATGCCAAGAGTGTGCAAAGGGTGGCTATTTTGAAGAAACCAGAATATAAAACATGTTTTCAGTTATGTTGCCCTTTTTTGTCAACTCCACTCACATTCATAGTTTTGATGCCTTCAGTGACAATCTACAATGTAAATAGTCATGAAAATAAAGAAAACGCATTGAATGAGGAGAAGGTGTGTCCAAACTTTTGGCCTGTACTGTATGTTCAAAAACATCTGACTGTCCATTCGCATACACATACAAAGCTTGGTTTGTCCATTCGGTTACACACACAAGTAAAATAAAAAAATTATCTGTCCATCCATGTACATATTTAAAAAAAATAACATCCGACTATCCATTGTGGCTATTCATTTAAACATCTACATAGTGAAAGCATCTGTCTGTCCTTTCGCACATAATTTAAACAACCGTCCACACATTCGCATTCTTCAATAATTTCAAGATTTCTGACACAACAGGGGGGTGCTCAATGTGTTTGAGCGATGTCAGTACATATGACAAGTGCAACAGGATACTCGGCCCCCCCATAGTTCTCAGGTAAATTACGTCCTCCTGTCACTGTGTGTGGAAGCGTAGATGTGTGTGTGTGTGTGTGTAGACGCTAACGTCGGGCCACCCGTAGTCACGGCTAAATTACACACTTGAGTTTCACCATATGCTTGCAGCCAAATGACACGGCCGTCTGCTCTTCTCTGACCCGTCCCTGCGGCCCTCGGTGGGCTCCTGCTGCCATCACTCTCTCTTTTTTTTGTGTGTGTTGCGCACACAAGCAGAGAGCGCGGCGGCAGCTGTTGGCGTACGTTGCGAGCAGCTGATGCCTGCAGCTTAAGAGTCACTTTCTTAATCCCATCCTGTGTGGCAAGATTCACTGGAAATTTAGGGCCCACGCAGGGCTTAATAAATGTGCCGCGGACAAAAATGTCAATCAAACGAAGGCGTGTTTCCGTTTCGGGAAAACGCACATCGACTCCTCGGAAAAAACTTGATTGACAGATTAAGCAGGAGAACCCACTCCTCCCGGATAGCACACACTTGACACTTTTCGATGAAGTACATGCATGATACAACTCAAATTACTCGCACTTGACAAAGTGTCACAGGTGAGGGAAGACTTTCTACTGTCATCTTTATGTCTTTGCGGTTATAGAGCATGAGAAGTAAAACGTGAAAAGCCAGCTGCGCGTTATTCGAAATATAATGAGCGCTGTTCGACCTCATTGCACACCACACCTTTCTGTAGACATTGTTCATTTAACACCTTTTTGACAGCATCCATCAAAACTCTGCATTATTATATTTTATGTATGCAGAATTGTGCAGAGGTGTGCAAATAGAAAAATCTCCATTGGAAAAAAACAACCTTTATAAACAATCCATTGTGTATCCATAGGGATTTATGAAGACGACTGCCTGAAGAAAACATGCAGTAAACCTCTAAAGTGTCTCTTCGCATATACACATCATGTAAACATATTTTTGGCCATTAACAAACACACTGTCACTGCGAAAATCTTGTTTGTCCATTCACGTACGCTCATTATGTAACATCTGTCAGTACACATATACACACCACGTTAACATGGGTCTGGCCATTGACACATGCACAAAAAGCAAACATACACTACCGTTCAAAAGTTTGGGGTCACATTGAAATGTCCTTATTTTTTAAGGAAAAGCACTGTACTTTTCAATGAAGATAACTTTAAACTAGTCTTAACTTTAAAGAAATACACTCTATACATTGCTAATGTGGTAAATGACTATTCTAGCTGCAAATGTCTGGTCTGTGGTACAATATCTACATAGGTGTATAGAGGCCCATTTCCAGCAACTATCACTCCAGTGTTCTAATGGTACAATGTGTTTGCTCATTGGCTCAGAAGGCTAATTGATGATTAGAAAACCCTTGTGCAATCATGTTCACACATCTGAAAACAGTTTAGCTCGTTACAGAAGCTACAAAACTGACCTTCCTTTGAGCAGATTGAGTTTCTGGAGCATCACATTTGTGGGGTCAATTAAACGCTCAAAATGGCCAGAAAAAGAGAACTTTCACCTGAAACTCGACAGTCTATTCTTGTTCTTAGAAATGGAGGCTATTCCACAAAATTGTTTGGGTGACCCTAAACTTTTGAACGGTAGTGTATGTCTGTCAATTTGCATACACAAACTAGGCAAACATCTGCTCATTTGCATACAGACATCATATAATAGCTGTCTAAAAACAACCTTTTTTAAACAATTCATTGTGTGTCCAACGAGATTTATGAAGACGACTGCCTGAAGAAAACATGCAGTAAACCTCTAAAGCAGCGTTTCTCAAAGTGTGGGGCGCGCCCCACTGGTGGGGAATAGAGACATGACAGGTGGGGCGCGAGGAACGGGAGGAAATTTCACTTTAATTTTTTTTTTTTTTTCAATTATATTCTTAGATTTTTTTTTTTACTATGCTTTCATTTTCTATACACACTGTAAATCACTTTGTGATTCTGTCTGTGAAATCCGCTATATAAATAAATGTAAATTACTTATTCTTCCTGTAGGCTTTAAATTTCTAGGTAGGAGCGAAAGTTTGACAGACATAGCAACAGTAACTAATGGGGGCGGGGCTAAGCGGAAGCTTTGTGAATGGCGAGTCACTGTGCGAGGATTTGCTGTTTTGCAAATACATAAAAAATAGAGCCACTGCTGATTAGCTGTTCAAGATAATGGACCGTTTCCTCAAAGAACACGACCTTAAATGGGAAAACTGTGTGGCTTTTGCTCTGATGGTGCACAGACCATGGCAGGGTAAAGAAACGGGCTGCAGGCTCTATTAAAGAGGGTTGCGCCAAATGCGCATTGAACACACTGTGTCATTCACCGGGAAACACTCGCGTCAAGGCAGCTCAGCCCCAAACTCAATGAGGTTTTAACAGTGGCAGTGTCAAGCCTGCAACCCCGATTTGAAAAGCTGTGCAGTGCAAAACAGGCTCATTGCAGCCACTAATGCTGGAGTACTGTAAAACTCATGTTCACTTGCCCTGTCTTGCCAAATGCATTAGCTCCTCCTTTTTTTTTGCAAAGATTGAGAAGTGGCACTTTTATTTTTATTTATTATTGAACTTGATGCAAGTTATTTGATTTATTATTGAACTTGATGCAAGTTATAACACTTTTATTTGATTTATTATTGAACTTGATGCAAGTTATAACACTTTTTTTGATTTATTATTGAACTTGATGCAAGTTATAACACGTTTTTTTATTTATTATTGAACTTGATGCAAGTTATAACACTTTGTTTGATTTATTATTGAACTTGATGCAAGTTATAACACTTTTATTTGATTTATTATTGAACTTGATGCAAGTTATAACACTTTTTTTGATTTATTATTTAACTTGATGCAAGTTATAACACTTTTGTTTTATTTATTATTGAACTTGATGCAAGTTATTTTATTTGATATTGAACTTGATGCAAGTTATACCACAGCTGCACAGTTATTTTATTTATTATTGAACTTGATGTTATTTTATGTTATTGAGTTTGAATGTATACAACTTGATGTTACTTGATGTTCAATAAATTTGAAAATGTTAAGCTTGCCATTAGCGTTCTGTTGGGGCGATGGGGGCAGGTGGGGCTTGAAAACTCCCCTTTGTCCAAAGTGGGGGATGACAAAAAAAGTTTGAGAACCACAGCTCTAAAGTGTCTCGTCACAAAAAGACATCATGTAAACATATTTTTGGGCATTAACAAGCACACAAAACAAACTGTCATTGAGTAAATCTGTTTGTCCATTCACGTTACGCACATTACTTAATATCAGTCTATCAATTCACATATACACACCACGTTAATATGGGTCTGGTCATTGACACATGCACAAAAAGCAAACATATGTCTGTCCATTTGCATACACACACTAGGCAAAAATCTGCTCATTTGCATACAGACATCATTTAATATCTGTCTAAAAACGACCTTTTTTTAAACAATTCATTGTGTGTCCAACGAGATTTATGAAGACGACTGCCTGAAGAAAACATGCAGTAAACCTCTTAAGTGTCTCTTCGCATATACACATCATGCAAACATATTTTTGGGCATTAACAAACACACAAAACACACTGTCACTGCGAAAATCTGTTTGTTCATTCAGGTACGCACATTGTGTAACATCTGTCAATACACATATTGACACATGCACAAAAAGCAAACATATGTCTGCCAATTTGCATACACACACTAGTCAAAAATCTGCTCATTTGCATACAGACATCATATAATATCTGTCTAAAAACAACCTTTTTTAAACAATTCATTGTGTGTCCAACGAGATTTATGAAGACGACTGCCTGAAGAAAACATGCAGTAAACCTCTAAAGTGTCTCGTCACAAAAAGACATGTAAACATATTTTTGGGCATTAACAAGCACACAAAACAAACTGTCATTGAGTAAATCTGTTTGTCCATTCACGTTATGCACATTACTTAATATCTGTCTATCAATTCACATATACACACCACGTTAATATGGGTCTGGTCATTGACACATGCACAAAAAGCAAACATATGTCTGTCCATTTGCATACACACACTAGGCAAAAATCTGCTCATTTGCATACAGACATCATATAATATCGGTCTAAAAACAACATTTTTTTAAACAATTCATTGTGTGTCCAACGAGATTTATGAAGACGACTGCCTGAAGAAAACATGCAGTAAACCTCATAAGTGTCTCTTCACATATACACATCATGCAAACATATTTGTGGGCATTAACAAACACACACAGAACAAACACTGCGAAAATCTGTTGGTCCATTCACGTATGCACATCTGTCAATACAAATATACACACCACGTTAAGTCTAGTCATTGACACATGCACAAAAAGCAAACATATGTCTGTCAATTTGCATACACACACCAGGCAAAAATCTGCTCATTTGCATACAGAAATAATAGCTGTCTAAAAACTACCTTTTTTTAAACAATTCATTGTGTGTCCAACGATTTATGAAGACGACTGCCTGAAGAAAACATGCAGTAAACCTCTAAAGTGTCTCTTCGCATATAGACATCATGTAAGCATATTTTTGGGCATTAACAAGCACACAAAACAAACTGTCATTGCGGAAATCTGTTTGTCTGTTCACGTTACGCACATTACCTAACATATGTCTATCAATTCACATATACACACCACGTTAATATGGGTCTGGTCATTGACACATGCACAAAAAGCAAACATATGTCTGCCCATTTGCATACACACACTAGGCAAAAATCAGCTCATTTGCATACAGACATCATATAATATCTGTCTAAAAACGACCTTTTACAAACAATTCATTGTGTGTCCAACGAGATTTATGAAGACGACTGCCTGAAGAAAACATGCAGTAAACCTCTAAAGTGTTTTTTCGCATATACACATCATGCAAACATATTTTTTGGGCATTAACAAACACACAAACTGTGATTGCGAAAATCTGTTGGTCCATTCACGTACGCACATCATGTAACATCTGTCAATAGACATGTACATACCACGTTAACATAGGTCTGGCCATGGACACATGCACAAAAAGCAAACATATGCCTGTCAATTTGCATACACACACTAGGCAAAAATCAGCTCATTTGCATACAGACATCATTATTGAAAACCTAAATGCTTTCTTGCCCAGTTCAGTTCTTACTTTGGGTACGACAAATTGCAGAACATTCATTGAACGAAGATTGTGACTTCCTTGTTTCTTTGTTAAAAGACAAGACAGATAAGATGGAGTGATACCCAGAATGGTTTTGTAGATGAAAACATACCAAAGATTGAGGCGTCGAGCACTTAAAGATGTCCAGTTAACCATTGAGTATAATACGCAACGGTGAGTAAGGGGAGCGCAGTTGGTGATAAATCTCAGTGCACCGTGGTACACACTATCCAGCTTGTGGAGACAACCAGCAGTAGCATTCATGTACAACACATCTCCATAGTCAATAACAGGTAAGAAGGTTGTTTCCACCAATTTCTGTTTCACAGTAAAAGAAAAACAAGACTTGTTTCTATAATAAAATCCCAGTAAAAGTTTCAGTTTTTTTACAACATACTGAATGTGCTCCTTAAAACTCAAGTGGTCATCAATTAAAAATCCTAAATATTTAAAAGCACATACTAACATAATTTGTTGCCCATTTCTTGTTAAAATGTTCTCACACAGTGCTGATCTTACAGTTTTTGATGTGGTAAAGAACATACACTTTGTTTTCTCTGCATTTAAAACCAGTTGAAGATAGCAAAGTTGTTCTTGTACTCTGTCAAATGCATGTTGTAGATATTTAAAGGCCTCAGCAGGAGTGGGTGCTGTACAGTATATGACAGTATCATCAGCATAGAAATGGAATATGGAATCATATAATATCTGTCTAAAAACAACCTTTTTTAAACAATTCATTGTGTGTCCAATGAGATTTATGAAGACGACTGCCTGAAAAAAACATGCAGTAAACCTCTAAAGTGTCTCGTCACAAAAAGACATCATGTAAACATATTTTTGGGCATTAACAAGCACACAAAACACACTGTCACTGCGAAAATCTGTTTGTTCATTCACGTACGCACATTATGTAACATCTGTCAATTCACATACACATACCACGTTAACATAGGTCTGGTCCATGACATATGCACAAAAAGCAAACATGTTTGTCATTTGGCATACACACACTAGGCAAACATCTGCTCATTTGCATACAGACATCATATAATATCTGTCTAAAAACGACCTTTTACAAACAATTCATTGTGTGTCCAATGAGATTTATGAAGACGACTGCCTGAAGAAAACATGCAGTAAACCTCTAAAGTGTCTCTTCGCATAAACACATCATGTAAACATATTTTTGGGCATTAACAAACGCACAAAACAAAACTGTCACTGCGAAAATCTGTTGGTCCATTCACGTACGCACATTATGTAACATCTGTCAATTCACTTATACATACCACGTTAACATAGATCTGGTCCATGACATATGCACAAAAAGCAAACATATCTGTTATTTTGCATACACACACTAGGCAAAAATCTGCTCATTTGCATACAGACATTATATAATAGCTGTCTAAAAATGACCTTTTTTAAACAATTCATTGTGTGTCCAATGATTTATGAAGACGACTGCCTGAAGAAAACATGCAGTAAACTTCTTAAGTGTCTCTTCGCATATACCTGTAGACATCATGTAAACATATTTGTGGGCATTAACAAGAACACAAAACAAACTGTCATTGAGGAAATATGTTTGTCCGTTCACATTACGTAACATCTGTCTATCAATTCACATATACACACGACACCTGCAGAAAAAGCAAACATGTCTGTCAATGTGCGTACACACACTAGGCGAAAATCTGGTCATTTGCATACAGACATCATATAATATCTGTCTAAAAACAACCCTTTACAAACAATTCATTGTGTGTCCATTGAGATTTATGAAGACGACTGCCTGAAGAAAACATGCTGTAAACCTGTTAAGTGTCTCTTCGCATATAGACATCATGTGAACATATTTGTGAGCATTAACAAACACACACAACAAACACTGCGAAAATCTGTTGGTCCATTCACGTCTGCACATTATGTAACATCTGACTGTCAATTCACATATACACACAGCACGTTAACATGGGTCTGGTTATTGAAACATGCGCAAAAAGCAAACATATGTCTGTCAATTTGCATACACACACTCGGCAAAAATCTGCTCATTCGCATAGAGACATCATATAATAGCTGTCTGTCAGTTCACATGTGCACATAATATAAACGAGTGTCTGGCGAATGACATATGCACAAAAAGCAAACATCTGTCTGTCAATTTGCGTATATACACAATGTGAAAATATGTCCATTACAATACAAACATTTGCTGTAACATCTGTCTGTCAATTCACATATACAAACAATATAAACTACTGTGTGGCCATTGACATATGCACAAAAAGCAAACATCTGTATGTCAGTTTGCTTACACACCCAATGCAAAAATCTGTTAATTCAAATACAAAAATCATCTGCTGTAACATCTGTTTGTCAACTCACATATACACATGGTGTGTTATTGTCTGGCCATTGACGTATGCCCCATAAAGAAAATATTTGTCTTTCGATTTGCGTACACACACAATGCAAAATGTACACACACCATGTACAGTAACAGCTCTCTGACAACTGACTGTACTTATACACATCATATACTGTCTATTTGCAAACCACATTGTCTATTCGTATAGTGCACACATCATTTTAAACATATGTCTGGCCAGTCACACATGCTGTAATGTAAAACAAACGTCAGTCAATTCATTAACCATGCAGGGGGTGAACTGTTATTCTGCACACACAATGAAAACATTTTTTAAACACAAACCAAACAAAAGGGATTCATTACAAACTACTCATATTTTAGTGAATGTAACATTTATCTAAGGCTTAGACAAACTTTAATGATCCGCAAAGGAAACCTATGTTTTCTGTACATAAAAAACAAACGCATGGTTGTATAAATCTTCTACAAAACCAAAAACCAGTGAAGTTGGCACGTTGTGTAAATGGTAAATAAAAGCAGAATACAATGACTTGCAAATCATGTTCATCTTATATTCAAGTGAATAGACTGCAGAGACAAGATACTTAACGTTCAAACTGAGAACGTTTGTTATTTTTTGCAAATATTAGCTCATTTGGAATTCGATGCCGGCAAGTGTTTCAAAAAAGCTGGCACAAGTGGCAAAAAAGACTGAGAAAGTTGAGGAATGCTCATCAAACACTTATTTGGAACATCCCACAGGTGAACAGGCTAATTGGGAACAGATGGGTGCCATGTGGGTGCCATGATTGGGTATAAAAGCAGCTTCGATGAAATGCTCAGTCATCCACAAACAAGGATGGGGCGAGGATCACCACTTTGTGAAGAAATGCGTGAACAAAGAACAACATTTCTCAACCAGCTATTGCAAGGAATTTAATGATTTCACCATCTACGGTCCGTAATATCACCAAAAGTTTCAGGGAATCTGGAGAAATCACTGCACGTAAGCGATGATATTACGGACCTTTGATCCTTCAGGTGTTACTGCATCAAAAAGCAACATCAGTGTGTAAAGGATATCACTGCATGGGCTCAGGAACACTTCAAAAAACCACTATCAGTAACTACAGTTGGTCGCTACATCTGTAAGTGCAAGTTAAAACTCTACTATGCAAAGCGAAATCCATTTATCAACAACACCCAGAAATGCCACCGACTTCGCTGGGCCCGAGCTCATCTAAGATGGACTGATGCAAAGTGGAAAAGTGTTCTGTGGTCTGACGAGTCCACATTTCAAATAGTTTTTGAAAACTGTGAACGTCGTGTCCTCCGGGCCAAAGAGGAAAAGAACCATCCGGATTGTTATAGGCGCCAAGTTCAAAAGCCAGCATCTGTGTTGGTATGGGGGTGAATTAGTGCCCAAGGCATGGGTAACTTACACATCTGTGAAGGCACCATTAATGTTGAAAAGTACATACAAGTTTTGGAGCAACATATGTTGCCATCCAAGCAACGTTACCATGGACGCCCCTGCTTATTTCAGCAAGCCACATTCTGCACGTATAACAACAGCGTGGCTTCACAGTAAAAGAGTGCAGGTACTAGACTGGACTGCCTGTAGTCCAGACCTGTCTCCCATTGAAAATATGTGGCGCAATATGAAGCGCAAAGTACGACAACGGAGACCCCGGACTGTTGAACAACTTAAAGGCCTACTGAAATGATTTTTATTTATTTAAACGGGAATAGCAGATCCATTCTATGTGTCATACTTGATCATTTCGCTATATTGCCATATTTTTGCTGAAAGGATTTAGTAGAGAAAATCGACGATAAAGTTCACAACTTTTGCTCGCTGATAAAAAAAGCCTTGTCTGTACCAGAAGTAGCGTGATGTCACAGGAGCTAGTATTCCTCACAATTTTCCATTGTTTACAATGGAGCGAGAGAGATTCGGACCGAGAAAGTGACGATTACCCCATTAATTTGAGCGAGGATGAAAGATTTGTAGATGAGGAACGTTACAGTGAAGGACTTGAGAGGCAGTGATGGACGTATCTTTTTTCGCTCTGACCGTAACTTAGGTACAAGCTGGCTCATTGGATTCCACACTCTCCTTTTTCTATTGTGAATCACGGATTTGTATTTCAAACCACCTCAGATACTATATCCTCTTGAAAATGAGAGTCGAGCACGCGAAATGGACATTTAAAGTGACTTTTATCTCCAAGACAATACATCGGTGACACACTTAGCTACTGAGCTAACGTGATAGCATCATTCTCAAATGAAGATATAAACAAAATAAATAAACCCCTGACTGGAAGGATAGACAGAAAATCAACAATAATATTAAACCATGTACATGTAACTACACGGTTAAAAATTCTCAGCCTGGTAAGGCTAAACTATGCTGTTGCTAATGACGCTAAGGCTAATTTAGCAACCAGACCTCACCGAACTATGTACTCTCTCCTTTTTCTATTGTGTATCACGGATTTGTATTTTAAACCACCTCGGATACTATATCCTCTTGAAAATGAGAGTCGAGCACGCGAAATGGACATTTAAAGTGACTTTTATCTCCAAGACAATACATCGGTGACACACTTAGCTACTGAGCTAACGTTATAGCATCGTTCTCAAATGAAGATAGAAACAAAATAAATAAACCCCTGACTGGAAGGATAGACAGAAGAGCAACAATACTATTAAACCATGTACATGTAACTACACGGTTAAAAATTCTCAGCCTGGTAAGGCTTAATAATGCTGTTGCTAACGACGCTAAGGCTAATTTAGCAACTTAGCAACCGGACCTCACAGAACTATGATACAAACATTAGCGCTCCACCTACGCCAGCCAGCCCTCATCTTCTCATCAACAGCCGTGCTCACCTGCGTTCCAGCGATCAACGGCGCGACGAAGGACTTCATCCGTGGGTTTGGCGGCAAGCATCGGCTAGGCGTCTTCTATCAGGGTAAGTAGTCCTTGTTGTGTTGCTGTAAGTATTGTACTTAGCCGCTAAGACACCGATCGATCCCACCTACAACGTTCTTCTTTGCAGCCTCCATTGTTCATTAAACAAATTGCAAAAGATTCACCAACACAGATGTCCAGAATACTGTGGAATTTTGTCGAAGAAAACAGAGCTTTGTGTATTGTGTCCAATAGGGCCCAAACATTTCCGTGCATTTTTTGACGTCACGCGCATAAATCATATCCAAAGGAGTTTTTCAACCGGAAGTGTGGTGGGAATTTTAAAATTGCACTTTATAAGTTAACCCGGCCGTATTGGCATGTGTTTCAATGTTAAGATTTCATCATTGATATATTGATTGATTGATTGATTGAGACTTTTATTAGTAGGTTGCACAGTGAGGTACATATTCCGTACAATTGACCACTAAATGGTAACACCCGAATAAGTTTTTCAACTTGTTTAAGTCGGGGTCCACTTAAATTGATTCATGATGCAGATATATACTATCATATATACTATCATCATAATACAGTCATCACACAAGATAATCACATTGAATTATTTACATTATTTACAATCAGGGGTGTGGAGGGGGGGGGGGGGGTATGGACATCAAGTAGTGGACATAGAGAGAGAGAGAGAGAGAGAGATCAGAAGGCATAAGAAAAAGAAAAAGTATCTGCATTTGATTGTTTACATTTGATTATTAGCAATCCGGGGAGGGTGTTAGTTTAGGGTTGTAGCTGCCTGGAGGTGAACTTTTATTGCGGTTTTGAAGGAGGATAGAGATGCCCTTTCTTTTATACCTGTTGGGAGCGCATTCCACATTGATGTGGCATAGAAAGAGAATGAGTTAAGACCTTTGTTAGTTCGGAATCTGGGTTTAACGTGGTTAGTGGAGCTCCCCCTGGTGTTGTGGTTATGGTGGTCATTTACGTTAAGGAAGTAGTTTGACATGTATCAGACTGCGTGGTCGGTAGTAGTGGGTTTCAGTAGGCCTTTAAGCTGTACATCAAGCAAGAATGAGAGTGAATTCCACCTGAAAAGCTTCAAAAATTGGTCTCCTCAGTTCCCAAACGTTTACTGAGTGCTGTTAAAAGGAAAGGCCATGTAACACAGTGGTAAAAATGCCCCTGTGCCAACTATTTTGCGATGTGTTGCTGCCATTAAATTCTAAGTTAATGATCATTTGCAAAACAAACATTACATATCTTGTCTCTGCAGTCCATTCAATTGTATATAAATTGAAAAGGATTTGCAAATCATTGTATTCTGTTTTTATTTACCATTTACACAACGTGCCAACTTCACTGGTTTGGGGTTTTGTATTACAAACTACTCATATTTTATCCAAGACTTAGACAAACTTTATTGATCCACAAAGGAACCCAATTTTTTTCTATACACAAAAAACAAACGCATGGTTATATAACTCTTCTACAACAACAATATACTGCTTACATCAGTGCTCCAAAGATAACAGAGATTATGTCTTTTTTTAGTACGAGAGAAAAATGAGTATAAATGTTTCATCCAAGAGAATAGCTATCTTTGTTTCTAGAAAAGATCATGCCTTTTTCCACTGGGTCACATGTTTATAAAAAAAAAAAAAAGCACTTATTGTATCCCACATTCTATTAATTGTACTCGGATAACAAAAATAACTTGAGTGCCGTGACCGGCTGGCTTACAAACATCCAAGCATGTGTCGTCAAGACTGAGGATTTTACAGCTTTTGGGTCATATGTTAAATAGTGTGCCAGAGTGGCCCTCGGTCATATGATCGCAGGAACAGTGTGACCAGACCTGAGGTGAAAATAATTCTTAAAGCCTTTGTCTGGCTCGTAATCCAGTTGGGTGTTATTTATATATTAAGTGTCCTCCTGCAAACAAAGCATGTACTATGCGGAATACAAGAAAAGGAAATGAAGTTAAGTAAGCATTTGATGCATTATTTCATGCCCGAGGCGGCGAGTATAGATATAGGAGGAGGAAGTGAGTAAGTGGTGTGTGTGAGACAGATTATTGACATTGTGCCACGATGCATAACATCTCTGCCCATCCCTAACAGAATTCCTGCGCAAATGGCAGCTGTCTGAATGTGTCCTCGACTTGTTCTCCTCCATCATAATTCACTCCTTTCGGTGCGTCTGCGTGTTGCTCAAGATAAGAGCGCCAAGGCCGTGCGATGCATTCTTGGCATTTCCCAGGTCTCACTGCTTGTCCCTGACACGGCGTGTGTTTTTATGTGCCTTTTTTCACGCCCGCGACACAGCTACCGGGTCATAACATAGCACCCTAGGTGTTATGATGGGCTGTTTGGTCACGCTGACCTCGTCGGACACTTCGCACAGTAGGCCACCGGGCTCTTAAAAGGCGCATCCGCTTTGATCCACGCGGTGATATATGGACGCAGTTGCGCCAGCGCGCCACTAAGAGGCGTCCTCATCTTAACCGCCCCCCCCACTGTCCCGCACAGCTGGTCATCCTCTCCCCCTGAGCTGTAATTGCAGCTCTGTCCTGGGAAATGGAAAGGAGGAAATCCCACAGCTTTCGCCTCTGCACCGATGACAATAAAAAAAAAAAAAAAAGAAAAGGAAAAGGGGAAGAAAGCGTTGTTCAGCTGAGATGAAAGAAGGAGGGAGGCTTATGGAGGTGTAGGTGGAGGGATGAAGGTGAAAGGAGGGAGGAGGGCTGGATGTCGGTAGTAAACGCTCCGTTTTATTAACCTCATTTAGTTTAGAGCCTGAGAGTGGAGAGAAAAAGTAGCAGGGTGTTTGCTAATGACACTTAAACAGTGCCGTTGTATGTAGTTTTTCACCAAAAATATGTATTGGTTTTCCTCTGTTGCAACCTTTTTTGGTCCATTTAGATTAGGGGCGTCAAACTCAAATACAGAGTGGGCCAAAATTTAAAAACTGAACAAAGCCGCGGGCCAAGGTTGAACAAATTAACCTTTTAATAGGGACCCAAACAAGTTTTGCATTGAATATTGAATAGAGATGTCCTATAATATCGGCCTGCCGATGTTATCGGCCGATAAATGCATTGAAAAATGTAATATCGGAAAATATCGGTATCGGTATTTTTTTATATCGGTATCGTTTTTATTTTTATTTTTGTTAAATCAACATAACAAACACAAGATACACTTACAATTAGCGCACCAACCCAAAAAGCCTCCCTCCCCCATTCACACTCATTCACACAAAAGGGTTGTTTCTTTCTGTTATTAATATTCTGGTTCCTACATTATATATCAATATATATCAATACAGTCTGCAAGGGATACAGTCCGTAAGCACACATGATTGTGCGTGCTGCTGGTCCACTAATAGTACTAACCTTTATCAGTTAATTTTACTCATTTTCATTAATTACTAGTTTCTGTGTAACTGTTTTTATATTGTTTTACTTTCTTTTTTATTCAAGAAAATGTTTTGAATTTATTTATCTTATTTTATTAATTAAAAAAAAAAGGACCTTATCTTCAACATACCTGGTTGTCCAAATTAAGCATAATAATGTGTTAATTCCACGACTGTATATATCGGTATCGGTTGATATCTGTAATTAAAGAGTTGGACAATATTGGAATATTGGATACCGGCAAAAAGCCATTATCGGACATCCCTAATATTGAACAAGCAAGGCTTATATAACTTTATAGTGACATGCAAAATTGAGTTTCAAATAATAATAATAAAAGAAATAATGGCATATCAAATAACATTTAAATAAAAATGTAATGCCTCTTTTCTATTTGCAGCCTTCTGAGGTAAAATATCAAAATAAACTTTTTCCACAGGCTAATAATAAATTTAAAAATAAAATAACAATAATTAATGAATCAAACATTCAAGCCTTGAAGTAGCAAGGCAAAGTGCACAGGGGGTTGGGTTGGGGGGGGGGGGGGGTGTATATTGTAGCGTCCCAGAAGAGTTAGTGCTGCAAGGGGTTCTGGGTATTTGTTCTGTCGTGTTTATGTTGTGTTACGGCGCGGATGTTCTCCCGAAATGTGTTGGTCATTCTTGTTTGGTGTGGGTTCACAGTGTGGCGCATATTTGTAACAGTGTTCAAGTTGTTTATACGGCCAACCTCAGTGTGACCTGTATGGCTGTTGACCAAGTATGCCTTGCATTCACTTGTGTGGGTGTAAAAGCCGCATATATTATGTGACTGGGCCGGCACGCTGTTTGTATGGAGGAAAAGCGGACGTGACGACAGGTTGTAGAGGACGCTAAAAGCAGTGCCTTTAAGGCACGCCCCCAATATTGTTGTCCGGGTGGAAATCGGGGGAATGGTTGCCCCGGGAGATTTTCGGGAGGGGCAATGCACTTCGGGAGTCTCCCGGGAAAATCGGGAGGGTTGGCAAGTATGAGAATTTGTGGTGTTACCACCGCCGCTGTATAATACCGGTGGGCCAGCTCTAATGTTAATTTGATATTGCCTCAAGGGCCAAATGAAATTACACGGTGGGCCAAATTTGGCCCGCGGGCCAGAGTTTGACTCCCATGCTTTAGATCGAGCCAAATATGCCTCTGTGTGAGAACCATGTCTCTCTGTGCAAACGCTTACCATATTTGGGCGCACCGGATTATAAGGCGCACTGCCAGTGAGTGAGTCTAGTCAGGTCTTTTTTCATACAAAAGGCGCACTGGGTTATAAGGCGCATTATGCAAAGCTTACATATTATTATTAATTTTTTTCTAAATGTAAAAGACTTCCTTGTGGTCTACATAACATGTAATGGTGGCTCTTTGGTCAAAATCTTCAAGTTGCTTTCTGACAGTCGCTTCCGGATGCGCCGTTTTGTGGGCGGTCTTATTTACGTGGCTCACCTTCGACAGCGTCTTCTCCCCGTCATCTTTGTTGTAGCGGTGTAGCGTGCAAGGACGGGAGTGGAAGAAGTGTCAAAAGATGGTGCTAACTGTTTTAATGACATTCAGACTTTACTTCAATCAATAACGCAGCAGCATCTCCTCATCCGTGGCTCACTAGTGCAACAACAAGGCCGGAAATGTGTCCCGTGAAAAACCGTCCGACCGGAACTCTCTAATAACTAAAGTTCCTTGGGTGAATAATGTAAACTCACTACACTGGTATGGTTTTAGTGCCTTCATGGCGAGTTTACTGACGGATATAAGCAAGAACTTTACACTACTTTATATTAGAAATGGCAACAGCGGAGGATGAAAAAGAAGAAGCTTATCGACTACAAAGGCGGACGCGCACATTTTCAGGATTTATGCAGATCCCAAATACAGATCAGCAGGTACCAGAAGCTAAGAAAAGTTGATTTTGAATAATATTCCGAAACAAAACACCAGATAATATGTCTTACCTTATACACACACACACACACACACCATAATAGTACTAGTATATTGAAGCACAGTACAATCCATCAAGCGATGCGACTTCATAGCTTACCAAAGTCGTGCTAAAACATTTTGATAGATTTTTGACTGTCGTGTGTAATGTTCTATATTTTCAATGGAACATATACAATTTTGGTGTTGTCTACACGTATCACTTATGTGTGACTGCCATCTACTGGTCACACTTATCATTTCACCTTGTACCAAATAAAATAGTTTCGAGGTCGGTAAGCACCAAAGTTATTCCATACATTAGGCGCACCGGGTTATAAGGCGCACTGTCATGTTTTGAGAAAATGAAAGGATTTTAAGTGCGCCTTGTAGTCCGGAAAATACGGTATTCATTATGTGTGCCGCTGGTAGGGATGGGAATCGAGAACCGGTACTTGTTTAGAACTGGTGTATCAATTGCTTGGTAACGCTTGCTATTTTTTCAAATGATTCCCCTTACTATTTTTGCTGGCAGGAATGACTCAACTCATTACGCAACGTGCGTAGTGACGTCAGACAGCAACATGGGCGGATAAAGCGCTCAAAAGTTTGCCAGCATTTTACAAAAAAAATGCAACAGCACGACTAATATTAATTGCAAGTTGCTATTTAATCAAGAGGAGGACATATGAGCAAAATGCAATATGCTAAAACATTTGAACATAGCTATAATGGAATGTCCCGTTTTTGAACCACACCAATCTCATAGGCAGCAGCAGCCATCTGGCGTAATTACAAAACCCAAAACCAGTTAAGTTGTGTAAAAGGTAAATAAAAACAGAATACAATGATTTGCAAATCCTTTTCAACTTATATTCAATTGAATAGACTGCAAAGACAAGATATTTAATATTCGAACAGGTATACTTTATTTTTTGCAAATATTAGCTCATTTGGAATTTGATGCCTGCAACATGTTTCAAAAAATCTGGCACAAGTGGCAAAAAAGACTGAGAAAGTCAAGGAATGCTCATCAAACACTTATTTGGAACATCCCACAGGTGAACAGGCTAATTGGGAACAGGTGGGCGCCATGATTGGGTATAAAAACAGCTTCCATGAAATGCTCAGTCAGGGTCACCACTCTCAGTGGCCTAGTGGTTAGAGTGTCCGCCCTGAGATCGGTAGGTCGTGAGTTCAAACCCCGGCCGAGTCATACCAAAGACTATAAAAATGGGACCCATTACTTCCCTGCTTGGCACTCAGCATCAAGGGTTGGAATTGGGGGTTAAATCACCAAAAATTATTCCCGGGCGCGGCTTCCGCTGCTGCTCACTGCTCCACCCACCTCCCAGGGGGTGATCAAGGGTGATGGGTCAAATGCTGAGAATAATTTCGCCACACATAGTGTGTGTGTGACAATCATTGGTACTTTAACTTTAACTTTGTAAACAAATGCGTGAGCAAATTGTCCAACAGTTTAAGAACAACATTTCTCAACCAGCTATTGCAAGGAATTTAGGGATTTCACCATCTACGGTCCGTAATATCATCAAAAGGTTCAGAGAATGCGGAGAATTCACTGCACGTAAACGATGATACTACAGACCTTCAATCTCTCAGGCGGTACTGCATCAAAAAGTGACATCAGTGTGTAAAGGATATCACCACATGGGCTCAGGAACACTTCAGAAAACCACTGTCAGTAACTACAGTTTATCGCTACATCTGTAAGTGCAAGTTAAAACTCGACTATGCAAAGCGAAAGCCATTTATCAACACCCAGAAACGCTGCCGGCTATATCCAGAAATTAGCAAACTTTTAAGATAGAAATAAATATTTTACTCTGAAAACAAGCATTATTCAACTTGCAATTTTTTAAATTAAGCATCCTCGAGATGATGCATGTTTTGCAAACAACCTTTTCTATGAGGGGAAAACCAAAATATTTTATTTGAATAGTTATATTCTAAATTTTAACATTTTTAAACTAGAACAAAAAATATAATTATTTTAAGATTAGTCAATGAATAAAAAAGTAAAATAGCTCTTAAAACTAGGGAAATTTATAAATATAAAATGTTTAATCTTGGCAGGTGGCACACCATTTGCAGTGTAGTATAGCAGCTGTTTATTTTGAACATGCTTACAATGTTTCATCCAGAGTGTGCACAGTTCATCATGTCCAAAAGGGAGTCATAAGAAGCAAAGCTTACCTCCTACTGTCACGGTGCCGCATGGTTCCGGTTGTTAGCGTGGTCCCAGGATGCAGAAAAGGCAGGGGGTCTGCAAGCAGAAGATGAGGGAAGGGACTCATATTCCTGGGTGGTTCCTGGGGTTAACCATTTTACAATGCAGTCAGCTGAAAATGATGGAAAGCACCGCTCTACATAGCAACAAAATTGGAATTGCACAAAACACATTTTAAGATATTTAAACTAAAGTTGATAGTGCACCTCCTCGATTTGGCACGTTTCGTGTGTCAGGTAAACCGCAACAAATGGGGCCATATGAATCCTCCTCCTACTGTAGCTGAGTATCCAAACAAAGACAGCAGTCAACCAGGGGTAAAAATGCAAAAGATAGCAATAGAAAAACTCTAAAAAATGAGCTACAGAACTAAGGTGTGCACTCTACAATAAACTTGTGCTGTCCAAGTAGTGATTGTCCACAGGTGAGTCTCCTAATAGGCCAAACAGAAACTGGTGTGTTAATCAGCACTCCAGACAGGCTGTGACGTGGCAGAGGAAGCATACAGGAAGTGAAAAGAAAAACAAACAGAGAGAAAGAAGCGCTGACATAGAAACAAACACAAAACACGGGGAAATAATAGACAAACACATCCCAGCAATTACTAGTAATAGGGGTGTAAAACTGTATCGGTACAAATCGAAAAAACGGTTTAAATTTAGAGATATGAGTACATCGTTTGGCAAAACTCTGGATCGGTCTACACAACCCAAAACCAGTGAAGTAGGCACGTTTTCTAAATCGGAAATAAAAACATAATACAATGATTTACAAATCATTTTCAACTTATATTCAATTGAATAGACTGCAAAGACAACATATTTAATGTTTTCCACTTTGCATCAGTCCATCTTAGATGAGCTCGGGCCCAGCGAAGCCGGCGGCGTTTCCGGGTGTTGTTGATAAACAGCTTTGGCTTTGCATAGTAGAGTTTTAACTTGCACTTACAGATGTAGCGACAAACTGTAGTTACTGACAGTGGTTTTCTGAAGTGTTGCTGAGCCCATGCGGTGATATCCTTTACACACTGATGTCACTTTTTGATGCAGGGATCCAAGGTCACAGGCATTCAAAGTTCATTACGCTCACGTGCAGTGATTTCTCCAGATTCTCTGAACCTTTTGATGATATTACACACCGTAGATGGTGAAATCCCTAAATTCCTTGCAATGGCTTGTTGAGAAATGTTGTTCTTAAACTTTTCGCTCAAGCATTTGTTCACAAAGTGGTGACCCTCGCCCCGTCCGTGTTTGTGAATGACTGAGCATTTCATGGAAGCTGCTTTTATACCCAATCATGGCACCCACCTGTTCCCAATTAGCCTGTTCACCTGTGGGATGTTCCCAATAAGCGTTTGATCAGCATTCTTCAACTTTTTCAGTCTTTTTTACCACTTGTGCCAGCTTTTTTGAAACATGTCGCAGGCATCAAATTCCAAATGAGCTAATATTCGCAAAAAATAACAAAGTTTACGAGTTTGAATATTAAATATATTGTCTTTGCAGTCTATTCAATTGAATATAAGTTGAAAAGGAATTCCAAATCATTGTATTCTGTTTTTATTTACCATTTACACAACGTGCCAACTTCACTGGTTTTGGGTTTTGTATACCATGTATGGATAGGTCGATGTCTGGTTGGAAAGTCATGAATTAGTTCATCGGAGCTCTGCTACAAACTATGGCCGCTTCTGTGATGACATAATATGCGAGTAACGTTCTCGTTCGTTTGCGACTGACAACAGAGGAACATGGCAGACAGCACTGAAAGAGTTGACAAACAATGCACCCCCAAATTATATCTAAATGGTAAAAGTTAGGATTTTTTTCAAAAGAATGGTCAGTTGGATAAAAGTATTGGCCTTTTGTAACGTTTGGAAAGCAGAGATAAAGCACGACTAATCTGTTGTGACGGCACGGATACACTCAAGCCTGCTATAATGGACCTACACTGCAAAAACTGAAATCTAAGTAAGATTAAATATCTCAAATAAGGGTGATATTTGCTTATATTCCGCCTGATAAGATAATTCTTCTCACTAAGCAGATTTTATGTTAAAGTGTTTTACTTGTTTTAAGTGTTTTGGTCCTAAATAATCTCAGTAAGATATTACAGCTTGTTGCTGAGGTTTTATGACCTATATTGAGTAAAACATGCTTGAAACTATAATATCAACTGTTGCAAAGCTGTGTCATCAACACTCACAAGTAAAAAACTGCTTTTTCAAAGTAATAATTTCCTATTTCAAGCATGAAATAAAAAAATCATGACTTTGACACAATTGTGTCTCATAATTAAAACAGATGACAGCCAAATGGACTTTGCTGTTTTATTTTCAATGAAACAATAGAACATACGCACTCATATAGTAGTACAGTTGGCACAGTACAGCAAACTGATATTTAAACATTTAACATGTGACATTTCAAACTATTTTGAACAGAAATAGTACATGCACATTCAGATGAATTCTTCAAAATTACAATTAAAAACAATTTGGCCTGGGGCCGGGCTGTAAATATATATATATATATATATATATACAGTATAAAGAGCACGCACTTGGCGCGATGATGTCATGTTATCGATGGAAAAATGCATTTTTAGACAATATGATTTGCCTGAGCGGCTAGGAGACCCCGAGAGTAACAAGCGGTTGCCTTGTTGCCTTTCCATTAAGAACATTAAACAAGTTTTTAGTATAAGTTTGCTGGTTTGCAAGAAATGTAATGCCGAGCGCATATCATTATGTCAAGATAATGGCACTAGCATTTACTTAATTTAAAGAAAATTTTTCAACATATTGAGAAAAAAAGTCTCATATTATTTTTTTCTATCAAGAAAAGTGCACTTGTTATTAGTGAGAATATACTTATTTTAAGGTATTTTGGGATTCATTGAGGTTAGCTAATTTTACTTGTTTTGGAAAGTCTTGACAAGCCAAATTTTCTTGTTCTATTGGGAGATAATTTTGCTTAGTTCAAGTAAAATACCCCTAATTTTAGTATTTTTTTTCCTTGTTTTTGAACACTGACTTTTTGCAGTGTACCTAGCAGAGCTACCATCTGGCAAGACTAGGACACGGATTTGAAAGACTTCCAGCCCCAACTTGGCGAGGTAATCACAGAATCTATGACACAAATAGATAAAGACCTAGCTGCACAGTAACCAACAGAATGGCACTTTGACAATAAAGCTGCTGTTTAGTTTACTTTGTGGCGTTTAATTGTTTCTTGCACTTATGTTACTGTGGTGTTGATGCACAGTTTGCTTTTCTCCATATGCTATTGTTGCTACCTGAGCAAACAACAGTAAATACCTGGTAGCTTTTCCAAAAGTTTTGTCTTTTTCGTAACGTTTATGAACTGCCTTGAAGTTGATAGTTCTATTATTTGCTCATAATTAATACAGGAACCGCCTGTTTTGTCTGTGTCTATTTAAAAAAAAAATACACCATGCAAAGCTTCCATCTGCATGGAATTGTATCTCATCGAATCGTAATGTTTTAATAAGTACCGTATTTTCCGGACCGTGTCTATTCAGGTTTATTTGCACAAAAGGCGCATTAAAGGGGTCATATAGCGTGCAATGACGGGAGTGGAAGAAGTGTCCAAAGATGGAGCTAAGTGTTTTAATAACATTCAGACTAAAGTTTCTTGGGTGAATAATGTTAACTCACTATACCGGTATGTTTTAGTGCTTTCATGGCGAGTTTACTGACAGATATAAGTAAGAACTTAACACTACTTTATATTAGAAATGGCAACAGCGGAGGATGAATGTCCCATAACAAGAAGATAGAGAAAAAGAAGAAGCTTATCGTCTACGGTGTCGTCACAAACTACAGTGGGGGACGTGGACGCACATTTTCAGGACTTATGCAGATACCAAATACACATCAGCAGGTACCAGAAGGTAACAAAAGTTGGTTTTGCATAATTTTGCGAAACAAAACACCAAATAATATTCCTGCGAACACACCATATTAATACTCGTATGTTGAAGCAGAATACGTCTGACTACGGTAGCCGTAATGCTCCGACAAGCCATCAAGCGGTGCGGTTTATTAGCTTACCAAAGGCGTACTAAAACATTTTGACAGATTTTTTAGCGCCGTGTGTAAAGTTCTATATTTTCAATGGAACATTTAAAGTTTTGGTGTTTTTTACTGGCGTCCTCTTGCAGTCTACACGTATCTCTTATGTGTGACTGCCATCTACGGGTCACACTTATCATTACACCATGTACCAAATAAAATAGCTTTGAGGTCGGTAAGCACAACCAGAATTATTCCGTACATTAAGTGCAGCGGGTTGTAAGGCGTACTGTGGATTTTTGAGAAAATGAAAGGATTTTACGTGCGCCTTACAGTCCGAAAAAACGGTATTACATTTTGTTAGTAACTCGCACTTAAGCATTTCTCGACAAAGTGACATCGCCAACTAGTGGCCTAACTTGATCACTACAACAACAGGGATTATTCAGAAAAAGTCACACTCTTTTTAATCAGGTCTTTTTTAAAATGTGTTTAATGTACTGTATTGTTCAGACTATAAAGCGCATTTCAAATCCTTTCATTTTCTCAAAATTCGACAGCGCACCCTATAACCCGGTGCGCCTAATGTACGGAATCATTTTGGTTGTGCTTACCGACCTCGATGCTATTTTATTTGGTACATGGTGAAATGATAACTGTGACCAGTAGATTATAAGGTGCACTGCCGATGAGCGTGTCTATTCAGGTTTATTTGCATACAAAAGGCGCACCGGATTATAGGGCGCATTAAAGGGGTCATATAGCGTGCAATGACGGGAGTGGAAGAAGTGTCCAAAGATGGAGCTAACTGTTTTAATGACATTCAGACTTTACAGTTTCTTGGGTGAATAATGTAAACTCACTACACCGGTATGTTTTAGTGCTTTCATGGGGAGTTTACTGACAGATATAAGTAAGAACTTTACACTACTTTATATTAGAAATGGCAACAGCGGAGGGTGAATGTCCCATAACAAGAAGATAGAGAAAAAGAAGAAGCTTATCGACTACGGTGTCGGCACGGACTACAAAGGCGGACACATCAGCAGGTACCAGAAGGTAAGACAAACTTATTTTGCATAATATTGGGAAACTAAATGCCAGATAATATGTCTTACATTATACACACACCATAATAATACTCGTATGTTGAAGCACAGTACAATTAAAGTTAAAGTGCCAATGATTGTCACACACATGCTAGGTGTGGCGAAATTATTCTCTGCATTTGACCCATCACCCTTGTTCACCCCCTGGGAGGTGAGGTTAGAGTGTCCGCCCTGAGATCGGTAGGTTGTGAGTTCAAACCCCGGCCGAGTCATACAAAAGACTATAAAAATGGGACCCATTACCTCCCTACTTGGCACTCAGCATCAAGGGTTGGAATTGGGGGTTAAATCACAAAAATGATTCCCGGGCGCGGCACCGTTGCTGCTCACTGCTCCCTTCCATCAAGCGGTGCGGCTTCATAGCTTACCAAAGTCATACTAAAACATTTTGATCGATTCTTGAGCGCCGTGTGTAATGTTCTATATTTTCAATGGAACATATAAAATGTTGGTGTTGTTTACTTGAGTCATATTGCAGTCTACACATATCTGAAGTTATATTTATGTAGCGCTTTTGTCTAGTGACTCAAAGTGCTTTACATAGTGAAACCCAATATCTACATTTAAACCAGTGTGGGTGGCACTGGGAGTAGGTGGGTAAACTGTCTTGCCCAAGGACACAACGGCAGTGACTAGGATGGCGGAAGCAGGGATCGAACCTGGAACCCTCAAGTTGCTGGCACGGCCCCATCTCTTATGTGACTGTCATTGCAGTTTACACGTATCTCTTATGTATGACTGCCATCTACTGGTCACACTTATCATTTCACCATGTACCAAATAAAATAGCTTCGAGGTCGATAAGCACAACCAAAATTATTCCGTACATTAGGCGCACCGGTTTATAAGGCGCACTGTCGATTTTTGAGAAACGGAAAGGATTTTAAGTGCGCCTTATAGTCCGAAAAATCCAATATTGTTGATGAATCATCTAGATTCCTATTGGATGGCCATTTAAGGTAAAGATGCCCACCCCGACTATTAAATACCTACTCAGTGGCCTAGTGGTTAGAGTGTCCGCCCTGAGATCGGTAGGTCGTGAGTTCAAACCCCGCCCGAGTCATACCAAAGACTATAAAAATGGGACCCATTACCTTCCTGCTTGGCACTCTGCATCAATAGTTGGAATTGGGGGTTAAAGGCCTACTGAAAGCCACTACTACCGACCACGCAGTCTGATAGTTTATATATCAATGATGAAATCTTAACATTGCAACACATGCCAATACGGCCGGGTTAACTTATAAAGTGACATTTTAAAATTCCCGGGAAATATCCGGCTGAAACATCGCGGTATGATGACGTATGCGCGTGACGAAGTCCGAGTAACGGAAGTTATGGTACCCCGTAGAATCCTATACAAAAAGCTCTGTTTTCATTTCATAATTCCACAGTATTCTGGACATCTTTTGCAATTTTTTTTATGAACAATGAAGGCTGCAAAGAAGACAGTTGTAGGTGGGATCGGTGTATTAGCAGCGGACTACAGCAACACAACCAGGAGGACTCTGTTGGAGCGCTAGCCGCGCTAGCCGCGCTAGCCGCGCTAGCCGCGCTAGCCGCGCTAGCCGGCAACTTCACCTTGACTTCCTACGTCTCCGGGCCGTCAAACGCATCGGGTGAAGTCCTTCTGCCGATCGCTGGAACGCAGGTGAGCACGGGTGTTGATGAGCAAATGAGGGCTGGCTGGCGTAGGTGGAGAGCTAATGTTTTTAGCATAGCTCTGTGCAGTCCGGTTGCTAAGTTAGCTTCAATGGCGTCGTTAGCACAGCATTGTTAACCTTCGCCAGCCTGGAAAGCATTAACCGTGTATTTACATGTCCACGGTTTAATAGTATTGTTGATTTTCTATCTATACTTCCAGTCAGGGGTTTATTTCTTTTGTTTCTATATGCAGTTAAAGCACGATGCTATCACGTTAGCGCGTAGCTAAAGCATTTCGCCGATGTATTGTCGTGGAGATAAAAGGCACTGAATGTCCATTTTGCGTTCTCGACTCTCATTTTCAAGAGGATATAGTATCCGAGGTGGTTTGAAATACAAATCTGTGATCTACAATAGAAAAAGGAGAGTGTGGAATCCAATGAGCCAGCTTGTACCTAAGTTACGGTCAGAGCGAAAAAAGATACGTCCATCGCTGCCTCTCAAGTCGTTCACTGTAACGTTCCTCATCTACGAATCTTTCATCCTCGCTCAAATTAATGGGGTAATCATCACTTTCTCGGTCCGAATCTCTCTCGCTCCATTGTAAACAATGGGGAATTGTGAGGAATACTAGCTCCTGTGACGTCAGGCTACTTCCGGTACAGGCAAGGCTTTTTTTTATCAGCGAGCAAAAGTTGCGAACTTTATCGTCGATTTTCTCTACTAAATCCTTTCAGCAAAAATATGGCAATATCGCGAAATGATCAAGTATGACACATAGAATGGATCTGCTATTCCCGTTTAAATAAAAAAAAATCATTTCAGTAGGCCTTTAAATCACCAAAATAATTCCCGGGCGCGGCCACCGCTGCTGCTCACTGCTCCCCTCACCTCCCAGGGGGTGATCAAGGGTGATGGGTCAAATGCAGAGGACAAATTTCACCACACCTAGTGTGTGTGACAATCATCGGTACTTTAACTTTAACTTAATAAGTTCCCTAGAAGATGAGAAAAACCTGGATGGAAATCTTCCTAGAATTATTTCTTGCTTCGAAATGTGTCCACAAAATGGTGATGGGAGAGCCCCAGGATAAAAATAGCAGTTCACACACACACTTCCTATATCTTACACCGGGCTGACTTGACACAAAGCCAAATTTGCGCACATTCACAAGCCAGCTCCATCTCAGCGCCTCCTGTTGTTTACACGTCATATCAACCTAACTTAGTGGCAAATTGGTGCAAGCTTTCGCCTCCCTACTTAACCGCCGAGATTTCTTTGAAAGCTTGAGCAAACAGTCCAGTGGAATCTGGCCACAGTGGGAGGGGAGCCAGAGTGGATGGTAAACCCCAGCGAACTCTGTACTGCACCGCCCCTGGGGTCAAGAAGGCCATCAAACACCTAAGTGAATCATCTGAGGTCTGGTGAGGCAACATAGTTAGAGCTGTTTGCCAAGGTCGACCTTGTGAAGCCACGCACATTTGCTTTAAAATAATAACTATTGATTCAGGACCTTAAAACTACCTTTTCACTCGTCCTTTGTTATGTATGAGAGAAAATATATATAAATATACAAAACCCAAAACCAGTGAAGTTGGCACGTTGTGTAATTCGTAAATAAAAACAGAATACAATGATTTGCAAATCATTTTCAACTTATATTCAATTGAAGAGACTGCAAAGATAATATATTTAATGTTGGATGAGCTCGGGCTCAGCAAAGCCGGCCGCGTTTCTGGGTGTTGTTGATAAATGGCTTTGCATAGTAGAGTTTTAACCTGCACTTACAGATGTAGCGACGAACTGTAGTTACTGACAGTGGTTTTCTGAAGTGTTCCCGAGCCCATGTGGTGATATCCTTTACACACTGATGTCGCTTTTTGATGCAGTACCGCAAGAGGGATCGAAGGTCCGTAATATCATCGCTTACGTGCAGCAATTTCTCCAGATTCTCTGAACCTTCCGATGATATTACGGACCGTAGATGTTGAAATCCCTAAATTCCTTGCAATAGCTGGTTGAGAAATGTTGTTGTAAAACTGTTGGACAATTTGCTCACGCTATTGTTCACAAAGTGGTGGACCCTCGCCCCATCCTTGTTTGTGAATGACTGAGCATTTCATGGAAGCTGCTTTTATACCCAATCATGGCACCCACCTGTTCCCAATTAGCCTATATGTATATATATATATATATATATATATATACATATATATATATATATATATATATATATATATATATATATATATATATATATATATATATATATATATATATATATATATATATATATATATATATATATTATACAAGCATATGTAAGCACCCCATCTCTACTCAGATTATGAAATAAAGAGTATTATATGCTCTACAATTAGGATGAGTATGATTTTATGTATGTCTCCACAGGAGTATGTATCTTTTTTTTTTTTTAAACAATAGTGTTTTTACTTATTTTTTAATATATGACATTCACTCTAATATCTAATATTTTTACCAATGATTTTGATAATAACACTACAAGTGGTCTACTTATAACCGACGTTAGTGATCATCTGCCAGTTTTTACAATATATGATGGAAACTACAAGAACAACATGGAAGACAAAAGGACATTTCGAAGACCATGCACAGAGAAGAGGATGACTGCCTTCAAAATTGAGCTACAAAAGCAAGATTGGGACAATGTGTATAATGAAAAAGAGGTTGATGAAGCATATGAACATTTCTTAAACAAGTTCATAATACTTTATGACAAACATTGTCCATGGATACAACTCAGTAACAAGCAGAGAAAGAATAATCAACCATGGATGACAAAAGGATTAAAAAATGCTTGTAAGAAGAAGAATACACTATATAGGAAATTTATAGCACAAAGAACTATAGAGGCAGAAATTAAGTACAAAAAGTATAAAAACAAGTTAACAGACATACTACGATCATGTAGAAAAGAATATTACAGTGAATTATTGGACAGGAACAAAAATAATATAGCATTATTAAAAATGGAACTAAGAGGGACTACCCTCAATACTTCTTAGATGAAAATAAAAAAAATGACAACATAAAGGAAGTAGTTGAAAGCTTCAATAATTATTTTGTAAATATTGGACCAAAATTGGAAGAAAGGATTCCAGACCCAGTTCCAATTGAGGACTATAATGATACCATAGAGCGAAATCCCAACTCCATGTTCCTCAGTAATGTGACACAGGAGGAAATAGTTACAATCGCGAAAAAATGTAAATCTAAGACTTCAACTGATTGTAACGGAATTGATATGGAAACGATAAAAAAGGTTATAGAAGAGATCTCAGGACCATTAATGGATATTAGTAATCTATCATTTCAAACAGGTACATTTCCAAACAAAATGAAAATAGCTAAAGTTGCACCAATTTATAAGACTGGAGACAAACATCAATTTACAAATTATAGACCTGTTTCTCTACTTCCACAATTTTCTAAAATCATTGAAAAACTGTTCAATAACAGATTAGAAAGTTTCATGAATAAAAATAGAATACTCGAAGAGAACCAATATGGATACAGAGCTAATGTTTCAACTTCAATGGCTTTAATTGAAATTACAGAAGAAATTACCAATGCAATAGATAGTAAAAAATGTGCAGCAGCGGTTTTTATGGATCTAACTAAAGCATTTGACACAATTAATCACAATATTTTAATCAAAAAACTAGAATGATATGGCATCAGAGGGTTAGTCTTAAACTGGATAAGAAGTTATCTAACGAACAGGAAACAATACGTGAAGCTAGGCGAACACACGTCTACAACGCTAAATATATCCTGTGGTGTACCTCAGGGATCAATACTAGGACCTAAATTATTCAATCTCTATATAAATGACATTTGTAAAGTTACAAAATATTTAAAGTTAGTATAATTTGCGGATGATACAACAGCGTTTTGTTCAGGACAGAACACACAGGAGATAATACAAATAATAACAAAAGAAATTAACAAATTAAAAAGATGGTTTGACAAAAACAGACTATCGTTGAATCTCAGTAAAACTAAAATAATGCTATTTGGTAACAGTAGAAGAGAAAGTCAAACACAAATACAAATAGACGGAATAGAAATTGAAAGAATAAATGAAACCAAATTTCTAGGTATAATGATTGATGATAAATTGAACTGGAAATCTCACGTAAAAAATATACAACATAAAGTTGCAAGAAACACGCCAATAATGAATAAAGCAAAACATGTTCTAGACCAAAAATCCCTTCATATTCTCTACTGCTCGTTAGTGTTACCATATCTGAGCTACTGTGTAGAAATATGGGGAAATAATTACAAAAGTACACTTCATTCATTAACGGTGTTACAAAAAAGATCAGTTAGAATAATACATAATGTTGGATATAGAGAACATACAAACCCTTTATTTATTGAATCAAAAATACTGAAATTCCAAGACATAGTGAATTTGCAAACAGCTAAAATTATGCACAAAGCAAACTATAACCTGCTACCCAAGAATATACAACAATTCTTTTCAAAAAAAGAGGAGACATATAATCTTAGAGAAAAACGTAATTTAAAACATTTGTTTGCACGTACAACACTTAAAACCTTCAGTATATCAGTATGTAGGGATGATGTTTGATAAGGAATTATCGAGTTCGAGCCTATTATCGAATCCTCTTATCGAACCGATTCCTTATCGATTCTCTTATCGAGTCCAGATAGGTTGTTGTATATGGAAAAAAACACACAATATTTGGTTTAACAAAAGCTCACTTTTATTATATAATAAAAAAATAAAATCTAATAAATAAATAAATATTGACTGTTACCCACCTAAAAAAATAAAATAAAATAAATAAATATTGACTGTTGTTACCCAAAGTATATTAAGTGGGATTTTTCAGAGAAACAAATATATACAGTAACACAAAAACAACCTGTCTCTGTGATCACTATAGGTGTATAAATAATAATATAGTGTTAAATAAAATCAGTCCCTTGGGCACAAAACTGAAAATAATACAGCTCTCCAAAAAGTGCACTTCTGCTGCTATTTGACATAACTGTTTGTTATGATGCTTTGACATTTTTGCACTTTATTTCTTTATTGAAAGAGAATTCTATGAAGAGAAAAGTTCTTTGCAAATGTGGTTACAATGCTAAAAAATGAAAAGTTAAAGCAAAAAAAAGAAATACACTTTATTCAGTTAACATTATTTCTTTATAGGGGGAAAAATGTTATGAGCGAGAGAATATAACAACTACACTACCCAGCATGCAACGGGAGTTACGAGCATGCGCGGTAGCCCCGAAAAGTGTTGCATGTTGCCACGCTGTGAAAGTAAACGTCAAGAACTCAGCCAACACGCCTCGTCTGCATTATTTATAATTAGACAGACAACACATATACAGTGTGATTTTGTTTTGTTTACAAGGAAAGTAAAACAAAAGTTAAAAAAGGGAGATATGTTGTATATATATGTATGTGCTGCGGTTGTTTTAAGAACGTTGCGACAGCTGCCGTAAAGGAGGTGCGTTGCTAGCCTGGTTGCTATGTTTCCGGTTGGTCGTAAAAGTGTTCGTCATGTGTTTTACCCTGCTAAAATCTCTCAGTAAAGTTATTCGATGGATGATAGCTTTTGTTTTGAACTTTATTACACCTTGGAGCGCTTTTTCCCGTCCATTGTTTTCCTGCTTTCGCTATCTGCGCCTAATGACTGAGCTACGTGACGTCAATTCTTGTGATGTCCCACGGAGCATTTCTGGTCGGGACGGGATTCGAATAAAGAATCAACTCTTTTCCTTTACTATAGTGGTCTCGATAACGGGTACCGGTTCTCAAAAAGGGATTCGAGTCCGAGGACTCGGTTCTTTTCTTATCAAACAACCGGGAAAACCGGTTTCGAGTATCATCCCTATCAGTATGTGGAATTAAATTATGGAATGGATTAAGCAAAGCAATCAAACAATGTACTAATATGATACACTTCAAGAAACTCTTCAAACTTAAAGTGTTTACAAAGTACAAAGAAGAACAACCATGACAAACATTCTCAATTCATTTCATCCATCCATTCATTCATTCTTAAAGTAATCTTACTTATCTCATCATATGAAATATGACTTACTTCACCAATTATTATTATTAAATTCTTACTATTATTTATTTATTTATTTTTATTGTGATTACTTATGGAGTTTATTGTGAAAAAATTGTGAACAGGAAGTGAACAAAAAGTTTTGCAACTGTTATGTAAAGAAAAGGGGTAGGATTAAATAAGCTCTGCTTCTTCCTACTCCTTTTTGAACATGTTGAAAAGAGAAACTGGAAATTGTGATGTATCATGTTGTATGCTTGCATGTTCCAAATAAACTCAAACTCAACTCAACTCAACTCAACTAATTATTATTTTTTTCTTTAAAAAAAGAAAAACAACATATATATTTGTTTCAAAACCCTTGCAATAAAGAAATAATAATAATACAAAAACAATCAGGGCACCCCACAATGTAACGTAATGTAATGCGTTTGTTTGTGTAACCCAACTCTTCTACTCCTGAAGTGCTGCACACCAAAGGGTAAACATTTGGCAAAACACACACCCCTGCTGTGTTGCCTGTGCTATTATTTTTTTAGACGACCACACCAAATTGTGGTGCTGTTACGAATCACCGCCAAACTTGGTATACAGCTTTTAGGGACCGACAAGCACATGTGAGTAGAATTTCAGCAAGATTGATTGAAAAACTGCCATCAAGCAACATTTTTTGCAGGAACACTTTGTGGGACTTAGCAACTAATTTTCCTTAAGGTATTAACCATTTGTTTAGTGATTTTACAGTTTAAGGATAAATATGGGTTAAATTTAGGCTAGCATGTCCTACAAAGCGTTTTAAGCACAGCCCGTCATTCCTTTTGTCCAACTTTTTCTCCTAAATTCCAAACCATTCCTTTTTTTAATTTACATTTTTATTGACATCCAGCATCAGACATGTCTATCCATTACATCATCTTTGCATACATCATACATCTGTTGTCTGCCCTAAATGTAAAAAAAATAAAAATGTTTGTTTATATCCCAACGGCGCCACCCCTCCCCCCCAAAAAAAGAGAAAAAACTAAAAAAAAAAAAAGAAAAAAAAGAAAGAAACCAAAGTAATAATAATATTAACAAATAAATCAAGAAAACAAATAATTATAATAATAATAAAAAATAAAAGAGTATAAACAGATAGTAAATTAAAAAAAAAAACTCTAGACATAAAGGGAGTAATCTTTTTTTAAACCGTACAATCACTAATTCAAAACCATTCCAATTGCAAAAATGTTTGGCTAATTCACGACAGAGGTGGTAAAAAAATTTTTTTTTTTAAATTCCAAAATTACCCACTTTTCCAAAAATGCCACATTTTTCTGGGACATTTTGTCAGTAGGCAGATTTTCAAACTTCCACATTCTCAATCGAAATAAACTATTTTTGCAGGGATACACACCTCAGAGTCATATATTTTGGTGCATGACGCATGGGAGATACATCTGACGATCAGATATTTTTGGTACTTGACGTATGCTCGCTGTTGAGTCATATTTTTTGGTACCTGACATGACTACATGCTATCACATTTACACGCAAATACTACTGAAAATTGCAATTTCTAGTTTTCCTGTATTGTTTTGGCATTGGTTTGCTTAGGTTAGAGCAGGGGTCGGCAACCAAAAATATTTAAAGGGCCATATTGGACCAAAAATACAAAAAACAAGTCTGTCTGGAGCCACAAAAAATTAAAAGCCGTATATTAGTCTTAGAAGGAAGACAACATATATATTAGCTACAATAGCCTACTATCAAAATGACTATGTGTCGCAGGCTGAGGCAAATCTTCGTTGACAGCAATGTTGAAATGTAATATTCTACACATTTTTACAACATTAGAAAACATTAGTAAAACATTGGCTTCCTGGCTTAGAATGGCCAAAGGTATAGATGGGTGTGTCCAAGTTAAAGGAACTGGCAGGCTGTCTTCTTTTAATAGCTATATTACAATCTTTGCCAAGCTAGGTAATGTTTGCTGTGGTCTGGAACAACATGGCACACAAGCAACTATCAGAAATGCAGCCAATATTACATACAGATAATGTGTCATGAGACATGCAAAACAAAATTATATACCAAGAGGATAAAAGTAAAGGATATTAAATGACCTCAAATATACCTACACATAGTGATGCAATATGTACACACAGCTAGCCTAAATAGCATGTTAGCATTGATTATCTTGCGGTCATGCACTGACCAAATATGCCTGACTAGCACTAACACCGACAAAGCTCACCTTTGTGCATCCGCGCACAGTACAAAACGTTTGGTGGACAAAGTGAGACAAAGGAGTGGAAGACTTTACATGTAAACAAACTATTGCGTCACAGTCCACACTATGGTGAGTTCAAGAACCGCCAAAACTGGTAGGACAAAACGACGTTCACCAATTGCTCTCATCAGTGAAGCATACACACAAACATATTAAACAGTGGGCTTTCTAACAATTGGGAAGGTTTGTGTCAAAAATGTTTTCGCCCCATTTTTTTCCATTTTCAATCCTTTTTTAAAAATGCTCCAGGGAGCCACTAGGGCGGCACTAAAGAGCCGCATGTTTGTTAGACACAAACTACATATTGGTATGGCAAATCCCACATTTAGAACAATGGTTACCTCATTTGCGTTAGATGGTCCTATCAGCCACTCTTCACACTCATCCATTATACACCCTGACCATCGATGACCTACCATGGACACAAGGAATGCACTCTGAGGACATTGGCACAAGACGAATGAGCGAAGATGCACTCTGAACTATTGACAAATGGCATGAAACACACACCGGACACACACTTACAATGCACAGTTGAAGATGGATGATGGAAGACGGTTGATGTCCGCGGCGAACTGACACTGCCTGATCTGAACTGTAGATGACAAATGAATGCTCGCCTCAGCTGGTGTTTTCACCCGACGCGACAGCTGACCGGGGGGGTTATTTTTTGATTTGAAAAACCTTAAGTGAGCATTTCTTCCCCGTCTTTCTCATACTAATTGATCAGTATAGGATCAGTATTACATTTTAGCTTTAAATACACAAAAATAACCTAGTAATCATTATAGCTCACGGTAAAATTTGATTTGGTTTTTGAGAATTTGGCATTGTTTTTTTGGTTAAGATTACCGTATTTTCCGGACCATAAGGCGCACTGCAGATGAATGGTCTATTTTTTAATATTTTTTCATACAAAAAGGCGCACCGGATTATAAGGCGCATTAAAGGTCTACTGAAACCCACTACTACCGACCACGCAGTCTGATAGTTTATATATCAATGATGAAATCTTAACATTGCAACACATGCCAATACGGCCGGGTTAACTTATAAAGTGCAATTTTAAATTTCCCACTAAACTTCCGGTTGAAAACGTCTATGTATGATGACGTATGCGCGTGACGTCAATCGTTGAAACGGGAAGTATGCGGACACAATGAATCCTATACAAAAAACTCTGTTTTCATCTCAAAATTCCACAGTATTCTGGACATCTGTGTTGGTGAATCTTTTGCAATTTGTTTAATGAACAATGGAGACTGCAAAGAAGAAAGTTGTAGGTGGGATTGGTGTATTAGCGGCGGACTACAGCAACACAACCAGGAGGACTGAGAGGTGGATAGCAGACGCGCTAGCCGCCGAACTCACCTTAACTTCCTCCGTCTCCGGGCCGCCGAACGTATCTGTGATCGGGTGAAGTCCTTCGTCGCACCGTCGATCGCTGGAACGCAGGTGAGCACAGGTGTTGATGAGCAGATGAGGGCTGGCTGGCGTAGGTGGTCAGCTAATGTTTTTAGCATAGCTCTATGAGGTCCAGTTGCTAAGTTAGCTTCAATGGCGTCATTAGCAACAGCATTGTTAACCTTCGCCAGCCTGGAAAGCATTAACTGTGTAGTTACATGTCCATGGTTTAATAGTATTGTTGATTTTCTGTCTATCCTTCCAGTCAGGGGTTTATTTATTTTGTTGCTATATGCAGTTAAGCACGATGCTATCACGTTAGCTCCGTAGCTAAAGTGTTTCGTCGATGTATTGTCGTGGGGATAAAAGTCACTGTGAATGTCCATTTCGCGTTCTCGACTCTCATTTTCAAGAGGATATAGTATCCGAGGTGGTTTAAAATACAAATCCGTGATCCACAATAGAAAAAGGAGAAAGTGTGGAATCCAATGAGCCAGCTTGTACCTAAGTTACGGTCAGAGCGAAAAAAAGATGTCTTGCACTGCATTCTAGTCCTTCACTCTAACGTTCCTCATCCACAAATCTTTCATCCTCGCTCAAATTAATGGGGTAATCGTCGCTTTCTCGTTCCGAATCGCTCTAGCGGCATTGAAAACAATGGGGAAATGTGAGGAGCCTTTCAACTGTTGATGTCACGCTACTTCCGGTACAGGCAAGGCTTTTTTTAATCAGCGACCAAAAGTTGCGAACTTTATCGTCGATGTTCTCTACTAAATCCTTTCAGCAAAAATATGGCAATATCGCGAAATGATCAAGTATGACACATAGAATGGATCTGCTATCCCCGTTTAAATAAAAAAAATTCATTTCAGTAGGCCCTTAAAGGCCTACTGAAACCCACTACTACCGACCACGCAGTCTGATAGTTTATATATCAATGATGAAATCTTAACATTATAACACATGCCAATACGGCCGGGTTAACTTATAAAGTGACATTTTAAATTTGCCGCTAAACTTCCGGTTTGAAACGCCTCTGAGGATGACGTATGCGCGTGACGTAGACCGGCGAACACGGGTATGCCTTCCACATTGAAGCCAATACGAAAAAGCTCTGTTTTCATTTCATAATTCCACAGTATTCTGGACATCTGTGTTCGTGAATCTGTTTCAATCATGTTCATTGCATTATGGAGAAAGAAGCTGGGCAAGCAAAGAAGAAAGTTGTCGGTGCGAAATGGACGTATTTTTCGAACGTAGTCAGCCACAACAGTACACAGCCGGCGCTTCTTTGTTTACATTCCCGAAAGATGCAGTCAAGATGGAAGAACTCGGATAACAGAGACTCTAACCAGGAGGACTTTTGACTTCGATACACAGATGCCTGTAGAGAACTGGGACAACACAAACTCTTACCAGGATTACTTTGATTTGGATGACAAAGACGCAGACGTGCTACTGTGAGTATGCAGCTTTGGCTTCTAAACATTTGATCGCTTGACCGTATGTGCGCAACTTTTTTTTGCGTATGTACGTAACTTTTTTTAAATATATAAGCTTTATGAACCTTGGGTTAGGTGAACGGTCTTTTGGGCTGAGTGATTGTGTGTGTTGATCAGGTGTTTGAATTGTATTGGCGTGTTCTATGGAGCTAGGAGCTAGCATAGGAGCTAGGAGCTAGCATAACACGTACCGTACCGTACGTGCGCGTCACGTACGTAACTTTTTAAAAATATATAAGCTTTATGAACCTTGGGTTAGGTGAACGGTCTTTTGGGCTGAGTGATTGTGTGTGTTGATCAGGTGTTTGAATTGTATTGGCGTGTTCTATGGAGCTAGGAGCTAGCATAGGAGCTAGGAGCTAGCATAACACGTACCGTACCGTACGTGCGCGTCACGTACGTAACTTTTTAAAAATAAATAAGCTTTATGAACCTTGGGTTAGGTGAACGGTCTTTTGGGCTGAGTGATTGTGTGTGTTGATCAGGTGTTTGAATTGTACTGGCGTGTTCTATGGAGCTAGGAGCTAGCATAGGAGCTAGGAGCTAGCATAACACGTACCGTACCGTACGTGCGCGTCACGTACGTAACTTTTTAAAAATATATAAGCTTTATGAACCTTGGGTTAGGTGAACGGCCTTTTGGGCTGAGTGATTGTGTGTGTTGATCAGGTGTTTGAATTGTATTGGCGTGTTCTATGGAGCTAGGAGCTAGCAGAGGAGCTAGGAGCTAGCATAACAAACATGCAGGTGTTATTATGCAGGATTAATTTGTGGCATATTAAATATAAGCCTGGTTGTGTTGTGGCTAATAGAGTATATATATGTCTTGTGTTTATTTACTGTTGTAGTCATCCCCAGCTGAATATCAGGTACCGTGAGTATGCAGCCTTGGCTGCTAAACATTTGATAACTTGACCGTATGTGCGCGTCACGTACGTAACTTTTTAAAAATATATAAGCTTTATGAACCTTGGGTTAGGTGAACGGTCTTTTGGGCTGAGTGATTGTGTGTGTTGATCAGGTGTTTGAATTGTATTGGTGTGTTCTATGGAGCTAGGAGCTAGCAGAGGAGCTAGGAGCTAGCATAACAAACACGCAGGTGTTTTTATGCGGGATTAATTTGTGGCATATTAAATATAAGCCTGGTTGTGTTGTGGCTAATAGAGTATATATATGTCTTGTGTTTATTTACTGTTGTAGTCATTCCCAGCTGAATATCAGGTCACCCCCGGCTCTCACAGCATCTTCCCTATCTGAATAGCTTCAACTCCCCACTAGTCCTTCACTTGCACTTTACTCATCCACAAATCTTTCATCCTCGCTCAAATTAATGGGGAAATTGTCGCTTTCTCGGTCCGAATCTCTCTCACTTCATGCGGCCATCATTGTAAACAATAGGGAACTTTGCGTATATGTTCAACTGACTACGTCACGCTACTTCCGGTAGGGGCAAGCCTTTTTTTTATCAGATACCAAAAGTTGCAATCTTTATCGTCGTTGTTCTATACTAAATCCTTTCAGCAAAAATATGGCAATATCGCGAAATGATCAAGTATGACACATAGAATAGATCTGCTATCCCTGTTTAAATAAAAAAAATTCATTTCAGTAGGCCTTTAAGGGGGTCATATTATTATAATTTTTTTCTAAATGTAAAAGACTTCCTTGTAGGATAGGATAGGACTTTATTGTCATTGCACAAGTACAACGGAACTATGTTTTCAGCACAAACCCGTTCAAGATTAGACAAACAAACAGTGTACAGGGTTACAGAACAGGAACGCTGATGGGTCGCCAAAGGCGCCCCTTAAAAGATAAGAAAAAGGTAAAACGCTGGGGAAGAAGATGAGTAAAAAAATACAATCTAATATGGGCTCCTAAGGGGGCCTAGTCTGGAGTGGGAAAAAACCTCCATGCACACATAAACATGTTATATTTAATCATGACAACTCGCAACAGAGGGGCGGGGAGTTGGGACCCTGGAGGTCGACTGCTGCTATGAAGCGCTGCCAGCCGTCCATCACCCCGAGGGGAATCAAGCGGTGGTGAAGGCGTGGGGTGGGAGAGGGGGTGTGTGTCTGTATATGCCCATTGTCTTGGGTGTGTCGATGTAATGTTCATAGGCTGGGGCCATTCTGCATGCAAGCAGAAGTTCGACTCCAGGTGTCGTTACATAACATGTAATGGTGTTTTTTTGGTCAAAATGTTGCATAGATGATGTTTTACAGATCAACTTCAAGTCGCTTTCTGACAGTCGCTTCAGGATGCGCCGTTTTGTGGGCGGTCTTATTTACGTGGCTCACCTTCGACAGCGTCTTCTCCCCGTCATCTTTGTTGTAGCGGTGTAGCGTGCAAGGACGGGAGTGGAAGAAGTGTCAAAAGATGGAGCTAACTGTTTTAATGACATTCAGACTTTACTTCAATCAATAACGCAGCAGCATCTCCTCATCCGTGGCTCACTAGTGCAACAACAAGGTCGGAAATGTGTCCCGTGAAAAAACGTCAGACCGGAACTCTCTAATAACTAAAGTTCCTTGGTTGAATAATGTAAACTCACTACACCGGTATGTTTTAGCGCTTTCATGGCGAGTTTACCGACAGATATAAGTAAGAACTTTACACTACTTTATATTAGAAATGGCAACAGCGGAGGATGAATATCCCATATCAAAAAGATAGAGAAAAAGAAGAAGCTTAACTACGCTGTCGACTACGGACTACAAAGGCGGAAGCGCGCAAATTTTCAGGATTTATGCAGATCTCAAATACAGATCAGCAGGTACCAGAAGGTAAAAAAAGTTGCTTTAGCATAATATTGCGAACCAAAACGCCAGATAATGTCTTACCTTATACACACACCATAATAATACTCGTATGTTGAAGCACAGTACAATCCATCAAGCGGTGCGGCTTCATAGCTTACCAAAGTCGTACTAAAACATTTTGATAGATTTTGGAACGCCGTGTCTAATGTTCTATATTTTTAATTGAACTTATAAAATGTTGGTGTTGTGTATTTGAGTCATATTGCCGTCATAGTGCAGTTTACACATATCTCTTATGTATGACTGCCATCTACTGGTCACACTTAACATTTCACGATGTACCAAATAAATTTGCTCCGAGGTCGGTAAGAAAAAACAGAATTATTCCGTACATTAGGCGCACCGGGTTATAAGTAGAGATGTCCGATAATATCGGCCGATAAATGCTTTAAAATGTAATATCGGAAATTATCGGTATCGGTTTCCAAAAGTAAAATGTATGACTTTTTAAAATGCCGCTGTGTACACGGACGTAGGGAGAAATACAGAGCGCCAATAAACCTTGAAGGCACTGCCTTTGCGTGCCGGCCCAATCACATAATATCTACGGCTTTTCACACACACCAGTGAATGTAAGCCATACTTGGTCAACAGCCATACAGGTCACACTGAGAGTGTCCGTATAAACAACTTTAACACTGTTACAAATATGCGCCACACTGTGAAACCACACCTAACAAGAATGCCAAACACATTTCGGGAGAACATCCGCACCGTAACACAACATAAACACAACAGAACAAATGTGTGTGTGTGACAATCATTGGTACTTTAACTTTAACTTTAACCCAGAACCCCTTGCAGCACTAACTCTTCCGGGACGCTACAATATACACCCCACCGCTAGACCCTTCCGCCCCCCCACCTCAACCCCGCCCCCCAACCCCGCCCACCTCAACCTCCTCATGCTCTCTCAGGGAGAGCATGTCCCAAATTCCAAGTTGCTGTTTTGAGGCATGTTAAAAAAAATATTGCACTTTGTGACTTCGATAATAAATATGGCAGTGCCATGTTGGCATTTTTTTTCCATCACTTGAGTTGATTTATTTTGGAAAACCTTGTTACATTGTTTAATGCAGGGGTGTCCAAACTTTTTCCAATGAGGGCCGCACACGGAAAAATTAAAGCATGTGGGGGCCATTTTGATATATTTCATTTTCAAACCATAACAAAATATATGGATTTTTAAATTTATTTTACCTTTAGGGGTGACGGGGACCATAAAGGGTCTCAGTTATTAAAATGTTAAAAATAAGTCTAATTTGTATTATTATTTTTTATTTAACGCTTACAGTAAATCTCTAGGTTTTATGGCTTTTCTGTCAAAAACAACTTTGTTTTTTTATAGTAAAACTGAAATATGCAGTATTTAGTAATTAGAGCCCTAAAAGATCAATAATGCAGGACACCATTGATTTTAATTCTTTAATATTTTTGAGTAATGACAGTGAAAAGATCAATAAAATACCACTAAAATATATTTGGGATCCAAAAGGTGCCCCACTCATAAAGTGATACATTTTTGTTTTTTTGTTTATTTTACTTTCAACACTTAAGTTACGAGATCAAATTCAGATATATCTGTCGATTTTACGTTTTAACTATTATTTTGTTTGTTTTATGCTCTTTTGTCAAAGAAAACTTTGTTTTTATATGGCAACCACACAATATATGCAATATTTACCACATAAAACATTTTAAAGTGAAATATTTGAACTAATTGGAGCTTTGAAAATAATTAATTATAACATGGATTTTTTGTCTTTTTTTTTTTTTTTTTGAGCAGTGGCAAAAAAAGAAAAAGAATGAAAGACAAAAGAAAAAAAAAAAAGCCTGCATTCCACTTTTTTAAATGTTTTATTTAATTTTTTGCAATAGCATTTCCAGAATGTGTGGCGGGCCGGTAAACAATTAGCTGCGGGCCGCACTTTGGACACCCCTGGTTTAATGCATCCAGCGGGGCATCAGAACAAAATTAGGCATAATAATGTGTTAACTCCACGACTGTATATATCGGTATCGTATCGGTAATTAACAGTTGGACAATATCGGAATTATCGGATATCGGCAAAAAAGCCATTATCGGTCATCTCTAGTTATAAGGCGCACTGTCGAGTTTTGAGGTGGGAAAAAAAGGATTTTAAGTGCGCCTTATAGTTCGGAAAATAGGGTAATAATAACAACACTGTTTTATAATTATTTCCCTGCGAGGATCACAGTGTTAGCAGCAATCAGTGTTCACAGACGCCTCCTTCCACCCGGAGCTTCAAGCTAATTAAAGCAAAAGGAAGAAAAATGCAAAATGTGACCAGTTGACATCTTTTGAATCGGGTCGACAGATGATTCTGACCCATCAGTCCCGCATTGATCAGTGTGATCTTTTAAAGAGCTGTGACCGCGCATTTGAGGCAGCTCGGGACCGTTTGTCGACATGTCAATACACAAACGGTGTTGCTATCTTTCACACAATCATCGAACTTTTGACCCTGTTGTGTGCCACTCTTTGGAAAACGCAACTTTTCTCTTTGATTATTTCTGTGGCTTGCATCAATGTTGTGGTCGACTTTAAGGGCATATATGCAATGTTTTAAACACACAGTGTTGTTTTCACTGTTCTTCTGCAGGATAAAGGCACCGTAGAGCTCGAATACTAATGAAAACATCATCACATTGTTCTAAAGACAGTTTTGGACAAAATATTATTGCAGCAACTACCATATTTTGCTAAATACTGTGATGCAATGTAATGTGTTATTACAATTTAATGTACACAACCCAAAACCAGTGAAGTTGGCACGTTGTGTAATTCGTAAATAAAAACAGAATGATTTGCAAATCCTTTTCAACTTATATTCAATTGAATAGACTGCAAAAACAAGATATTGATTGTTCGAACTCAGAAGCTTCATTTATTTTTGGCAAATAATCATTAACTTAGAATTTAATGGCAGCAACACATTGCAAAAAAGTTGGCACAGGGGCATTTTTACCACTGTGTTACATGGCCTTTCCTTTTAACAACACTCAGTACACATTTGAGACCAATTTTTGAATTTTTTAAGGTGGAATTATTTCCCATTCTTGCTTGATGTACAGCTTAAGTTGTTCAACAGTCCGGGGTCTCCGTTGTCGTATTTGACGCTTCATAATGCGCCACACATTTTCAATGGGAGACAGGTCTGGACTACAGGCAGGCCAATCTAGTACCCGCACTCTTTTACTATGAAGTCATGCTGTTGTAACATGTACAGAACGTGGCTTGACATTGTCTTGCTGAAATAAGCAGGGGCGTCCATGAAAAAGACGTTGTTTGAAAGGCAACATATGTTGCTCCAAAACCTGTATGTACCTTTCAACATTAATGGTGCATTCACAGATGTGTAAGTTACCCATGCCTTGGGCACAAATACACCCCCATACCATCACAGATGCTGGCTTTTGAACTTTGTGCCTATAACAGTCTGGATGGTTCTTTTCCTCTTTGGACCGGAGGACACAACGTCCACAGTTTCCAAAAACAATTTGAAATGTGGAATCGTCAGACCACAGAACACTTTTCCACTTTGCATCAGTCCATCTTAGATGAGCTCGGGCCCAGCGAAGCCGGCAGCGTTTCTGGGTGTTGTTGATAAATGGGTTTGGCTTTGCATAGTAGAGTTTTAACTTGCACTTACAGATGTAGCGACGGACTGTAGTTACTGACAGTGGTTTTCTGAAGTGTTCCGAGCCCATGTGGTGATATCCTTTACACACAGATGTTGCTTTTTGATGCAGTACCGCCTGAGAGATCGGAGGTCACGGGCATTCAATGTTTATTACGCTTATGTGCAGTGATTTCTCCAGATTCTCTGAAACTTTTGGTGATATTACGGACCGTAGATGGTGAAATCCCTAAATTCCTTGCAATAGCTGGTTGAGAAATGTTGTTCTTAAACTGTTGGACAATTTGCTCACGCATTTGTTCACAAAGTGGTGACCCTCGCCCCGTCCTTGTTTGTGAATGACTGAGCATTTCATGGAAGCTGCTTTTATACCAAATCATGGCTCCTACTTGTTCCCAATTAGCCTGTTCGCCTTGTGGGATGTTCCAAATAAAAGTTTGATGAGCATTCCTCAACTTTCTCAGTCTTTTTTGCCACTTGTGCCAGCTTTTTTGAAACATGTTGCAAGCATCAAATTCCAAATGAGCTAATATTTGCAAAAAATAACAAATTTTTCCAGTTCGGACATTAAATATCTTGTGTATTCAATTGAATATAAGTTGAAAAGGATTTGCAAATTATTGTATTCTGTTTTAATTTACATTTTACACAAAGTGCCAACTTCACTGGTTTTGGGGTTTGTATTAAACAATCAGGGATTGGTACTGAATTTGGTACCGTTATAGACACCAGCCATACCGGGCACCGATTCACGTAAAATCAAATCATGCCATATTTCGATACCTTACTTGCATGTGACGTCACGTCCAGTTGCAGACTCAACCGGCTTAAGCATTCGGCGGGTAAACAAGCAGTCAAGCACTCACGGCAGACTTAGCTTGACACCCTCAAGGTAATGTAGCATTTTTCCATGCCGATAATATACACATAAGTGAAGGTGCTTAAAAGTACAGTTAAGGCTCCACTTTTTAAAATGTGCTAGCTCGTTGCTAATTCACACTGGGTTTGCCATGTACATGCTACAGATTAGCATTGCCGATTTTACATGGCGATTTCAACATTTCAAAATTTGGTAATCAAAATTACAACTAAGATACATGTTACAATTAAACAGCTGCTATGTAAAAAAAAAAGCACAACACTTACAGTTTAAACACTTTGTAGGACTCAACAAAAGAAAAGACTGGCGCATGCAAAAGCTACTTCTGGCTACGGCGACACCTTTGTCCTGGGATATGCAACTAAATGTCCAGAAAGCTAAGGGCCGAAGCTTTGTAATCAATCAGAAATACCAATCAGTTAAAAGTCAAACATGGAGAAATTGTTTTGCATTTTTTTCTATCATGGCTTGTAATGGGTTCAAATGGGAGTAATACACATTTTTATTATGGCGCTGGGAGCAGTGTTTCCCACACATTCATTTATTTGTGGCGGCCCGCCACGAAAGAATTACGTCCGCCACAAATTTAAAAAAAAAATGTTTTTTTTTTTTTTTTTTGTGTCCTGTCCAGCTTCTCAGGCAAATCATATAGTTGATGCAGATGCCCATATAGGCTGTTCAGATTTACTTTACAAAAGATAATTGTAGGATACTTCTCTTGTTGCCTTATTTGTATTTGACCACTACTGTTTTCTGTTTATTTGTTACTGACTGTGGCAGGACACCTCTGCCTCTGTTTCACTTTATGTTGCTGGTAAATAATATGGTTGTAGTAGTAGGCTAAAGTTTAATTATTTAGTATGCACTAATTAAAGGGGCAGAGATTTAAGAGACATTTTAGCTTTTATATTTTATAAGATATATTTTTTGTAAGAACCACAATTAATAAATATATTTCAGTGAATAACTTATTGTTCAAATCTGTATATAAATATGTACAAAAAGTGTTGTAATTATATTGTAAAATGGATGGATGGATGGATGGATGGATGGATGGATGGACGTTTAAAAACAAAACTGTTATTATTAATTAGTAAGTATACATTTTTTGAGCCTTTTTAGAGAAAATCATATCATTGTAGTAAATTATGCAAATTACTCGATGATGTCATGGTGACCACGCCCATAGCCACGCCCCCACCGCCACAGGTATCTTGGCAGTTTATGGGAAACACTGGGGAGGGTTTTAAAAAAAAAATAATATCCACTAAGTTTGTGTTATGTTTGACCATGTGTGTTGACATTTTGTGCTGGTTGAATTTTTTTGCCCTGCATCATGACTATGGAAGGTTGTTTGGATTGTGTCATACAAGTAATGCTGTGCGAGCAATGTCAAGAGAGGAAAGTCTATGGTCACTGACCTGAGTTATCCACATGATGACAACAAGTTGCCACCTGTCAGCACCATAGATACTTCAATTTAATGTGTTAACACCTGCACGGCCAGGTTGCTAGTTGAAATTGAACTAGTCGTCTTGTGGACTTGATTGAAGATGCTGTGGTTTGGACACCCCTGCGCTATAAAGCTTCGATGTAAAGTAGGGCTGATAGATTCAGACGTCGATACGATTAGTATCTAGCATAGTATCAGCGTTATCTAGTATAGTATCATGATTTACAGGGATAAAATCTATATTTTTCATTTTCTTGTTATATTGCAAAACATTTTTTTGTTATTGTTTGCGAACTTAGTACAGTAAGTCTCTGGAATACTGCATACCGTATTTTTCGGACCACAATGAGCGGGTCTTTTTAGGTCAATTTCATACAAAAGGCGCACCGGATTATAGGGCGCATTAAAGGAGTCATATTATTTTAATTTTTTTCTAAATGTAAAACACTTCCATAACATGTAATGGTGGTTTTTTGGTGAAAATGTTGCATGGATGATGTTTTACGGATCATCGTTTTGGGGTATGGGGGTGTATATTGTAGCGTCCCGGAAGAGTTACTGCTGCAAGGGGTTCTGGGTATTTGTTCTGTTGTGTTTATGTTGTGTTACGGTGCGGATGTTCTCCCGAAATGTGTTTGTCATTCTTGTTTGGTGTGGGTTCACAGTGTGGCGCATATTTGTGACAGTGTTAAAGTCGTTTATACGGCCACCCTCAGTGTGACCTGTATGGCTGTTGACCAAGTATGCCTTGCATTCACTTGTGTGTGTGAAAAGCCGTGGATATTATGTGATTGGGCCGGCACGCAAAGGCAGTGCCTTTAAGGTTTATTGGCGCTCTGTACTTCTCCCTACGTCCGTGTACACAGCGGCGTTTTAAAAAGTCATACATTTTACTTTTTGAAACCGATAACGATAATTTTGAAACCGATACCGATAATTTCCGATATCACATTTTAAAGCATTTATCGGCCGATGATATCGGCAGTCCGATATTATCGGACAGCTCTAGTTCTTACTAATATCTGCCAGTAAACTCGCCATGAAGGCGCTAAAAACTAAAATCTACCGGTGTAGTGAGTTTACATTATTCACCCAAGGAACTTTAATTATTAGAGAGTTCCGATCGGACGGTTTTTCACGGGACACATTTCCGGCGTTGTTATTGCACTAGTGAGCCACGGATGAGAAGATGAGAAGGAAGAAGAAAAAAAAAGAATGCGCCCTATAATCCGGTGCGCCTTTTGTATGACAATAGACCTGACTAGACCCGCTCATCGGCAGTGCACCTTATAATCCGGTTCGCCCTTCGGTCCGGAAAATACGGTATTTACTTAATTTTAATACGTCTGATGCGTTAAAAACAAGAAGTCACAGGTCACCATCACTTTTTTTGATTGGAACAAATTATTCATAAGCAATTTCATATTTTCCGTTTTTTGACTTTGTTATGAGTAGTGCTATAATAAAAATCCAGACTAAAGTATTGAAATAGCATACATCCTTCAATTGTGGGATCAATATCAAATGTTGTTACAGAACGTGGGCGAGGATAAGCCGGTTTCCGCGGTTTTACTGCAGCTCAGCCAGTGGATAGCCCTGATAACAACGCCGTATCCATTACTCCATATACCACCCAGACACCATTACGGAAAGGCCACGACCTCCGTCCCCTCGCCAGTCTGCGTAGCCAACTGCTGTTCAGCACCACCCTATACCCCAGGTCCAGTTTCCCCAATACGTTACTCCTGTTCCCCACCCCATCAGGGTCTGGATGGCGGGGGTGTTGGTGTTGGCTCATAACCAGCTGCAGATGTGGCTCCTACAACACCAGCCCTCATTAACTTCAATGGACTTCCTAATGCGACAGCTACCATATTTCACTGACCACGCACCCGGACCCCGGCGGACCTGACAGGAGGCCCGACTGATACTTCCATGCCTGTAAGCGGGGTGCAGTGATGACAGCGACGAGGGGGGTCAAGGGGGTGAGGTGCGAAGAGAGATGTCGGAAAGAAGACACAGGGAGGAAATCAATTAATTTAAGCTTTTTACGAGGCGGCGATGATGGCTGGGAGCCATGACGGCAGTAGACTGTACCAACACATTCATTTGTGAGGTTACTGACATCGGATAAGTGGATGTCCATTGGCACATTGTTGGATGGGGTTGAGGTCAGGGCTCTTCTGAATTCCGCTCACCAAAATATTAGATCCAGAGTATCTAAAGCAGGGATACCCAGACTTTTACCACCAAGGCCCACAAATACTTTTATTTTTTTAATCTTCATATTGTGTTTATTAAACACGCTAATATACTGTATGCCGTGCAGTTTAACATAATTAAAGAAAAAACAACATACTAAACTAAGTAAAAAGACCAATTCCTAATTTTTTTAAATTTTTTAAATTTTTATTTTTTTTTGTCCTGTCTAGCTTCTCAGGCAAATCATATATTTGATGTAGTAATTTATAATCTTTACAGTCATATATGATATAATGTATTATTGCGGTGATAATTAATCCACGATTAAAAAAAATATATATATATATATTTTTTAACTAATTAAAAATAAAAAAAAATATGTGTAGACTTTTGAATACGCTGCCTATCCACAACTTAAATTACAGAGTTTTAAAATGTTATCAATATTTTGTCTGAAATGATTTGTTTACACAAAGAAAATTATTCACATTATTATTGCAATACTATTCAATTTTTTAAATGATGTGTTGTTTTGATGCAATTTATCTTATTTATTATTGTGGTAATAATTACATCACAAAAAAATGTAAATAAATAATTATGACAATAATTGCTAATTAAGGTCATGTTTGAACTAATTGAAAATCAAAAATGTGTGTAGACAATTGGACAGACTTGAAATAAATGTTTATCAACAAATTAAAATAAATGCTATATATATATATATATATATATATATATATATATATATATATATATATATATATATATATATATATATATATATATATATATATATATAATGTTGTAAAAATGTGTAGAATACATATTATATTTCAACATTTCTGTCAACAAAGATTTGCTTCAGCCTTCGACACATAGTCATTTTGATAGTAGGCTAATATAGACACTTACGTCATGTGTTGCCTTCATTATGAGACTTATATAGGACTTGTAAAGTCATTTTGATAGGAGGCTATTATAGCTAATATAGACACTTACGTCATGCGTTGCCTTCATTATAACACTTATATACAACTTTTAAAGTCATTTTAATAGTAGGCTAATATAGCTAATATAGACACTTATGTCATGTGTTGCCTTCATTATAACATTTATATAAGACTTTTAAAGTCATTTTGATAGTAGGCTATTATAGCTAATATAGACACTTACGTCATGTGTTGCTTTCATTATAAGACTTATATTAGACTTTTAAAGTCATTTTGATTGTAGGTTATTCTAGCTAATATATACACATCGTTGTTGTCTTCATTATAAGACTTATATAAGACTTTTAAAGTCATTTTGATAGTAGGTTAATATAGACACTTCTGTCATGTGTTGCCTTCATTATAAGACTTATATTCTACTTTTAAACTAAAACTAATATTATTAACACATCATGCGTTGATTTCATTATAACACTTATATAAGACTTTTAAAGTCATTTTGATAGTAGGCTCCATCCATCCATCCATTTTCTACCTCTTATTCCCTTCGGGGTCGCGGGGGCGCTGGAGCCTATCTCAGCTACAATCGGGCGGAAGGCGGGGTACACCCTGGACAAGTCGCCACCTATTCTAGTTAATATATACACATCGTTGTTGCCTTCATTATAAGACTTATATAAGACTTTTAAAGTCATTTTGATAGTAGGTTAATATAGACACTTCTGTCATGTGTTGCTATCATTATAAGACTTAAATTCGACTTTTAAAGTATTTTTGATAGTAGGCTTTTATAACTAATATAGACACTTACATCATGTGTTGCCTTCATTATAACACTCATATAAGACTTTTAAAGTCATTTTGATAGTAGGCTATTATAGCTATTATAGACACTTACGTCATGTGTTGCTTTTAATGAGACTTATATAAGACTTTTAAAGTCATTTTGATAGTAGGCTATTCTAGCTAATATATACACATCGTTGTTGCCTTCATTATAAGACTATATAAGACATTTAAAGTCATTTTGATAGTAGGTTAATATAGACACTTACGTCATGTGTTGCCTTCATTATAACACTTATATAAGACTTTCACAGCCATTTTGATAGTAGGCTATTACAGCTAATATAGACACTTACATCATGCGTTGTTTTCATTATGAGACTTATATAAGGCTTTTAAAGTCATTTTGATAGTAGGCTATTCTAGCTAATCTATACACATCGTTGTTGCCTTCATTATAAGACTTATATTTGACTTTTAAAGTCATTTTGATAGTAGGTTAATATAGACACGTCATGTGTTGCCTTCATTATAACACTTATATAAGACTTTCACAGCCATTTTGATAGTAGGCTATTATAGCTAATATAGACACTTACATCATGCGTTGCTTTCATTATGAGACTTATATAAGACTTTTAAAGTCATTTTGATAGTAGGCTATTCTAGCTAATCTATACACATCGTTGTTGCCTTCATTATAAGACTTATATTTGACTTTTAAAGTATTTTTGATAGTAGGCTATTATAACTAATATAGTCTTCATTATAACACTCATATAAGACTTTTAAAGTAATTTTGATAGTAGGCTATTATAGCTACTATAGACACTTACGTCATGTGTTGCTTTTAATGAGACTTATATAAGACTTTTAAAGTCATTTTGATAGAAGGCTATTCTAGCTAATATATACACATCGTTGTTGCCTTCATTATAAGACTTATATAAGACTTTTAAAGTCATTTTTATAGTAGGTTAATATAGACACTTCTGTCATGTGTTGCCTTCATTATAAGACTTATATAAGACTTTTACAGCCATTTTGATAGTAGGCTATTATAGCTAGTATAGACACTTACATCATGCGTTGCCTTCATTATAACACTTGTATAAGACTTTTAAAGTCATTTCGATCGTAGACTATTATAGCTAATATAGACACTTTTGTCATGTATTGCCTTCATTATAAAACTTATATACGGCTTTTAATTTTTTGCGGCTCCAGACAGATTAGTTTTTTTGTATCTTTCGTCCGATATGGCTCTTTCAACGTTTCGGGTCGCCGACCCCTGGGTTAAGAGGAGCAGAACAATAACGGGTCAAGGGGATGTGGAGAAAGTACCGATAATTGTCGCGAAGAGGCGATAAATTTCAGGGAAATTGAGATAAAAGGAGGCGAGCATGGAGTTTAGCGAGGGGAATTTATGATCCCCCGGCCTCATTGTTCCTGTACACGTGAAGGCGCACAGCTGGGGGAGGAAAAAAAAACGAGGTAAATGGGGTACAGATGTAGTGTATCAAACACTTGGGACTTCAATAGATACATTACGATGCACTCCCCTGCTGCACCGACATCAAAACCTCTCCTTACCTGACCATTCCTGCACTAATATCCTGCCTCGCGTCCATTTTAATCTCCTTTTTACGGGGCAACACAGCAGGTCTCGCCGGCGAGCCGTGGCCTCCTTTGAACTGCACCTTAGCAACATCCAGCCCTAATGACACAGTATATCACGCTCACATAAATACTAATCATTATGAAAGAATACATGGGAGGGGGAGGGGGGGGGGTCTTGTGTATGGGGGCCCAAAATTTGGTGCTACGCCTCTGCACAGTTGTCAGATACAACTAGCAAGCAAATTCATGACCAATTTTTTAAAAAAAATACACATTTAACCCTAAAAATGTCTGCTTTCCAAATAGAAAAATCATATATTTTAGTGCACTGTTTGATTTCTTACACCGTCTCATTTAGAAATAAAAAAAAAAGTCAAGCTCAAGATACTCAGGACAACAATTTTCCCTTTCCCAAAAACTGCTGTGGAAAAACACCCACATAGAGTATCCAATAATATTCATGTGGGGGTTTTCTACACAGTCAAACAAAAAAGGTGAACTCAATAATGTGTGCTTCTCTAAATTCTATTGTTTTATGTTTTTTTTTATTGTCGCATTCAAATCTAAAAAAAAGTTCCACTCAAGACAAAAATTGTCCACATCTCAAAATTACATTTAGTTTTTTTTTCCCCTCAAAATTGTCACACTAAAAACGTCACATTTACGCCTACTGAAATACATTGTTTTATTTAAACGGGGATAGCAGATCCATTCTATGTGTCATACTTGATCATTTCGCGATATTGCCATATTTTTGCTGAAAGGATTTAGTATAGAACAACGACGATAAAGTTCGCAACTTTTGGTCTCTGATAAAAAAAAGCCTTGCCTGTACCGGAAGTAGCGTGACATAGTCAGTTGTTCGCCTCCTCATATTTTCCTATTGTTTTCCACGCAGCTAGAGCGATTCGGACCGAGAAAGCGACGATTACCCCATTAATTTGAGCGAAGATGAAAGATTCGTGGATGAGGAACGTTAGAGTGACGGACTAGAATGCAGTGCAGGACATATCTTTTTTTGCTCTGACCGTAACTTAGGTACAAGCTGGCTCATTGGATTCCACACTATCTCCTTTTTCTATTGTGGATCACGGATTTGTATTTTAAACCACCTCGGATACTATATCCTCTTGAAAATGAGAGTCAAGAACGCGAAATGGACATTCACAGTGACTTTTATCTCCACGACAATACATCGACGAAGCTCTTTCGCTACTGAGCTAACGTGATAGCATCTGGCTCAAATGCAGATAGAAACAAAATAAATAAATCCCTGACTGGAAGGATAGACAGAAGATCAACAATACTATTAAACCATGTACACTACCGTTCAAAAGTTTGGGGTCACATTGAAATGTCCTTATTTTTTAAGAAAAAGCACTGTACTTTTCAATGAAGATAACTTTAAACTAGTCTTAACTTTAAAGAAATACACTCTATACATTGCTAATGTGATAAATGACTATTCTAGCTGCAAATGTCTGGTTTTTGGTGCAATATCTACATAGGTGTATAGAGGCCCATTTCCAGCAACTATCACTCCAGTGTTCTAATGGTACAATGTGTTTGCTCATTGGCTCAGAAGGCTAATTGATGAATAGAAAACCCTTGTGCAATCATGTTCACACATCTGAAAACAGTTTAGCTCGTTACAGAAGCTACAAAACTGACCTTCCTTTGAGCAGATTGAGTTTCTGGAGCATCACATTTGTGGGGTCAATTAAACGCTCAAAATGACCAGAAAAAGAGAACTTTCATCTGAAACTCGACAGTCTATTCTTGTTCTTAGAAATTAAGGCTATTCCACAAAATTGTTTGGGTGATCCCAAACTTTTGAACGGTAGTGTACATGTAACTACACGGTTAATAATTCTCAGCCTGGCAAATTAGCGCTCCACCTACGCCAGCCAGCCCTCATCTGCTCATCAACACCCGTGCTCACCTGCGTTCCAGCGATCGACGGCGGGAACGAAAGACTTCACCCGATCACAGATGTGGTTGGAGGGTAGCGTCGGCTAGCGCGTCTGCTATCCAAGTAAGTCCTCCTTGTTGTGTTGCTACAGCCAGCCGCTAATACACCGATCCCACCTACAACTTTTTTCTTTGCAGTCTCCATTGTTCATTAAACAAATTGCAAAAGATTCACCAACACAAATGTCCAGAATACTGTGGAATTATGAAATGAAAACAGAGCTATTTTGTATCGGCTTCAATGGGGTACCGATACTCCTGTTTCACTGGCTACGTCACGCGCATACGTCATCATCCAAAGGCGTTTTCAACCGGAAGTTTAGCGGGAAATTTAAAATTGCACTTTATAAGTTAATCCGGCCGTATTGGCATGTGTTGCAATGTTAAGATTTCATCATTGATATATAAACTATCAGACTGCGTGGTCGGTAGTAGTGGCTTTCAGTAGGCCTTTAAAGTCCTCACGACCAAATATATCAGCTTCCCAAAAACTACTGTAAAAAATATATAATTAAACATTCAAACAATTTTTCAAATATAAATAAATACTAATAATAATTATTTCAAAGACACACATTTGACTAAAAAACTAATTTCTGCAAGGACTTGGTTGAAAACCAGCTTTTTAAAACACATGGAAAAAACCTTAGTTAGGTTTTTGACTTTTAAAAGATGTCATTAAAACAGGGATTCTCAAACTGGGGTTACATGTACCCAGACCTGGGCAAAATGGGGCCTGTTATGATTTTCAATCCGGCCCGCTGGACGTTCTACATCAGGGGTGTCCAAAGTGCGGCCCGGGGGCCATTTGCGGCCCGTAGGTCATTTTTTAACGGCCCCACGGCACATTTTAAAAATACGATTGAAAAAAATAAAAAAATAAAAGTGGTATTTAAAGAGCAAACAGGTGAAATGTAACAAGAACATGTTGCAATGTTTACTCTAATAACACAAAGTTTCTTTCTTTTAAAAATAATAATGAATCAAAATCAATGTCACTATGAATTATTGACCTATTCAAGGCTCCAATTACGTCACATTAAATATTTTGAGATATTTTTTGGGGAAAATGTTGCATATTTTGTGTTTGCCATGTAAAAAAACGAGCTGTTTTTTTTAAGAAGGGCCTAAAACGAACAAACAAAAAACATAAACAACAATAAAAATTATAATTGACATACTGATCTGAAGTTGATCTCGAGATTATTGTGTTAGAAGTAAACAGTAAAAAAAATAAAAAATTATAATTTATTTTTTAACACTTTAATGAGTAAGACCCTTTTGGATCCCCTACAATTTTAGTGTGATTAGTTTTTAAGTGTCATTTCTCAAAAAATAATAATGAAATAAAATCAATGGTGTTATGAGTTATTGACCTTTTTGAGGCTCCAATTATTATATAATCTCAAATATCCCACTTAAAAATTTAATTGGGTGAAAATATTGCATATTTTGTGTTTTTTTCATTAAAAAAAGGGTTTTCTTTGACATAAAGAGCATACAATTTAAATCTTTAAAACATTTTATATCGACAGATAGACCTAATGTTGATCTAGAGATTTAAAAACTTGAATAATAACACAAATAATAATACAGAATAATGACACTTTTTTTAAAATATTTTTTGGACCAAAACCCTTTGGGGTCCCCGGGATCAAGCCTGAGTGGAAGCCTTTTTATACATATGTTGTATTGGTTTTTAAAATAACAAATATAAAAATGGCCCCTGCTAGCTTTGATTTTTCAATGTGCGGCCCTCAGTTTGGACACCCTTGTTCTACATAATGTTTTTAGACCTTTAACATCAAAACTGTAGCCGCCATTATAATGTTCAGTGTTGTTTTTGAATTACCATAAGTCTTGAACAATATAGAAAGTATTTCAATGGTTAAAATCTGCACTTTTGGGTGTCATAGGAGTTATTCCGGGGGGGGGGGGGGGATTTTCCTGCTCCCTGCAGAACTATGGGATTTACCTTTTTAATGCTTCAGGGTTGGGGGCACCAGGCTGTGCACCGTGACCCTCCCCTCATGCTTACTAGAGAGGGGCAAGGGGTTCCCTTAGGACGTCGGATAATTCCCGGTGCTTTCCCCGGTGCCTATAGAGGAAAGGGGGCCTCTGTGGATTTGTCAGTAGTGGCTGCAGCTGTCTGCGGGGGGAAAAAATGGACCACAGTGGACCTGACACTTGATCTCTCGTCTCCGTCTCCGTCCTTTTATCTCTCTGTTCTCCCGACTCGGTGTACTTCTTTGCCTCGCTGTCTCACACTTTATGTGCGGGCCTCTTCTTTCGCCCCGAGCCTCTGCCGCCGTGTGGAATCTCCACCCGAAAATCAGCCCACTTTTTTTCCACATCCATGACATTGTTTTTATTCTAGACAGGGGGTTGCCAGGCGGCCGCATGAAGGAAACTCTATTCCCACGCGGGGGCCGGACTGGTACCGTAGTTTCCGGACCATACGGCGCACCGGATTATAAGGCGCGCTGCCGATGAGTGGTCTATTTTTGAGCTTTTTGCATATACACTTTATCGGTGTTTTTCAACCTTTTTTGAGCCAAGGCACATTTTTTGCGTTAAAAAAACGCGCAGGCACACCAGCAGCAGAAATAATTAAAAAACGAAACTCAGTTGACAGTAAAAAGTCGCAATTGTTGGATATGACTTTAAAGCATAACCAAGCATGCACCAATATAGCTCTTGTCTCAAAGTAGGTGTACTGTCACCACCTGTCACATCACAACCTGACTTATTTGGACTTTATTGCTGTTTTTCTGTGTGTAGTGTTTTAGTTCTTGTCTTGCGCTCCTATTTTAATGACTTTTTCTCTTTTTTTTTGTATTTTCCTGTAGCAGTTTCATGTCTTCCTTTGAGCGATATTTCCCGCATCTACTTTGTTTTAGCAATCAAGAATATTTCAGTTGTTGTTATCCTTCTTTGTGGGGACATTGTTGATTGTCATGTCATGTTCGGATGTACTTTGTGGACGCCGTCTTTTCTCCGCAGTAAGTCTTTGCTGTCGTCCAGCATTCTGTTTTTGTTTACTTTGTAGCCAGTTCAGTTTTAGTTTCGTTCTGCATAGCCTTCCCTAAGCTTCAATGCCTTTTCTTAGGGGCACTCACCTTTTGTTTATTTTTGGTTTAAGCATTAGATACCTTTTTACCTGCATGCTGCCTCCCGCTGTTTCCGACATCTACAAAGCAATTAGCCACCTGCTGCCACCTACTGATATGGAAGAGTATTACACGGTTACTCTGCCGAGCTCTAGACAGCACCGACACACAACAACAACACATCATTTGCAGACTATAATTACTGGTTTGCAAAAAATATTTTAACCCAAATAGGTGAAATGACATAATCTCCCACTGCACACCAGACTGTATCTCACGGCACACTAGTGGTTGAAAAACACTGCATTATATTGCCAAAAGTATTTGGCCACCCATCAAAAAGATTTGAATCAGGTGTCCTAATCACTTGGCCCGATGTATAAAATCAAGCACTTAGGCATGGAGACTGTTTCTACAAACATTTGTGAGACAATGGGCCGCTCTCAGTGATTTCCAGCGTGGAACTGTCATAGGATGCCACCTGTGCAGCAAATCCAGTCGTGACATGTCCTAGCTCCTAAATATTCCAAAGTCAACTTTTTTATAAGAAAAGTGAAGAGTTTGGGAACAACAGCAACTCAGCCGCGTAAACTGACAGAGAGGGGTCAGCGGATGCTGAAGCTCATAGTGCAAAGACTTTCTGCAGAGTCAGTTGCTACGGAGCTCCAAACTTCATGTGACCTTCCAATTTGCCCACGTACAGTACGCAGAGAGCTTCATGGAATGGGTTTCCATGGCCGAGCAGCTGCATCTAAGCCACACATCACCAAGTCCAATGCAAAGCGTGGGATGCAGTGGTGTAAAGCATGTCGTCACTGGACTCTAGAGCAGTGGAGACGCCTTCTCTGGACTGATGAATCACGCTTTTCCATCTGGCAATCTGATGGACCAGTCTGGGTTTGGAGGTTGCCAGGAGAACGCTACATTTCGGACCTCATTGTACCTAGTGTGAAATTTGGTGGTGGAGGAATTATGGTGTGGGGTTGTTTTTTCAGGAGTTGGGTTTGGCCCCTTAGTTCCAGTGAAAGGAACTTTGAATGCTCCAGGATACCAAAACATTTTGGACAATTCCATGGGATGGCACTTCAAGTTCATATGTGAGTAAAAGCAGGTGGCCAAATACTTTTGGCAATATAGTGTATAAGGCGCATCGGATTATAAGGCGCATTAAAGGAGTCGTATTATTCTAATTTTTTTCTAAATGTAAAAGACTTCCTTGTGGTCTACATAACATGTAATGGTGGTTCTTCGGTCAAAATGTTGCATAGATGATGTTTTACAGATCATCTTCAAGTCTCTTTCTGACAGTCGCTTCAGGAGGCGCCGGTTTGTGTTATTTACGTGGCTCACCTTCGGCAGCGTCTTTTCTCCGTCATCTTTGTTGTAGCGGTGTAGCGTGCAAAGACGGGAGTGGAAAAAGTGTCAAAGGATGGAGCTAACTGTTTTAATAACATCAATCAATCAACAACGAAGCAGCATCTTCTCATCCGGAAACAACCACACCGGAAATGTGTCCCGTGAAAAAACGTCCGATCGGAACTCTGACAACTAAACTCGGGTGATTAATGTAAACTCACTACACCGGTATGTTTTAGCGCTTTCATGGCGAGTTTACTGACAGATATAAGTAAGAACTTTACACTACTTTATATTAGAAATGGCAACAGCGGAGGATGAATGTCCCGTAACAAGAAGATAGAGAAAATGAAGAAGCTTATCGACCAACTACATAGGCGGAAGCGCACAATTTTTCAGAATAAGTGATTATTACATTTTAACAGAAGTGTAGATAGAACATGTTACAAGGGAAAGAAAGCAGATATTACCAGTAAATGAACAAGTAGATTAATAATTAATTTTCTACCAATTTTGACAAAATAATAGAATGATAAATGACACAATATGTTACTGAATACGTCAGCGGACTAATTAGGAGCCTTTGTTTGTGTACTTACTAATAAAAGACAAGTTGTCTTGTATGTTCACTATTTTATTTCAGCGAAAATTGCAATAAGAAACATGTGTGTAATGTACCCTAAGATTTTTTGTTAAAATAAAGCCAATAATGCCATTTTTTGTGGTCCTCTTTATTGAGAAAAGTATCGAAAATAGAGATGTCCGATAATGGCTTTTTTGCCGATATCCGATATTGTCCAACTCTTAATTACAGAATCCGATATCAACCGATACCGATATATACAGTATTGGATTTAACACATTATTATGCCTAATGTTGTTGTGATGCCCCGCTGGATGCATTCAACAATGTAACAAGGTTTTCCAAAATAAATCAACTCAAGTTATGGAAAAAAAATGCCAACATGGCACTGCCATATTTATTATTGCTCAAAGCAGCAGCTTTGAATTTGGGACAGGAGAGAGCATGAGGAGGTGGAGGTGGGCGCGATTGGGGGGGGGGGGGGGGGGTGTTTTGTTTTGTAGGGCGTAGCGGGGGTGTATATTGTAGCGTCCCGGAAGAGTTAGTGCTGCAAGGGGTTCTGGGTATTTGTTCTGTTGTGTTTATGTTGTGTTACCGTGCAGATGTTCTCCCGAAATGTGTTTGTCATTCTTGTTTGGTGTGGGTTCACAGTGTGGCGCATATTTGTAACAGTGTTAAAGTTGTTTATACGGTCACCCTCAGTGTTACCTGTATGGCTGTTGAGCAAGTGTGCTTTGCATTCACTTGTGTGTGTGAAAAGCCGTAGATATTATGTCATTGGGCCGGCACGCAAAGACAGTGCCTTTAAGGTTTATTGGCGCTCTGTACTTCTCCCTACGTCCGTGTACACAGCGGCGTTTTAAAAAGTCATACATTTTGCTTTTTGAAACCGATACCGATAATTTCCGATATCACATTTTAAAGCATTTACCGGCCGATGATATCGGCAGTCCGATATTATCGGACATCTCTAATCGAAAAGTATCTAAATAAATTTTGGTACCGGTACCGGTATCAAAATATAGGTTTCGGGAAAACACTAATACATTTTTTTTTCGTGTTTTTCCTATTAAGTTCAGTTGACAAAAATAAGATAACATTTGAGGCGCTGTGGCCGTTTTCGATGACGCACCTGGATGTTGTCTGAATGTCAAACATGGCGTCCCATGTGCTGCAGTGACTTGTTTCTTAAATGTTTCTTAAATGTAAATATTAGTTTTATTCTGTGTCTTCCATTCACCAGAAAGCATCAAAAAAAAGTTTCCCATGACTCCTACGACTGTTTTCCTATCATCGTCTTGCTTATGAAACCTGATTGACGGAGACACCAAAAAACAAATGGAGAATCGAAATACATTTTGGTACCGGTACCGGTATCAAAATATAGGTTTCGGGACAACACTAATAGTGTGTTTAGGCCCTGGCTGTGTCTTCCATTCACCAGAAAGCATCAAAGGAAAGTTCCCCATGACTCTTACAAGTGTTTTCCTATCATCGTCTTGCTTATGAAACGGAGACACCAAAAAAAAAATGGAGAATCGCAATACATTTTGGTACCGGTACCGGTATCAAAATATAGGTTTCGGGACAACACTAATAGTGTGCTTAGGCCTTGGCTGTGTCAAAGTTTCTCATGACTCCTACGACTGTTTTCCTATCATCGTCTTGCTTATGAAACCTGATTGACGGAGACACCAAAAAACAAATAGAGAATCGAAATACATTTTGGTACCGGTACCGGTATCAAAATATAGGTTTCGGGACAACACTAATAGTGTGTTTAGGCCCTGGCTGCGTCTTCCATTCACCAGAAAGCATCAAAGAAAAGTTCCCCATGACTCTTACAAGTGTTTTCCTATCATCTTCTTGCTTATGAAACCTGATTGACAGAGACACAAAAAAAAAAATGGAGAATCGAAATACATTTTGGTACCAGTACCGGTATCAAAATATAGGTTTCGGGACAACACTAATAGTGTGTTTTGGCCCTGGCTGTGTCAAAGTTTCCCATGACTCCTACGATTGTTTTCCTATCATCTTCTTGCTTATGAAACCTGATTGACAGAGACACACAAAAAAAATGGAGAATCGAAATACATTTTGGTACCGGTACCGGTATCAAAATATAGGTTTCGGGACAACACTAATAGTGTGTTTAGGCCCTGGCTGTGTCAAAGTTTCTCATGACTCCTACGACTGTTTTCCTATCATCGTCTTGCTTATGAAACCTGATTGACGGAGACACCAAAAAACAAATGGAGAATCGAAATACATTTTGGTACCGGTCCCGGTATCAAAATATAGGTTTCGGGACAACACTAATAGTGTGTTTAGGCCCTGGCCGTGTCTTCCATTCACCAGAAAGCATCAAAGAAAAGTTTCCCATGACTCCTACGACTGTTTTCCTATCATCTTCTTGCTTATGAAACGGAGACACCAAAAAAAATGGAGAATCGCAATACATTTTGGTACCGGTACCGGTACCAAAATACATTTTGGTACCGGTCCCGGTATCAAAATATAGGTTTCGGGACAACACTAATAGTGTGTTTAGGCCCTGGCTGTGTCTTCCATTCACCAGAAAGCATCAAAGAAAAGTTTCCCATGACTCCTACGATTGTTTTCCTACCATCTTCTTGCTTATGAAACCTGATTGACGGAGACACCAAAAAAAAAATGGAAAATCGAAATACATTTTGGTACCGGTACCGGTATCAAAATATAGGTTTCGGGACAACACTAATAGTGTGTTTAGGCCTTGGCTGTGTCAAAGTTTCTCATGACTCCTACGACTGTTTTCCTATCATCGTCTTGCTTATGAAACCTGATTGACGGAGACACCAAAAAACAAATGGAGAATCGAAATACATTTTGGTACCGGGCCCGGTATCAAAATATAGGTTTCGGGACAACACTAATAGTGTGTTTAGGCCCTGGCCGTGTCTTCCATTCACCAGAAAGCATCAAAGAAAAGTTTCCCATGACTCCTACGACTGTTTTCCTATCATCTTCTTGCTTATGAAACGGAGACACCAAAAAAAATGGAGAATCGCAATACATTTTGGTACCGGTACCGGTACCAAAATACATTTTGGTACCGGTCCCGGTATCAAAATATAGGTTTCGGGACAACACTAATAGTGTGTTTAGGCCCTGGCTGTGTCTTCCATTCACCAGAAAGCATCAAAGAAAAGTTTCCCATGACTCCTACGATTGTTTTCCTACCATCTTCTTGCTTATGAAACCTGATTGACGGAGACACCAAAAAAAAAATGGAAAATCGAAATACATTTTGGTACCGGTACCGGTATCAAAATATAGGTTTCGGGACAACACTAATAGTGTGTTTAGGCCTTGGCTGTGTCAAAGTTTCTCATGACTCCTACGACTGTTTTCCTATCATCGTCTTGCTTATGAAACCTGATTGACGGAGACACCAAAAAACAAATGGAGAATCGAAATACATTTTGGTACCGGGCCCGGTATCAAAATATAGGTTTCGGGACAACACTAATAGTGTGTTTAGGCCCTGGCCGTGTCTTCCATTCACCAGAAAGCATCAAAGAAAAGTTTCCCATGACTCCTACGACTGTTTTCCTATCATCTTCTTGCTTATGAAACGGAGACACCAAAAAAAATGGAGAATCGCAATACATTTTGGTACCGGTACCGGTACCAAAATACATTTTGGTACCGGTCCCGGTATCAAAATATAGGTTTCGGGACAACACTAATAGTGTGTTTAGGCCCTGGCTGTGTCTTCCATTCACCAGAAAGCATCAAAGAAAAGTTTCCCATGACTCCTACGATTGTTTTCCTACCATCTTCTTGCTTATGAAACCTGATTGACGGAGACACCAAAAAAAAAAAGGAAAATCGAAATACATTTTGGTACCGGTACCGGTATCAAAATATAGGTTTCGGGACAACACTAATAGTGTGTTTAGGCCTTGGCTGTGTCAAAGTTTCTCATGACTCCTACGACTGTTTTCCTATCATCGTCTTGCTTATGAAACGGAGACACCAAAAAAAAAAAGGAAAATCGAAATACATTTTGGTACCGGTACCGGTATCAAAATATAGGTTTCGGGACAACACTAATAGTGTGTTTAGGCCCTGGTCTTCCATTCACCAGAAAGCATCAAAGAAAAGTTCCCCATGACTCTTACAAGTGTTTTCCTATCATCTTCTTGCTTATGAAACGGACACACCAAAAAAAAAATGGAGAATCGCAATACATTTTGGTACCGGTACCGGTATCAAAATATAGGTTTCGGGACAACACTAATAGTGTGCTTAGGCCTTGGCTGTGTCAAAGTTTCTCATGACTCCTACGACTGTTTTCCTATCACCGTCTTGCTTATGAAACCTGATTGACGGAGACACCAAAAAACAAATGGAGAATCGAAATACATTTTGGTACCGGTACCGGTATTAAAATATAGGTTTCGGGACATCATTAATAGTGTGCTTAGGCCTTGGCTGTGTCAAAGTTTCTCATGACTCCTACGACTGTTTTCCTATCACCGTCTTGCTTATGAAACCTGATTGACGGAGACACCAAAAAACAAATGGAGAATCGAAATACATTTTGGTACCGGTACCGGTATCAAAATATAGGTTTCGGGACAACACTAATAGTGTGTTTAGGCCCTGGCTGTGTCTTCCATTCACCAGAAAGCATCAAAGAAAAGTTCCCCATGACTCTTACAAGTGTTTTCCTATCATCTTCTTGCTTATGAAACCTGATTGACAGAGACACAAAAAATAAAATGGAGAATCAAAATACATTTTGGTACCGGTACCGGTATCAAAATATAGGTTTCGGCACAACACTGATAGTGTGTTTAGGCCCTGGCTGTGTCAAAGTTTCTCATGACTCCTACGACTGTTTTCCTATCATCGTCTTGCTTATGAAACCTGATTGACGGAGACACCAAAAAACAAATGGAGAATCGAAATACATTTTGGTACCGGTACCGGTACCAAAATATAGGTTTCGGGACAACACTAATAGTGTGTTTAGGCCCTGGCCGTGTCAAAGTTTCTCATGACTCCTACGACTGTTTTCCTATCATCGTCTTGCTTATGAAACCTGATTGACGGAGACACCAAAAAACAAATGGAGAATCGAAATACATTTTGGTACCGGTACCGGTACAAAAATATAGGTTTCGGGCCAACACTAATAGTGTGTTTAGGCCCTGGCTGTGTCTTCCATTCACCAGAAAGCATCAAAGAAAAGTTCCCCATGACTCCTACGACTGTTTTCCTATCATCTTCTTGCTTATGAAACCTGATTGACGGAGACACCAAAAAAAAAAAAAAAGGTCGCTAACTAGCTGGACAAGGTGAGCAGAGGTTGGTGTCCTGCTGTGGAAAAGCAACTGAACTTAATGGACATATCCGCGCATGTGGAAACCAACACGTCCCCCGTGTAATTAGCCCATTTCATCCGTGGCCCGCACATCTGGCTCCCAGAGCTGTCCGGTCGGCCCGACGGTCTCTATAAAGTCCAACTCCAGCCATAAAATCTCCATTAGCGTGGGTCTGCGTGGAGGTCAGCGTGAGGAGAAGCGAGGGGGTCGGAGGTGAGCGCTGTTGACATTCCTCCCATGACTGTCTGATATCAGCGTGATTGATCTGCAGCGACGAGGTTCTGGGAGGTACTTCTCCTCGCTGACATCCTCGACTTTAAACATTTACGTTAAATCTCTCTCCCTCACCTTCGCGTCTGGTGGATCTCCAGAGTGGTGTCGCACGGGGATTGAGCTCGGACGAGCGGCACAGGAGTGTTTATCTGTCTTTCCTCTTAGCAGAAGCAGATAAAAGAAGAGGGCCGTGATTGATCGGCCGCTTTTCGCCTCCATGGGCTTTCTGTTAGCACTTCCATGCGACGCTTCAGTGGAAGGCCGTGAGTTACGGCCTCGTCAAATTCCACACCTTCCCAAGGATGTTGGCCTGAGTGGGGAGCTAAGGACGTGGACCTGTAGTCATGTAAATGACAGCTAAAATGTACCTTTTTCACGTTTCCCAACACAACAGAACACCCTCGGAACTGTCAACTGTAGGCTGGCCATATTCTGAAATCCCAAAAAGAGGACACATATATGCGGGCCAAGGCGGGGAGCATGCCAATTTTCACCGGGACTAGGTGAAAATGTTCCAATGATACTCGAACTTCCTTTATAAATAATATATTTATTTAAATAAAGCGTTTTCCCAGGGACCCCATCAAGTCATAAAAATGGGGTCCCACAGTACATTTTTGGGGTCCGGTCCCACTTTTTTGTAAGCGTTTTGAAAACAAATGACAAATGTATGCATTATCCTGTTATATCTCACATTCTATATTGTGTTTTGGAAAAAGGTAGTCATAAACGTTACTTAATTCATTAAAAAACAAAACAATACAAAAGAAAACAAATGTGTATGCATACGTAAATATATTCAGTTATAAACATTCATTCACTTTCTTCTTTCCTTCATGGATCTAAACTTTACCGCTGCTGGTAGTTTTTTCTATGTTTTTATTTAAAGGCCTACTGAAATGAGATCCATTCTATGTGTCATACTTGATCATTTCGCGATATTGCCATATTTTTGCTGAAAGGATTTAGTAGGGAACAACGACGATAAAGGTCGCAACTTTTGGTCGCTGATAAAAAAAAAGCCTTGCCTGTAATGGAAGTAGCGTGACGTCACCGGAGGAAGGATTCCTCGCATTTTCCCATTGTTTACATTACAGCGAGAGAGCTTCGGACCGAGAAAGCGACGATTACCCCTTTAATTTGAGCGAGGATGAAAGATTTGTGGATGAGGAAAGTGAGAGTGAAGGACTACAGTGCAGTGCAGGACGTATCTTTTTTCGCTCTGACCGTAACTTAGGTACAAGGGTTCATTGGATTCCACACTTTCTCCTTTTTCTATTGTGGATCACGGATTTGTATTTTAAACCACCTCGGATACTATATCCTCTTGAAAATGAGAGTCGAGAACGCGAAATGGACATTCACAGTGACTTTTATCTCCATGACAATACATTGGCGAAGCTCTTTAGCTACTGAGCTAACGTGATAACATCGGGCTCAAATGCATATAGAAACAAAATAAATAAACCCCTGACTGGAAGGATAGACAGAAGATCAACAATACTATTAAACCATGGACATGTAAATACACGATTAATAATTTCCAGCTTGGCGAAGCTTAACAATGCTGTTGCTAACGACGCCATTGAAGCTAACTTAGCAACGGGACCTCACAGAGCTATGATAAAAACATTAGCGCTCCACCTACGCCAGCCAGCCCTCATCTGCTCATCAACACCCGTGCTCACCTGCGTTCCAGCGATCGACGGAAGGACGAAGGACTTCACCCGATCATCCGTGCGGTCGGCGGCTAGCGTCGGATAGCGCGTCTGCTATCCAAGTCTAAGTCCTCCTGGTTGTGTTGCTACAGCCAGCTGCTAATACACCGATCCCACCTACAACTTTCTTCTTTGCAGTCTCCATTGTTCATTAAACAAATTGCAAAAGATTCACCAACACAGATGTCCAAAATACTGTGGAATTTTGAGATGAAAACAGAGCTTTTTTGTATTGGATTCAATGGGGTACCAATACTTCCGTATCAACGATTGACGTCACGTGCATACGTCATCATACATAGACGTTTTCAACCGGAAGTGTGGCGGGAAATTTAAAATTGCACTTTATAAGTTAACCCGGCCGTATTGGCATGTGTTGCAATGTTAAGATTTCATCATTGATATATAAACTATCAGACTGCATGGTCGGTAGTAGTGGCTTTCAGTAGGCCTTTAATAAGTTGTAGGTGTATTTATTTCAGTATAAAAGTGTAAAAAGTGTTTTGCTTCGGTCATGAAATGATGATATTGGTGTGCCAGGGCATACATACATTTTATATTTAACGCTTAAATCTCTGGAGTCTATATCAACTTGAGATCTATTCCTCATATCAAAATGTTTTTAGTTTTTTTATGTTGTTTTTTTGTTTGTTTGTTTTTTTGTTTGTTTGTTTTCCGCCCTTTTTTGTCAAACAAAACTAGGTTTTTTATGGCAAACACACAAAATATGCAAAATCTTGCACCAAAAATATTTTAGAATAGAATAGAAAGTACTTCATTGATCCCTGGGGGAAATTCAGCACCACAGTTCGCTCACAATAGACAGTAATAATAATAAATAATATAATATATATAATATTATATATATATATATATATATATATATATATATATATATATATATATATATATATTCCACTTTTCAAAGTGGAATATTTGATGTGACGTAATCGGAACCTTTGATAAGTCAATAATTCATAATAACATTGATTTTGACTCAATATTATGTTTTGAGCAATGACCGCTTTGTTTTATTAGTCAACATTGCAACTGTTTCTAAATTACATTTCACCTGTAAGCTTTTTTATTTCACTTTTGTTATGTTTTTGTCTATTTTAATAGTATTTTTAGAATGTGGTGCCGTGGGCCTTTAAAACATTAGCTGTGGGCCGCAAATGGTAAAAAAAAATCCCCAAAAAATCTGCGTCCTTTCTGATTTCAATGCGTTAAAAAGACACAAAAAGTGTGTTAACGCCAACACTGCTTGACAGTATAACGAGTCCACATTTCAAATTGTTTTTGGTAACTGTGGACGTTGTGTCCTCCGGAGGAAAAGAACCATCCGGATTGTTGTATGCGCAATGTTGAAAAGCCAGCATCTGTGATGGTATGGGGGTGTATTAGTGCCCAAGGCATGGGTAACTAACACATCTGTGAAGGCACTATTAATGCTGAAAGGTACATACAGGTTTTGGAGCAACATATGTTGCCATCCAAGCGACGTTATCATGGACGCCCCTGCTTATTTTCAGTAAGACAATTGAGGTGGCATTTTGGATCTTAGTAAATCAGGCCCTGAGTGTTGACATTTTTACCAAAATTGTAGGAGTTTTGTACATTTGCATTGTAATGCATTTACAATGTACTCCAGAAATGCAAGATAATCATACTTTCGCCTTTTTACAATACTTCTAAAAAAAAAAAAAAGCCCTTCAAACAATGTTTAGTTCCTAAACGTCTGCTAATCCATACGCGTATGCTAAAGCAGCCGAGTGGTGACAAACCTCAAGCGGGGATGAGAAACCTTGATGATTTCCATAAACGGCTCTTGACGCGTACCTGCCATACAGTATAGGGTGAGACCTCATGTACCTGACATGTCTCGGTAGCACCTCCCCCCTAGATTGCTCGCGTTCTTTTCCCTCAAAAAAACAAAAAAACAAAAACAAGGATGCAATTATGAGCGGCTCGGACATTTGTCATTTACAGTAAGGAGACAATTTAAACGAGGGAACGCCCAGTTTTCCCCTAGGCAGGTTCATTAGAGCCCACTCACGCTGGTGCTTATCTCGCCATCTCAACAACATATAATTAAAAGGTGTTTTTTTTCTTATTCCCACCCCCCCCCAGTTTAGCTGGAGCTTTGTGAAGATAACCCCCTCCCTCGCTTGGTGTCTGAGAGAAAACAAACAAACAACGACGGAAACAGACGGCCGGCAACTGGGCGGGCGGGTTCAGTCGCCACGGCAACTGTTTGTTTTCCCCCTGGGAGGTAAAGGCTGGTGAGAATTAAAGGGTGTATGTGGGGTAAGGGGATGGGGGGGCGGGGGGAGTTGTTGTTTATTACTTTAATTTGTCTGAGTGCTTCTTGAGAGATTTCAAGGCTGTTTGAAGAGAGGATGGAGTGTGGCCTGCTGTGATGGGCCTTACAGGCCCGACTTTTAAACCACTTATGCCCTTCTTTCCCATCTACCTGACTTTTTTTTTTTACAGTATGTCATTTACAAGTTTCCACTGATTCCACAACACACAGGTAGAAAAAAAACAAAAACACATCTGAAGAAATCAGCGCAGTGGGCACGCGGTTAGTTAGCACTGTGGTCTCACAGCAGGAGGGCCGTTGACCTAATTACATCAGATTATACCCAGCAGCCATATCAGGTTCGTCGCTGAAAAAAAAAAAAAGAGCCTCAAAAAATTAAAAGCCGTATATAAGTGTTGTAATGAAGGCAACACATGACGAAAGTGTCTATATTAGCTATAATAGCCTACTATCAAAATGACTTTAAAAGTCTTTTATAAGTGTTATAATGAAGGCAACACATGACAAAAGTGTCTATATTAACCTACTATCAAAATGACTTTAAAAGTCTTGTAAGTCTTATAATGAAGGCAACGACAATGTGTATATTAGCTAGAATAGCCTACTATCAAAATGACTTTAAAAGTCTTATATAAGTCTCATAATGAAAGCAAAACATGATGTAAGTGTCTATAGTAGCTATAATAGCCTACTATCAAAATGACTTTAAAAGTCCTATATATAATGAAGGCAACACATGATGTAAGTGTCTATATTAGTTATAATAGCCTACTATCAAAAATACTTTAAAAGTCTAATATAAGTCTTACAATGAAGGCAACACATGACAGAAGTGTCTATATTAGCCTACTATCAAAATGACTTTAAACGTCTTGTATAAGTCTTATAATGAAGGCAACAACGATTTGTATATATTAGCTATAATAGCCTACTATCAAAATGACTTTAAAAGTCTTATATAAATGTTATAATGAAGGCAACACATGATGTGAGTGTCTATATTAGTTATAATAGCCTACTATCAAAAATACTTTAAAAGTCTTATATAAGTTTTATAATGAAGGCAACACATGATGTAAGTGTCTATATTAGTTATAATAGCCTACTATCAAAAATACTTTAAAAGTCTTATATAAGTTTTATAATGAAGGCAACACATGATGTAAGTGTCTATATTAGCCTACTATCAAAATGACTTTAAAAGTCTTATATAAGTCTCATAATGAAAGCAACATATGTTGCCATCCTAGCAACGTCTTTTTAATGGACGCCCCTGCTTATTGCAGCAAGACAATGCCAAGCCACGTGTTACAACAGCGTGGCTTCATAGTAAAAGAGTGCAGGTACTAGACTGGCCTGCCTGTAGTCCAGACCTGTCTCCCATTGAAAATGTGTGGTGCATTATGAAGCCTAAAATAACACAACGGAGACCCCCGGACTGTTGAACAACTTAAGCTGTACATCAAGCAAAAATGGGAAAGAATTCCACCTGAAAAGCTTCAAAAATTGGTCTCCTCAGTTCCCAAACGTTTACTGAGTGTTGTTAAAAGGAAAGGCCATGTAAAACAGTGGTAAAAATGCCCCCGTGCCAACTTTTTTGCAATGTGTTGCTGCCATTCAATTCTGAGTTAATGATAGTTTGCAAAAAAAAAAAAAAAAAAGTTTAAAATAAGAACATTAAATATCTTGTCTTTGCAGTTTCTTCAATTAAATATAAGTTGAAAAGGATTTGCAAATCATTGTATTCTGTTTTTATTTACCATTTACACCTGAGATCGGTAGGTTGTGAGTTCAAACCCCGGCCGAGTCATACCAAAGACTATAAAAATGCGACCCATTACCTCCCTACTTGGCACTCAGCATCAAGGGTTGGAATTGGGGGTTAAATCACCAAAATGATTCCCGGGTGCGGCCACCGCTGCTGCCCACTGCTCCCCTCACCTCCCGGGGGGTGATCAAGGGTGATGGGTCAAATGCAGAGAATAATTTTGCCACACCTAGTGTGTGTGCACTGCAAAAACTGAAATCTAAGTAAGATTAAATATCTCAAATAAGGGTGATATTTGCTTATTTTCTGTCTGATAAGATAATTCTTCTCACTAAGCAGATTTTATGTTAGAGTGTTTTACTTGTTTTAAGGGTTTTGGTCCTAAATGATCTCAGTAAGATATTACAGCTTGTTGCTGAGATTTGATGACCTATATTGAGTAAAACATGCTTGAAACTAGACTATCAACTGCTGCAAAGCTGTGTCATCAACACTCACAAGTATAAAACTACTTTTTTAAAGTAATAATTTCTTATTTCAAGCATGAAAAAAAAAATCATGATGCCGAGCGCATATCATTATGTCAAGATAATGGCACTAGCATTTACTTAATTTAAAAATATTTTTCAACATATTGAGCAAAAAGGTCTCTTTTTTTTCTACCAAGAAAAGTGCACTTGTTATTAGTGAGAATATACTTATTTTAAGGGATTTTTGGGTTCATTGAAGTTAGCTAATTTTACTTGTTTTGGAAAGTCTTGACAAGCCAAATGTTCTTGTTCTATTGGCAGATAATTTTGCTTAGTTCAAGTAAAATACCCCTCATTTTTGTATTTTTTTTTCTTGTTTTTGAACACTGTTTTTTTTGCAGTGAAGTCCTTTATTCAACTTATTTAGTTATACTAGTGGTGTTCCTCAAGGTTCCATTTTAGGTCCACTCTATTTCATTATGTGGGCTATTCAACTGGTGGCCTGCAGGTTCAGTTAAAAAAAACATGTAAGAGACTCACATTTTTGCAGCAGATTCTTAAGAACACGAGAGTGCTGTTATATAGATGATCTTTGACTAGCTTTTTCGCAAAAAAAGAAAAAAAACTCTGTAACTTTGACAAAATACATGTCTACTGTAGAGGACACTGGTTGTCCGGATATTGAGCAAAAAGGTCTCTTTTTTTTCTACCAAGAAAAGTGCACTTGTTATTAGTGAGAATATACTTATTTTAAGGTATTTTTGGGTTAATTGAGGTTAGCTAATTTTACTTGTTTTGGAAAGTCTTGACAAGCCAAATGTTCTTGTTCTATTGGCAGATAATTTTGCTTAGTTCAAGTAAAATACCCCTCATTTTTGTATTTTTTTTTTCTTGTTTTTGAACAATGATTTTTTGCATTGTAGTCCTTTGTTCAACGTATTTAGTTATACTAGTGGTGTTCCTCAAGGTTCCATTTTAGGTCCAGAAATTAAAAAAAAAAAATATATATATATATATATATATATTTTTTTTTCATAAAGAAATACAATCATGTGTGCTTATGGACTGTATCCCTGCAGACTGTATTGATCTATATTTATATATAATGTATATATTGTGTTTTTTATGTTGATTTAATAAAAATAAAAACATTTAAAAAATTTTTTTTATTTCTTGTGCGGCCCGGTACCCAATCGGTCCGCGGACCAGTACCGGGCCGCGGCCCGGTGGTTGGGGACCACTGATATAGATGATCTTTGACTAGCTTTTTCGCAAAATACATGTCTACTGTAGAGGACACTGGTTGTCCGGATATTGAGCAAAAAGGTCTCTTTTTTTTCTACCAAGAAAAGTGCACTTGTTATTAGTGAGAATATACTTATTTTAAGGTATTTTTGGGTTCATTGAAGTTAACTAATTTTACTTGTTTTGGAAAGTCTTGACAAGCCAAATGTTCTTGTTCTATTGGCAGATAATTTTGCTTAGTTCAAGTAGAATACCCCTCATTTTTGTATTTTTTGTTGTTGTTTTTGAACACTGATTTTTTGCAGTGTAGTCCTTTGTTCAACTTATTTAGTTATACTAGTGGTGTCCCTCAAGGTTCCATTTTAGGTCCACTCTATTTCATTACGTGGGCTATTCAACTGGTGGCCTGCAGGTTCAGTTAAAAAAAAAGCATGTAAGAGACTCACATTTTTGCAGCAGATTCTTAAAAACACGAGAGTGCTGTCATATAGATGATCTTTGACTAGCTTTTTCGCAAAAAAAAAAAAACCTCTGTAACTTTGACAAAATACATGTCTACTGTACATTACGTGGGTTATTCAACTGGTAGCCTGCAGGATCAGTTAAAAAAAAAACATATAGAGAATATACTTATTTTAAGGTATTTTTGGGTTAATTTAAGTTAGCTAATTTTACTTGTTTTGGAAAGTCTTGACAAGCCAAATTTTCTTGTTCTATTGGCAGATCATTTTGCTTAGTTCAAATAAAATACCAATAATTTTTGTATTTTTTTTTCTTGTTTTTAAACACTGATTTTTTGCAGTGTGTGACAATCATTGGCACTTTAACTTAACTTAACTTAACAATGTGCCAACTTCACTGGTTTTGGGTTTTGTATTATATCATCTAATACTTAAATACATTTTAGTATCCATTATTAGTCGGTCAAATATGGAATATTAGGGGGGGGCGCACGGACGTATTAAAAGTCTCCTCGGGGTGGGGTGGTGAGAACGGATAATAGGATATCAGTACAATATACTGCACAGGGCCGGCCCGTGGCATAGGCCGTATAGGCAAATGCTAAGGGCGCCGTCCAACAGGGGGCGCCACGCCAGTGCCACAAATGTTGGAGAAAAAAAAATAATAATAATAATCCCACGTTAATTAAAATGCAAAGTAAAGCCTATTTAATATAAATATTATTTGTTACAACATTACGCCCCCCCTCTCCCCCCGCACGGTGCGCCCCCTCCCTTCCCGTATCATGACTCTTTTTGGACGTCACCACATCAAAAACACAAGATGTCAAAACGGCCAAAACTGTCAGGTGCCCAGGGAAGAAAAAAGAGAAAAGAAGAGGAGGAGAAACGAGAAAAAGACAGAGGTAGCAGGTAGGTAACGTTAGCCTACATGGAATTATTTGTCTGTTACAGAATGTGATAGTAACCTGGCTTTTTAGCATTAAGCTAATGTTACATGATTCGGCAATTGCTAATCAATAAATAGCTAGTTCTGTTTTAACGTCGGGTTAATATTGTGGAGGGGGCTAAATTGTAATGGAAAATAATAATGTTACGTTAGGTAATTACAGTACTCCCACCTTACATTCCTCAGGGACATTTGTATTAGATCTTTTAAGCAGGTGTTTTTTGTTTACATTGTTACTGCCTTCTGGTTAGCTAATGTTTGCCCTGCAGGTAATAGTCACTTTTCCACCCCTTTATATATTAGGAATAGTTGTAAGCCTAGTTGTTAAAGTGCACATCATTAATGTTAATTAAGCAATATCACATGAGAGGGAATGCTGTTTTTTAATTTGAGCACTGCTGTGATTCGGTTAAAGATAATCATAACATAACATTCTCATATAACATGTTAATTTGCTTTCTTTAAGTAAAAAATAAGGTCAAAGACAAAGCTATTCGGTTTCTTGTGAGTATATACACTTCACTGCCGATGTGGGGGGGCACCACCTAAAATCTTGCCTAGGGCGCCAGATTGGTTAGGGCCAGGCCTGATACTGCATATGCACCAATGATGTAACACAATTTGAACTTTCAACCTAATTAATCAACAGCTATAGTGTGTGTGTGTGTGTGTGTGTGTGTCTGCTGTCGCCATTATCCTGGTCGACTTGCATCCGTGGTCGTCACACTCATCCGGGGACAAACCTCCTGGCTTAGCCAAGGACGCAGGAACAATACCGCTGGGAAGGGAAAAAAGAAAGCCGGAGAAAAGCAAAGGACGGGCGACAGCTATATGTTTGAGTGGGAGAGGAAGCGAGTGGAGGGAAAAACTACGGCCCTGATGAGAGATTTTAGCAGGCCGGAGTATGGGCAGAGACAATGGGACGGACTGGGACACAGAGAGCCATGCAGTGTGGAGGAAGTCCCCTAATAAAAGCCTTCCTGTCTCACTTAGCGTCCCGAGTCTCCGAGGCCCGCTTGACACCAATTAAACCTGTTCCTCTCGGACTAACCGACCCCCGCAGCCCCCCTTGCCTTGCGACACCCACACAGGACACAGACAGACGAGCACATGATGGCTGGCGGCTGTCTGTGTAAATCCACTTCCTCTGTAATGTATGGACACAATGCTCACATGGACAGGCGCGCACTTAATATCCTCGTGGTACACACTTTGACCAGATTGGCCCCCGACATCATAAGTGAATGCTAAACTCACCCTTGATAATCCCGATTACAAACCCCGTTTCCATATGAGTTGGGAAATTGTGTTAGATGTAAATATAAACGGAATACAATGATTTGCAAATCATTTTCAACCCATATTCAGTTGAATATGCTACAAAGACAACATATTTGATGTTCAAACTGATAAACTTTTTTTTTTTTTTGCAAATAATCATTAACTTTAGAATTTGATGCCAGCAACACGTGACAAAGACGTTGGGAAAGGTGGCAATAAATACTGATAAAGTTGAGGAATGCTCATCAAACACTTATTTGGAACATCCCACAGGTGAACAGGCAAATTGGGAACAGGTGGGTGCCATGATTGGGTATAAAAGTAGATTCCATGAAATGCTCAGTCATTCACAAACAAGGATGGGGCGAGGGTCACCACTTTGTCAACAAATGCGTGAGCAAATTGTTGAACAGTTTAAGAAAAACCCTTCTCAACCAGCTATTGCAAGGAATTTAGGGATTTCACCATCTACGCTCCGCAATATCATCAAAGGGTTCAGAGAATCTGGAGAAATCACTGCACGTAAGCAGCTAAGCCCGTGACCTTCGATCCCTCAGGCTGTACTGCATCAACAAGCGACATCAGTGTGTAAAGGATATCACCACTTGGGCTCAGGAACACTCCATAAACCCATTGTCAGTAACTACAGTTGGTTGCTACATCTGTAAGTGCAAGTTAAAACTCTCCTATGCAATGCAAAAACCGTTTATCAACAACACCCAGAAATGCCATCGGCTTCGCTGGGCCTGAGCTCATCTAAGATGGACTGATACAAAGTGGAAAAGTGTTCTGTGGTCTGACGAGTCTACATTTCAAATTGTCACGTCGTGTCCTCCGGACCAAAGAGGAAAAGAACCATCCAGATTGTTATAGGCGCAAAGTTGAAAAGCCAGCATCTGTGATGGTATGGGGGTGTATTAGTGCCCAAGACATGGGTAACTTACACATCTGTGAAGGCACCATTAATGCTGAAAGGTACATACAGGTTTTGGAGCAACATATGTCGCCATCCAAGCAACATTACCATGGACGCCCCTGCTTATTTCAGCAAGACAATGCCAAGCCACGTTTTACATCAACGTGGCTTCATAGTAAAAGAGTGCGGGTACTAGACTGGCCTGCCTGTAGTCCAGACCTGTCTCCCATTGAAAATGTGTGGCGCATTATGAAGCCTAAAATACCACAATGGAGACCCCCGGACTGTTGAACAACTTAAGCTGTACATCAAGCAAGAATGGGAAAGAATTCCACCTGAGAAGCTTAAAAAATGTGTCTCCTCAGTTCCCAAACGTTTACTGAGTGTTGTTAAAAGGAAAGGCCATGTAACACAGTGGTGAACATGCCCTTTCCCAACTACTTTGGCACGTGTTGCAGCCATGAAATTCTAAGTTAATTATTGTTTGCCAAAAAAAAAAAAAGTTTATGAGTTTGAACATCAAATATGTTGTCTTTGTAGTGCATTCAATTGAATATGGGTTGAAAAGGATTTGCAACTCATTGTATTCCGTTTATATTTACATCTAACACAATTTCCCAACTCATATGGAAACGGGGTTTGTATGTTACATTTCGACGTGGCATTCCTTGTCTGGAACCCAGGATGCAGAGATGGCAGGCGAAGGAAGGGCAGGTCAAATGTATTTACCGTTCTTTCCGGGCTATAGAGTGCAGCGGCGTTTAAGCCATTTTAGAATAAGTATTACTGTAGAGGTTTCCCTCTTGTGGTGTGTTCTCCTGATGCTGACAGATCTTCGGGAGCCTGGTATACAGGTTGGATCAAGTCTTTTATTCTCATAGAGCAGTATGGTTTGCTTTCCAGCAATATATATCTCAGACTTTTCAGTTGCGGCGTGTCTCTGCTTTTCATGTCTCTGTGCGTGTCTCTCTCCCTGGCTCCAACTCCAACAACGTGTCTCGGTCCGGCTGCTGCTAATAAAGGCGACAGGTGATTGGATAACCAGCCCCAGTTGGGCAATCTACTCACCTGCCACCATACTTGCAGACCTTGAGACCTCCGAATTTGGGACATGGGGCGGCGGGGGGCGGGGTTTGGTGGTAGCGGGGGGGTTTATATTGTAGCGACCTGGAAGAGTTAGTGCTGCAAGGGTTTCTGGGTATTTGTTCTGTTGTGTTTATGTTGTGTTACGGTGCGGATGTTCTCCCGAATTGTGTTTGTCGTTTTTTTTTGGTGTGGGTTCACAGTGTGGCGCATATTTGTAACAGTTTTAAAGTTGTTTATACGGCTACCCTAAGTGTGACCTGTATGGCTGTTGACCAAGTATGCGTTGCATTCACTTGTGTGTGTGGATAAGCCGCATGTATTGTGTGACTGGGCCGGCACGCTGTTTGTATGGAGGAAAAGCTGACATAACAATAGGTTGTAGAGAACGCTAAAGGCACTGCCTTTAAGGCACGCACCCAATACTGTTGTCCGGGTGGAAATCAGGAGAAATTCGGGAGAATGGTTGCCCAGGGAGATTTTCGGGAGGGGCACTGAAATTCGGGAGTCTCCCGAGAAAATCGGGAGGGTTGGCAAGTATGCCTGCCGCTGGCTTCGAGGCCGGTCCTTACAACCCCGCTCCGCGGCAGCCCCGCAGACCACGCCCCCCTCCACAATTTCATAGCGTATTTTCCGGACCATAGGGTGCACCGGATTATAAGGCACACTGCCGATGAGCATGTCTAGTCAGGTCTATTTTCATACAAAAGGCGCACCGGATTATAAGGCGCATTAAAGGGGTCTTTTTTTTTTTTTAAATTCTAAATGTAAAAGACTTCCTTGTGGTCTACATAACATGTAATGGTGGTTCTTTGTTCAAAATGTTGCATAGATGATGTTTTACAGTTTTCTGACAGTCGCTTCAGGATGCGCCGTTTTGTGGGCGGTCTTATTTACGTGGCTCACCTTCGGCAGTGTCTTCTCCCCGTCATCTTTGTTGTAGCGGTGTAGCGTGCAAGGACGGGAGTGGAAGAAGTGTCAAAAGATGGAGCTAACTGTTTTAATGACATTCAGACTTTACTTCAATCAATTAACGGAGCAGCATTTGCTCATCCGTGGCTCACTAGTGCAACAACAAGGCCGGAATTGTGTCCCGTGAAAAACTGTCCGACAAAAGTTCCTTGGGTGAATAATGTAAACTCACTACACCGGTATGTTTTAGCGCTGTCATGGCGAGTTTACTGACAGATATAAGTAAGAACTTTACACTACTTTATATTAAAAATGGCAACAGCGGAGGATGAATGTCTCATAACAACAAGATAGAGAAAAAGAAGAAGCTTATCCACTACGTAGTTGGCAGGGACTACAAAGGCGGACACGCTCAAATTTTCAGGACTTATGCAGATCCCAAATACAGATCAGCAGGTACCAGAAGTTACGAAAAATCGCTTTTGCATAATATTGCGAAACAAAACGCCAGATAATATGTCTTACCTTATACACACACCATAGTAATACACGTATGTTGAAGCACAGTACAATCCTTCAAGCGGTGCGGTTTCATAGCTTACCAAAGTCGTACTAAAACATGTTGATAGATTTTTGAGCGCCGTGTGTAATGTTCTATATTTTCAATGGAACATATAACATTTTGGTGTTGTTTACTTGAGTCATATTGCAGGCTACATGTATCTCTTATGTGTGACTGCCATCATATTGCAGTCTACACGTATCTCTTATGTATGACTGCCATCTACTGGTCACACTTCTCATTACACCATGTACCAAATAAAATAGCTTCGAGGTCGGTAAGCACAACGAAATTTATTCCATACATAAAGTGACCGGGTTATTAGGCGCACTGCTACAGTCCAAAAAATACGGTATGTTAGCCGCACCGTACCATATGTCGCTGATATATATTGGTACGAAATATTTTGTAAATGTTTATTTTACATACCTTAATTGTTTCCATGTGGTACCTGTCACACGGCAGTAAAACGGCCGATCAAATAAACAGAAGTAATCATCATGGACCCACAAGCTGCGGAAGCGTGACCTCAAATCAGTTAAACAGACTCAATAAATCCAATTCATAAATGTTTGAGTTATGTTGCTAAGAAACAAACAAACTCTGGCAAAAAAAAAAAATGTAATAAAGCGCGCCACATTAATCTCGAGCGTTTCCGAGCCAAACCAGACTCGGTTAAGGCACACCGAAGCTGCTTGATAAGCTACCATCACCCGGAAAGATGAAGCCAGCGAAGCTAAACATAAACATATCTATACTATTAAAAATTAAAATGCGAGTTAACTTTTTTGAGAAACTGCATTTTCCAAGCTGATCCAAAAAAACGTCCACTCTCGAGGACACTGCTTTCTCGGAAGGAGAGACACAATGGATGTTCCTGCCCAATTCTTTGCACTTTAAAATGCTTCTTTATAGTAATAAATATGATTAAATATGAATGTGGGGGGAGGTGTAGTCAGCGCTGCTTGCAGGAGGAAAAGCCACCGCCGCTGTCCATGGTACTGAGGACGAGCGCCATCGGGCAGGGGCGGGGCATGTGCTGACGGCGAGACACAGCTGGCAGGTGATTCGATTCCACAGGTGGTACGTGTTAATTGTACGTTGTGTTTAACAGTAGGCGGCCGGGAGCAGAGAGGGAGGAGGATTGGCGAGACTGAAAAGTCTGGAGAAAACTTTGTTGATAAAACATAAGAGCATTAAAAATCTTGTTAAACTTGTAGCGTGTCTGACAGTGGGACTGCGAGGAAGTGACTTCCACAATGAATATGATTCAAATATAAGTAAGTGTGTTTATCCTAGACATTCCTGCCACTTCATTTAACACACAACATTTTTACCAAGTAATTTTTTTTTCAGGCATATACCACAATTATATCGTAATCGGGTCCTTAATACCGTGATATTATCGTACTGTGAAATTTTGATATCGTTACATCCCTAACATATATGCATGAAAACATTGTTACATACATCCCTCATGGGATAGTCTAGTAAGTATGTATTGTTTTAGTTATATTGTAAAATGTACCAAACTTGGGAGTGATGAATGAACCCGAGCAAAAATGCTATTGACCAGGGGTGTCCAAACTTTTTCCACTGAGGGCCGCACACGGAAAAATTAAAGCATGTGGGGGCCATTTTAATATTTTTCATTTTCAAACCATAACAAAATATATGCATTTTTTATTCATTTTACCTTTAGGGGTCCCAGGGACCATAAAGGGTCTCAGTCATTAAAATATTAAAAATAAGTCAGATTATTATTATTTTTTAATTATTTAACGCTTACAGTAAATCTCTATATCAACTTCAAGTTGATATAAAGTAATACAAATTTTAAAAAATGTTTTATGGCTTTTCTGTTTTTTTTATAGTAAAACTGAAATATACAGTATTTAGTAATTAGAGCCCTAAAAGATCAATAATGCAGGACACCATTGATTTTAATTCTTTCATATTTTTGAGTAATCACAGTGAAACGATAAATAAAAAATCACTAAATATATTTGGGATCCAAAAGGTGCCCCACTCATAAAGTGATACATTTTTATTAGGTTTTTCTTTTACTTTCAACACTTAAGTTACGAAATCAACTTTAGATATATCTGTCCATTTTATGCTGGAACTATTATTTTGTTTTTTTTATGCGCTTTTGTTTATATGGCTACTAAACAATATATGCAATATTTACCACATAAAACATTTTAAAGTGAAATATTTGAAGTAATTGGAGCCCTGAAAATAATTCATTATAACATGGATTTTTTGTCTTTTTTTTTTTTTTTTGAGCAGTGGCAAAAAAAGAAAAATAAAGACAAAAGAAAAAAAACAGCCTGCATGGCAGCTTTTGTGTCAACATTGCAACTTTTTCTCGTTAGATTTCACCTCATTTCACTTTTTTTAATGTTCTTTTTTATTTTTACAATAGTATTTCCAGAATGTGTGGCGGGCCGGTAAACAATTAGCTGCGGGCCGCAAATGGCCCCAGGGCCGCACTTTGGACACCCCTGCTATAGACGAATAGTCGACAACATACGATATACTTCTGGTTTAAGGGACAAAACATAAAGCACATTTTTTTAAACTGCAGCAGCTCCAAAAGAGGGCACCATAGCACAAACAATACCCGCCTTTTCAGTTGAATATTCACTATTTGTTGAATACAAAACATTATGGCCGTTAGCGGAGAAACATGTTGCAACACTCGCTTCTTCATGGACATGGCAGGCTTTGCTACGCATCTTAAAGCAAAGCCTGGACAAAAGCACATAAAGCACTTTAGTACTACAAAACCCAAAACCAGTGAAGTTGGCAGGTTGTGTAAATAGTAAATAAAAACAGAATACAATGATTTGCAAATCTTTTCCAACTTATATTCAATTGAATAGACTGCAAAGACAAGATACTTAACGCTCGAACTGGAAAACAATGTTATTTTTTGCATATATTAGCTCATTTGGAATGTGATGCCTGCAACATGTTTCAAAAAAGCTGGCACAAGTGGCAAAAAAGACTGAGAAAGTTGAGGAATGCTCATCAAACACTTATTTGGAACATCCCACAGGTGAGCAGGCTAATTGGGAACAGGTGGGTGCCATGATTGGGTATAAAAGCAGCTTCCATGAAATGCTCAGTCATTCACAAACAAGGATGAGGCGAGGGTCACCACTTTGTGAACAAATGCGCGAGCAAATTGTCCAACAGTATAAGAACAACATTTCTCAACCAGCTATTGCAAGGAATTTAGGGATTTCACCACCGAAAGGTTCAGAGAATCTGGAGAAATCACTGCACGTAAGCGATGATATTACGGACCTTGGATCCCTCAGGCGGTACTGAATCAAAAAACGACATCAGTGTGTAAAGGATATCACCACATGGGCTCAGGAACACTTCAGAAAAACCACTGTCAGTAACTACAGTTCGTCACTACATATGTGAGTGCAACTTAAAACTCTATTATGCAAAGCAAAAGCCATTTATCAACAACACCCAGAAACGCCGCCGGCTTCGCTGTGCTCGAGCTCATCTAAGATGGACTGGTGCAAAGCGGAAAAGTGTTCTGTGGTTTGATGGGTCCACATTTCAAATTGTTTTTGGAAACTGTGGACGTCGTGTCCTCCGGACCAAAGAGGTAAAGAACCATCCGGATTGTTATAGGCGCAACGTTGAAAAGCCAGCATCTGTGATGGTATGGGGGTGTATTAGTGCCCAAGGCATGGGTAACTTACACATCTGTGAAGGCACCATTAATGCTGAAAAGTACATACAGGTTTTGGAGCAACATATGTTGCCATTCAAGCAACTTTATCATGGACGCCCCTGCTTATTTCAGCAAGATAATGCCAAGCCACGTGTTACAACAGTGTGGCTTCATAGTAAAAGAGTGCAGGTACTAGACTGGCCTGCCTGTAGTACAGACCTGTCTCCCATTGAAAATGTTTGACGCATTATGAAGCCTAAAATACCACAACGAAGACCCCCGGACTGTTGAACAACTTAAGCTGTACATCAAGCAAGAATGGGAAAGAATTCCACCTGAAAAGCTTCAAAAATTGGTCTCTTCAGTTCCCAAACGTTTACCGAGTGTTGTTTAAAGGAAAGGACATGTAACACAGTGGTAAAAATGCCCCCGTGCCAACTTTTTGGCAACGTGTTGCTGTCATTAAATTCCAAGTATATGAATATTTGCAAAGAAAAAATGTTTCTCAGTTCGAACATTAAATATCTTGTCTTTGCAGTCCATTCAATTGAAAATAAGTTGAAAAGGATTTGCAAATCATTGTATTCTGTTTTTATTTACCATTCACACAACGTGCCAACTTCACTGGTTTTGGGTTTTGTACTATATAATAGTGCCCGAAAACCCAGTAAAACAGTCATGAAGCATTGCTTCAGTTTAACAGAGGTACATATTTGCATACTCTAACACAACTATCTACAGTACATGCATGCAAGAGCAGCTGTGTTGTGTCAGCAAGTCTTGGCCTAACCGTAACTCAAACTGTAATCACTGTTACGCAAGAGGGAGCAAACAGAAAACACACGTGTGTGTGTGTGCGGCTGTTCAGCGTGTGTTCGTCGGCTGTCATTCAGAGAGCCGCACCTGTCCTGCAGGTAAACGGAAGATATCACAAAACCAACTTGGCTAGTTGGTCTATCATGGGTAAATACTTGTGTGACTACATCATTTTTAACCCTATAACGCACTTAAAATACTTCTGCAGCATGATTATTGTATTTCATAAAATGTATTATGATGATGACTTTTGTTTACAGAATTTGTTTGTTGGCCATATTAAGCAGACACATTTCATACACAAGGAGACTGAGGGCAACAAGAAAATGGACCATTGGTTCAAATTATTATTGGTATATGTTTTTGAATATTTTTTTGTCATCCTTTTGGAATATGACTGTTGGCCAAAGTAGGGGGTCGACTTGTATTCAAGAGGAGACTGAGGGCAGCAAGACAACTGGGTTGTGTTTATTATTGGTATTCTTATCAAAATATATATTCAGATAATGAGAATTGGGGACTTTGGGTCATGGCAAGGATACACATTTAATCAAAGAGGAGACTGAGGGCAGCAAGAAAACCGAGTTGTGTTTATTATTGTTATTCTTATCTTTAAATATTTCAAATAATGAGAAGAAGTGGCTGTGGGTCATGGCAAAGAGACCATTTTATCCAAAAGGAGAATAGGGGCGGCAAGGAAACTGAGCTGTGTTTATTAAAATAATAGTCACCATTAGATAATTGGCATTTTAAGATTAAGTGGCAGTGGGCAACGACTAGGAGACACATTTGATCCAAAAAGAGACTAAGGGCAGTAGGAAAACGGATATGTGTTTATTAATTTCCCTAGTGGATCATTACATTTTGTCGAAGTCTATTGGTACTGTTATCATTTAATATTTTAGATAAAGAGAATAATTTGGCTTTGGGCCATGACGAGGAGACCCATTTTATCCAAGAAGAGACTGAGGGCAGCAAAACAACAGAGCTGTGTTTATTATTGCTATTGTTCTTATTTAATATTTCAGATAATGGAAGAAGTGGTTGTGAGTCAGTGCAAAGAGTCCCATTTTATCCAAAAGGAGACTGAGGGCAGCAAAAGAACAGAATTGCGTTTATTATTGGTATTGCTATTATTTAAAGGCCTACTGAAATGAATTTTTTTTATTTAAACGGGGATAGCAGATCTATTCTATGTGTCATACTTGATCATTTCGCGATATTGCCATATTTTTGCTGAAAGGATTTAGTATAGAACAACGACGATAAAGATCGCAACTTTTGGTATCTGATAAAAAAAAGGCTTGCCCCTACCGGAAGTAGCGTGACGTAGTCAGTTGAACATATACGCAAAGTTCCCTATTCTTTACAATGATGGCCGCATGAAGTGAGAGAGATTCGGACCGAGAAAGCGACAATTTACCCATTAATTTGAGCGAGGATGAAAGATTTGTGGATGAGTAAAGTGCAAGTGAAGGACTAGTGGGGAGTTGAAGCTATTCAGATAGGGAAGATGCTGTGAGAGCCGGGGGTGACCTGATATTCAGCTGGGAATGACTACAACAGTAAATAAACACAAGACATATATATACTCTATTAGCCACAACACAACCAGGCTTATATTTAATATGCCACAAATTAATCCTGCATAAAAACACCTACGTGTTTGTTATGCTAGCTCCTATGCTAGCTCCTAGCTCCATAGAACACGCCAATACAATTCAAACACCTGATCAACACACACAATCACTCAGCCCAAAAGACCGTTCACCTAACCCAAGGTTCATAAAGCTCATATATTTTTAAAAAGTTACGTACGTGACGCGCACGTACGGTCAAGCTATCAAATGTTTAGCAGCCAAGGCTGCATACTCACGGTACCTGGTATTCAGCTGGGAATGACTAAAACAGTAAATAAACACAAGACATATATTTACTCTATTAGCCACAACACAACCAGGCTTATATTTAATATGACACAAATTAATCCTGCATAAAAACACCTACGTCTTTGTTATGCTAACTCCTAGCTCCTAGCTCCATAGAACACGCCAATACAATTCAAACACCTGATCAACACACACAATCACTCAGCCCAAAAGACCGTTCACCTAACCCAAGGTTCATAAAGCTTATATATTTTAAAAAAGTTACGTACATACGCAAAAAAAAGTTGCGCACATACGGTCAAGCGATCAAATGTTTAGAAGCCAAAGCTGCATACTCACAGTAGCACGTCTGCGTCTTTGTCATCCAAATCAAAGTAATCCTGGTAAGAGTCTGTGTTGTCCCAGTTCTCTACAGGCGTCTGTGTATCGAAGTCAAAAGTCCTCCTGGTTAGAGTCTCTGTTATCCGAGTTCTTCCATCTTGACTGCATCTTTCGGGAATGTAAACAAAGAAGCGCCGGCTGTGTACTGTTGTTGCTGACTTCGTTCGAAAAATACGTCCATTTCGCACCGACAACTTTCTTCTTTGCTTGCTCAGCTTCTTTCTCCATAATGCAATGAACATGATTGCAACAGATTCACGAACACAGATGTCCAGAATTCTGTGGAATTATGAAATGAAAACAGAGCTTTTTCGTATTGGCTTCAATGTGGAAGGCATACCCGTGTTCCCCGGGCTACGTCACGCGCATACGTCATCCTCAGAGGCGTTTCGAACCGGAAGTTTAGCGGCAAATTTAAAATGTCACTTTATAAATTAACCCGGCTGTATTGGCATGTGTTATAATGTTAAGATTTCATCATTGATATATAAACTATCAGACTGCGTGGTCGGTAGTAGTGGGTTTCAGTAGGCCTTTAATATTTCAGATAATGAGAAGAAATGGCTTTGGGTCAGGGCAAATATTCCCATTTTCCAAAAGGAGACTGAGGGCAACAAGAAAACAGAGCTGTGTTTTTTTTAATCTATATTGTTATCATTAAATATTTTAGATAATGAGAAGAATGTATGCAAGGATACACATTTAATCCAAGAGGAGACTGAGGGCTGTTGTGTTTATTGTTGGTGTTATCATTAAATATTTTAGATAATGAGAAGAAGTCATGGCAAGGAGACCATTTTATCCAAGAGAAGAATAGGGGCGGCAAGAAAACTGATCTGTGTTTAATAAAATAATAGTTATAATTAAATATTTTGCATCCTAAGAATAAGTGGGCCCTGCGATGAGGTGGCAACTTGTCCAGGGTGTACCCCGCCTTCCGCTCGATTGTAGCTGAGATAGGCTCCAGCGCCCCCGAAGGGAATAAGCTGTAGAAAATGGATAGATGGAAGAATAAGTGGCACTGGGCCATGGCAAGGAGACACATTTGATCCAAAAAGAGACTGAGGGCAGCAAGAAAACTGAGCTGTTTATTGTTGGTATTGTTATCATTCAATATTTTAGGTAATGAGAAGAAGTGGCTGTGTGTTGTGGCAAGAAGACACAATTTATAAAAGTTATTAATATTTTGCGTCTTAAGAATAAGTGGCAGTGGGCCCATTTTATCCAAGAGGAGATTGGGGGCAGCAATTTACCAATTTACCACGAGGAGACTGAGGGCAGCAAGAAAACTAAGCTGTGTTTATTATTGTTATCAATAAATATTTCACATAATGAGAATAAGTTGCTGTGGGTTATGGCCAGGAGACCAATGTTATCCACGAGGAGATTGAGGGCAGCAATAAAATGGAGCTGTGTTCATTATGGTTGTTATCAATACATATTTAAGATAATGAGAATAAGTTGCTGTGGCTCATCGCAAGGAGACCAATTTTATCCGAGAGGAGACAAGGGGCAGCAAGAAAACAGAGACGTGTATATTATTGGTATTATTATAAATAAATATTTCAGATAATGAGAAGAAGTTGCTGTGGGTTATGGCCAGGAGACCAATTGTATCCACGAGGAGACTTAGGGCAGCAAGAAAATGAAGTTGTGTTTATTATTGTTATCGTTATCAATAAATATTTCAGATAATGAGAAGAAGTTGCTGTGGGCCATGGCAAGGAGACCAATTTTATCCAAGAGGAGACTGAGGGCAGCAAGAAAACGGAGCTGTTTATTGTTGGCATTGCTATCATTAAATATTTTAGGTAATGAGAAGAAGTGGCTGTGTGTCGTGGCAAGAAAACACGATTTATATAAGAGGAGACTGAGGGCAGCAAGAAAACGCAGCTGTTTATTATTGGCATCGTTATCATTAAATATTTTAGGTAATGAGAAGAAGTGGCTGTGTGTCGTGGCAAGAAGACACAATTTATCTAAGAGGAGACTGAGGGCAGCAAGAAAACGGAGCTGTTTATTTTTGGTTTTGTCACCATTAAATATTTTAGATAATGAGAAAAAGTGGCTGTGTGTCGTGGCAAGAAAACACAATTTATCTAAGAGGAGACTGAGGGCAGCAAAAAAACGCAGCTGTTTATTATTGGTATTGTTATCATTAAATTTTTTAGGAAATGAGAAGAAGTGGCTGTGTGTCGTGGCAAGAAGACACAATTGATCTAAAAGGAGACTGAGGACAGCAAGAAAATGGAGCTGTTTATTTTTGGTTTTGTCACGATTAAATATTTTAGGTAATGAGAAGAAGTGGCTGTGTGTCGTGGAAAGAAGACACAATTTATCTAAGAGGAGACTGAGGGCAGCAAAAAAACGCAGCTGTTTATTATTGGTATTGTTATCATTAAATATTTTAGGAAATGAGAAGAAGTGGCTGTGTGTCGTGGAAAGAAGACACAATTTATCTAAAAGGAGACTGAGGGCAGCAAGAAAATGGAGCTGTTTATTTTTGGTTTTGTCACCATTAAATATTTTAGGTATTGAGAAGAAGTGGCTGTGTGTCGTGGCAAGAAAACACAATTTATCTAAGAGGAGACTGAGGGCAGCAAAAAAACGCAGCTGTTTATTATTGGTATTGTTATCATTAACTATTTTAGGAAATGAGAAGAAGTGTCTGTGTGTCGTGGCAAGAAGACACAATTGATCTAAAAGGAGACTGAGGGCAGCAAGAAAATGGAGCTGTTTATTTTTGGTTTTGTCACCATTAAATATTTTAGGTAATGAGAAGAAGTGGCTGTGTGGCGTGGCAAGAAGACACAATTTATCTAAGAGGAGACTGAGGGCAGCAAGAAAACGGAGCTGTGTTTATTATTGTTATTGTTATCAACAAGTATTTCAGATAATGAGAAGAAGTTGCTGTGGGCCATGGCAAGGAGACCCATTTTATCCAAGAGGAGACTGAGAGTAGCAAGAAAACAGAGATGTTTATTATTGGTATTGTTATTATTAAATATTTTAGGTAAGCAGAAGAAGTTGCTGTGGGTTATGACCAGAAGAGCCAATTTTATCCACGAGGAGACTGAGGGCAGCAATAATATGAAGCTGTGTTTATTTTTTGTTATTGTTATCAATAAATATTTCCGACAATGATAAGTAGTTGCTGTGCGCCATGGCAAGGAAACCCATTTTATCCAAGAGGAGAACAGGGGCAGCAAGAAAAAAGAGATGTGTTTATTATTGGTAGTATTATAAATAAATATTTCAGATAATGAGAAGAAGTTGCTGTGGGTTATGGCCAGGAGACCAATTTTATCCACTAAGAGACTGAGGGCAGCAAGAAAATGATGCTGCGTCTATTGCTGTTATTGTTATCAATAAATATTTCAGATAATGAGAAGAAGACACAATTTATCTAAGAGGAGACTGAGGGCAGCAAGAAAACGGAGCTGTTTATTTTTGGTTTTGTCACCATTAAATATTTTAGGTAATGAGAAGTGGCTGTGTGTCGTGGCAAGAAGACACAATTTATCTAAGAGGAGATTGAGGGCAAGAACATGAATCACAGCAGTACTGCAGTGGCCCCCCTAAGGCACCGCAAGTAGGTCAACTCTGTGAGTGTTTATTGTTGTCATATCCAGTCCTATATGCTCAAATGATACGGCAATGAGTCAACCCAATAGTGACAGGTGACGTCACCCAAATGTTTGACCAGGTTATTAAAATATTACCAATGGAAGAGCACCAACAGCAAGTAGAACTGTGCCTGTTCAAGTACTGTACAGTCCCTCAGTGCAGGCCCAGTGCCAGACTTGACGCAGTCGAGCATCCCAAACACGTTTTAGAGTAGGCGTGACTGTGATCCTGAGCCAAGTCCTCCGGGACTACAATGGGAGACGTTATGTGGATAAACCATCTCGTCTGCAATAGCGAAACCAGGAAGTGAGGACAAGCCCCAACTCAACCTGCGTCCTAACGGCTATGATTACATGAGAAAAGTTGATTTTTTTTTTTTTTTAAATCTTCTGACAAGATCTGGATGATGTTTGCTTATACCTGCAGGAAAACCATTCCAACGGCTGAGAAAGACTTGATTTATTTGACAACCTCTCTAATTATCCTCCTGGCTGCCCCCGTTTTGCCTTTTCCCTCAGTTTTATTTTCTTTATTCCTAGAAATCTTTTTTTTCCCCTTTTTTTTTTGGCCAATCCCACACTTTTTTTTTCTTCTTTCCTTGCCTCGCTCTTGTTCGATCCCTGACTCGACTTTTACATTCCTGAAGCATTCCTGCAGGATTAGCCCTTAGCGTTCTCAGGCAATGAAGAGGCCACGCCCCCTGCTGTGACAAGGGGTACAGAGGCACTAACAGATGACAGTGGAAATGCGTGTGTATGTTTTTCTCTGAAAATTATAACCTTCGCTCCTTTTAGCAAATTCATATTAATAAAACAATAATCACTCTGCCGCATTGTTTGTTGGACGTGAGCAGTACTTTGAAGCAGGTATAAAGAATTGTTGTTTGGTTTCGGTTTGCTCGAGGGCTTCTCTACAATTATATGATAGAACTAGGACATTTTGATGGGCCTGCTATCTGTGCCCTGGACCTCTTCGCCGGAAGCCGCCGTACTTGAATGCGTGAGTTGTAGGTGTAACTGTACAGAATGAGCCCCAGAGCTAGCCTAAAACAGTAGCATGTTTACATAAAAATGCTAACACTTAGCATGTGTGCTAACGATAGCCGAGCTACGTGAAAGTATTGCTGAGCTACAGGAGGAGGTAATCTCGCAGGTCTGCTGGAAATATTCGCCATTATAAAAGGTGCGTATCCTTTCAATTGGCCCATTTTTTTGTTTATTTCGTGAATAGCGTCGCCATGGTAACTTAAAATGTTCCCAATTCAAAATACGATCATTGGCGCGAGCAAGATCTTGCCGGCGGTATAACATATGTGGGGGTTCGTTGGCCGGTTTGTCTCGTAGTAGACAAAAGGTTTTTTTTTTGTTTGTGAATAATGTTGCCATGGTAACATGAAATGTTCCTAACTTAAAACACGCCCATCGGCACAAACGAGACCTTTCAGACGGTTTAACGTATGTGGTTGGTCGGTTCGTCTCGTATTAGACAAAATAGGCGTACCCATTCAACTGGCCCATTATTTTTATTTATTTCGTGAATAGTGTCGCCATGGTAACTTAAAAAGTTCCCAATTTAAAATACGTCCATCAGCGCGAACGATACCTTTCAGACGGTTTAACATATGTGGGGGTCCGTTGGCCGGTTTGTCTCGTAGTAGACAAAAGGTTTTTTTTTTGTTCGTGAATAGTGTTGCCATGGTAACACGAAATGTTCCTAATTTAAAATACGCCCATCGGCACAAACGAGACCTTTCCGACGATGTAACATATGTGGGGGTTCGTTGTCCGCTTCGTCTCGTATTAGACAAAATAGGCATACCTATTCAATTGGCCCATTTTTGCGACGAAATTGCCGCATTTATTTTTAAATATCGATTAGCGTCGCGCCATGTTAACACGAAATGTTCCCAACTTAAAATGAGGCCATCGGTGCTAAGTAGACGCTTCCGACGGTATAAAATATGTGGGGGTTCGTTGGCCGGTGCGTCTCGTAGTAGACAAAAGGTTGTTTTTTTTTGTTCGTGAATAGTGTTGCCATGGTAGCATGAAATGTTCCTAACTTAAAATACGCCCATCGGCACAAACGAGACCTTTCCGACGGTGTAACATATGTGGGGGTTCGTTGGCCGGTTCGTCTCGTAGTAGACAAAAGGTTTTTTTTTGTTTGGGAATAGTGTTGCCATGGTAACACGAAATGTTCCTAACTTAAAATACGCCCATTTGCGCAAACGAGACGTTTCCGACGGTGTAACATATGTGGGGGTTCATTGGCCGGTTCGTCTCGTATTAGACAAAATAGGGGTACCCATTCAATTGGTCTATTTTTTTAGTTAATTCCATGAATATTGTCGCCATGGTAACTTAAAATGTTCCCAATTTAAAATACGTTCATCGGTGCAAACGAGACCTTTCCGACAATGTAACATATGTGGGGGTTCGTTGTGCGCTTCGTCTTGTATTAGACAAAATAGGCGTACCCATTCAATTGGCGCATTTTTTGTTTATTTCGTGAATAGTGTCGCCATGGTAACTTAAAATGTTCCCAATTTAAAATACGTTCATCGGCGCGAACGTGACCTTTCCGACGATATAACATATGTGGGGGTTCGTTGGCCGGTTCGTCTCGTATTAGACAAAATAGGCGTACCCATTCAATTGGTCCATTTTTTTTGTTTATTTCGTAAATAGTGTCGCCATGGTAACTTAAAATGTTCCCTAATTAAAATACGTTCATTGGCGCGAACAAGACCTTTCCGACGGTATAACATATGTGGGGGTTCGTTGGCCGGTGCGTCTCGTATTAGACAAAAGGGGCGTACCTATTCAATTAGCCTGGTTTTGATTTGTTCGTGAATAGCATTGCCATGGTAACATGAAATGTTCCCAATTGAGATTTCTGCAATCGGCGCGAACAAAAACTTTCTGACGGTATAATATGTACAAACGTAGGTATTCGTTGGCCGGTTGGTCTTGTATTGGACGTAAGAGTTTAGGATAGAAAAACAAAAATAATAATAATAAAAGTTGAAGTATGAGCAATAATAATATGTACATCTGGCATTGCAGCAGGCCCATAATTATATTCGCAATTACTTCATTGCAGTGGTTCTCAAACTATTTTTATCATGTACCACCTCAGAAAATGACCAACATTAAAATACAGTAGCGTAGTAGGCCTAAGTATTTATTATAAAAAAATTACGAGGTTTTATTAAGTATATTTGTTTATTTGTAACATTGAACACAGTTTGAGCAATAACACTGTGTTCGAATATTAAAACAATTAAACCCTAATCACTTAATTAACTGATTATTTGGCATACCACTAGATGGAGCCCATTTACCCGTACCACAGTTTGAAAATCAATGCTTTATTTTGACTCGGGGGCCACATTGAGAGAAAAAAAAAATGTGCCTGGGGGGGGGCGGGGGTCAATGTGTATGTGTGTATAAATGATATATACACATTTAGCTGTACAAATCTGCTATACAGTATGTGTGTTTGGGTCCCTTTTTTTTTCCAGGAACACTAATACCAAAAGTCACAATGTCCGATAGAGTTCTAAAAAAGTGGAATTTTACAGTTTTTTTTACTGAATGGAATACCCAAAATGTACATGAAAATAAAGAAAGCGGGATTTACAATATTAACTGTGAACAATAAAACACTGAATATTAACACTGACTGATTATTGCTAGCACTACCGGGAATCACGTAAAAACAAACGTTGCCATATTTCAATACCTTTGTTGCAGACTCAAACAGACAATCACCTAAGCAACACTCAAAGCAGACTCAGTCGAACTGCCTCCAGGGTAATGCTGTGATTCTCCATGCAAATATCGCAAGTATACCTGATAGAAATCACTAGAACCTACATTAAGGCTTCACTTTTCAAAATGCTAATTTAAATTGCTGAGTAGCGCTTATATAGCAGCAGCCGGCCTCCGTAGCTCCCACTCTCTCTGTTGCAAGTTTTGTGGATTCTATGTACATGTTTATGTGTGCTAAGGCTATGAGGTTTTTTTTTCCTTGGCGTCAGTCTGGACCCCCTCCCTGGAGTCCAGCCTTCGACTGAATATTTTTTTACTCCCGCCCTACCCTCTCCCCAACATTGACCTGTTTCTCACCTTTTTGTGTAAGGGGCGCTGGAAGTTGGCAATCGTTTTTCTGTCTGCCTATAATGTTTGTCTGATCTTGAATGGGATTGCGCTGAAAATCTCAATTTCCCCTCGGGGATTAATAAAGTAATTCTGATTCTGATTAGATTTGCCAGAGACATGCTAGTAATTAGCATTAGCAATTTTACATGGCGATTTCAGCACTTCCAAATTTGATAAGGATAACTTAAACTAAGATGCATGTTACAATCAAACAGTTGGTGTGTAATATGTACAATACGTACAGTTTAAACACTTTTTAGGACTAGGTTAAGCTTAAAAGCAAAGACTACTTCCCGACTAGGCAACACACCAAAATCTATACACTACTCCCATCTAACATTTTGGAATTGCAATGTAAGAAATGAAGATTTAACAACGGGACCGCACAATTATCAGAATAAACTCAATGTTAAATGTTAAATTAAATTTTTTTTTAAAAAAATTATTAAACAAATTAACAATACCTGGTATGGATTTCAGGTCCCAGGAATTGGTACTGTATCGATGCAAATGTGAAAGGTACTCCTCCTTAACAGGCGGAATTTTAGGTAAATTGTCAACTGACGGAAAAGAGTGACAAAGAAAAAAGTTTGAACAAATGTACACAGTGTTGCAAGTTCAAGTTGCTTCACAAAACTACACAAAATCTACCTCAACACATACAATAAACACACTCCTCAGTTACATGTTTGCATATAGCATGTTTTTGAGTATCATTACATATACCGTATTTTCCGGATCATAAGGCGCACTTTTTTAAAATCTTTTTTCATACATAAGGATAGGGTGCATTAAAGGAGTCATTATATTTTTTTTCTAAACGTAAAAGACTTCCTTGTGGTCTACATAACATGTAATGGTGGTTCTTTGGTCAAAATGTTGCATAGATGATGTTTTACAGATTATCCTCTAGCCGCTTTCTGACAATCGCTTTAGGATGCGCCGTTTTGTGGGCGGTCTTGTTTACGTGGCTCACCTTCGACGGCGTCTTCTCCCCGTCCTCTTTGTTGTAGCGGTGTAGCGTGCAAGGACGGGAGTGGAAGAAGTGTCAAAAGATGGAGCTAACTGTTTTAATGACATTCAGACTTTACTTCAATCAATAACGGAGCAGCATCTCCTCATCCGTGGCTCACTAGTGCAACAACAACGCCGGAAAAGTGTCCTGTGAAAAACCGTCCGACCGGGAACTCTCTAATGACTGTAGTTCCTTGGGTGAATAATGGAAACTCACTACACCGGTATGTTTTAGTGCTTTCATGGCGAGTTTACTGACAGGTATAAGTAAGAACTTTACACTACTTTATATTAGAAATGGCAACAGCGGAGGATGAATGTCCCATAACAACAAGATAGAGAAAAAGAAAAGCTCATCGACTACGTTGTCGGCACGGACTACAAAGGCGGACTCGCGCAAATTTTCAGAATTCATGCAGATACCAAATACAGATCAGCAGGTACCAGAAGGTAAGAAACGTTGCTTTTGCATAATATTGTGAAACAAAACGCCAGATAATATATCTTATACACACACCATAATAATACTAGTATGTTGAAGCACAGTACAATCCATCAAGCGGTGCGGCTTCATAGCTTACCAAAGTCGTACTAAAACATTTTGAGAGATTTTTGAGCGCCGTGTGTAATGTTCTATATTTTCAATGGAACATATACAATTCTGTTTTTTTTTTGATTGATTGAGACTTTTATTAGTAGGTTGCACAGTGAAGTACATATTCCGTACAATTGACCACTAAATGGTAACACCCGAATAAGTTTTTCAACTTGTTTAAGTCGGAGTCCACTTAAATTGATTCATGATACAGATATATACTATCAGATATATACTATCATCATAATACAGTCATCACACAAGATAATCACATTGAATTATTTACATTATTTACAATCAGGGGTGTGGAGGGGGCGGGGGAGGATATGGACATCAAGTAGTGGACATAGAGAGAGAGAGAGAGAGAGAGAGAGAGAGAGAGATCAGAAGGCATAAGAAAAAGTATCTGCATTTGATTGTTTACATTTGATTATTAGCAATCTGGGGAAGGTGTTAGTTTAGGGTTGTAGCTGCCTGAAGGTGAACTTTTATTGCGGTTTTTAAGGAGGATAGAGATGCCCTTTCTTTTATACCTGTCGGGAGCGATTTGAGGGTTTTGGAGGTGCTGGGGTACCAGGAGGTGCATGCGTAATCGAAAAAGGGTTGAACGAGAGTTCCCGCCAGAATCCTCAAGGTGCTTTTGTTGACCAGAGAGGAAATTCTGTAGAGAAATCTCGTTCGTTGGTTAACCTTTTTGATTACCTGGTGTTGTTTACTTGAGTCATATTGCAGTCTGCACATGTCTCTTATGTGTGACTACCATCATAGTGCAGTCTACATGTATCTCTTATGTGTGACTGCCATCTACTGGTCACACTTATCATTTTACCATGTTTTACTCTACCTATGTTTTGTACAGCGCTTTGTGATTTTATCTGTGAAAAGCGCTTTATAAATACAATTTACTTACTTACTTACCAAATAAAATAGCTTTGAGGTCGGTAAGTACAACCTAGATTATTCCGTACATTAGTAAGGCTGTCGATTTTTGAGAAAATGAAAGGATTTTAAGTGCGCCTTATAGTCAGAAAAATACGGTAGCTGGACGGGACATACATTTTTTTTTTTTAAAGTATGTCTGTGTTTTGAGATACAAAGCACTCAAAAAGTATTGTTTGAAGTTTCAGGCTTCACTACACATCTTAAAATAAAGCCAGTGGTAAAATAAAGATGTTATCTTTTTTTCTTCTTTTTCCAGTAATAAATAGTCTAACCTAGAGTGAAGAATCTGCTAAAATGTGTAGAAGTGACTAAATATACAAGAACAAAGTCAAAGGTAAAGAATACATATTCATGTACTGCGATACATAATGATTTTTTTATTCAGGACTTTTAGACACACAGAGAACATGTTCCTCTGCTTTCCTTTTTTTTCTTTTTTCTTTTTTCTATCCGGCCTTTTAAGTTTAAAACGAAGCATTATGAGGTAATCACGGCCGTTTTCCTGTTTGCTCTCGGCTTTCCATAAGGAGGGCTTTGTGTTGAGTCAGTGTTACAAGCCAAACTAGTAGCACTGGCCGGCCACATGTGGAAACACTCACAGGACACACACACACACACACACACACACACACACACACACACACACACACACACACACACACACACACACACACACACACACACACACACACACACACACACACACACACACACACACACACACACACACACACACACACACTCACACACTCTTGTATTTGTTACCTTCTTCAGACCTCCGAAAAATTCCTACCTCTATAGATCCACCCTTTCTAGATATGTAAAGATTTGTATTTACAACATTAATAATATATACATACTATGTACATATCAAAAAGCTTGTTGTGAAAAATGAGTTGGAATTTCACAAGAAAAAGGTCACAAGAAAAACTTTTTGGCAGTATTATAATAAACTTGATAATTTTACACAAAGCAAGTCAACATTTTCCAAGAAAAACGGAACATTTGCGCAATATTATGATACAAGTTGGAATTTTTCTCGATATCTTTCGCAATTTTACAAGAAAAGCTTAAAATGTGGGCAATTTTATGAAAAGAGTCGTAATTTTACTTGACAAAAGTCACAATTTTATAAGAAAACTTTCACATTTTGGCAATATTATAATGACAATCATAATTTCACTTGACAAAAGTCATAATTTTACTCAAAACATTTCACTATTTTACAAGAACAAAAAAAAAAGTTTTTTTTCATACAACAAATGTCAACATTTTGCATTAAAAAGTAATGATTTTGCGAGAAAATATTGCAATATTACAGAAACAGAACGAATATGAGAAATTGTTCCCAATTTTATGAGAAAAAAAGTCAACACATTGTGAGAATTTATTTTTTATTTTTTGTTTTTATTGTGTGAATGCTTCAAAACATTCACACATATGGTTTTCTCCACCAAAATTCATCCGTTTATTCTTATTCTTATTGTTATTGTTTTTCCCATTCAAAATGAATTGGCCATTTTTCAAACAACCACCATTTCCACATTTTACAACCTATTCAAACCATTCCCCCTTCAACACATTCCATCATTCTGGAAATGTAAACTTCCCTTTTTCCAAGTTCAAAAAAATTCCAGGATTTTCCAGAATTCCTGGTTTTCCAAAGCCCTATTTCCACCCTTTTTGCTGGCGACTACTCCTTCCACATTTTTCAACCCACTTCAACAGTTCCACCGTCAAAACATTCCTCTTAATAAGGACAAAAAACAAAGTTGTGTTTTGAAGTGGAAAAATTCCGGTTTTCCCGAAATTCCAGGATTTACGTAATACCATTTCTCAACATTTTTCGACCGATTTGAAAAATTTCAACACCAACCATTTCAACTCATTCTGACTATTTTTAAGTTTTTTAACATTTTCAATAAAATTCCCGCTTTTCCCGAAATTCCCAATTTTGGGGGAAATCCTCATTGAAATGAATGGTACATTCTTCAAAAGTTCCACAACTCCCATATTTTTTATCTGATTCAAACCATTCCAACTTCAAAATATGCAGCCATGTTTGGGGATTGTGTGCTCTACTTCAAAAATTCTAAAAATTTTTTCCAGGACTTTCTACAATTCCTGGTTTTCCAAAGCCCTATTTCCACCCTTTTTTCTGGCGACTACTCCTTCCACATTTTCAACCCACTTCAACAGTTCCACCGTCAAAACATTCCTCTTATTCAGGACAAAAAACAAAGTTATTTTTTGAACTGGAAAAATTCCCGGTTTTCCCAAAATTCCAGGAATTACGTAATACCATTTCTCAATTCAACATGTTGCTACTTCAACATTTCTCGACCGATTTGAAAAATGTCAACACCAACCATTTCAACTCATTTTGACTATTCAAGTTTTTTTTTTACCATTTTCAAAAAAATTCCCGCTTTTCCCGAAATTCCCAATTTTGGGGGACATTCTCATTGAAATGAATGGGACATTCTTCAAAGTTCCACAACTCCCATATTTTTCATCGGATTCAAACCATTCCAACTTCAAAATATTCAGCCATGTTTGGGAATTGTGTGCTCTACTTCAACAATCCTAAAAAAAAAAAAAAAATCCAGGATTTTAGTTCAACTTCAGCATTGGAGCATTCACACACAATTCCTTCAGGAATTGCCTCATCTAGTTGGTTTTTAATCTTCATTATTTACTTCATGTTATTACAGTATGTGTCTACATACATATTTATTTTGTTCATTCATTTCGGCCAAAGGGGTCACATTTCAATTTCTTACACACACTTGTTATTCCATATGTTGGCCAGAGGGGGAGCACTTCAAATTTTTACACAAACTTGTTATTTCATATGTTGACCAGAGGGGGAACACTTCAAATTTTTACACACACTTGTTATTTCATATGTTGACCAGAGGGGGAGCACTTTAAATTTGTACACACACTTGTTATTTCATATGTTGACCAGAGGGGGGAGCACTTCAAATTTTTACACACACTTGTTATTTCATATGTTGACCAGAGGGGGAGCACTTTTAAAACCGACACACAGTCAATTTGAAACATCCCTCCTTTTTGGGACCACCCTACTTTTGATAGATTTCACCACCAGGGGGTGCAAATGAGACATTCTCTATTAGATGCAATGGTTTTTCCGTATTGGGACCATGATTTCGGTCCTAACTTGTTCACCGGTCCTCATGTGGAAGGCACTTTTCCTCGTTGATGTGTCAAGAAGGGTAGAAATACAAGAACACACACACACACACACACACACACACACACACACACACACACACACACACACACACACACACACACACACACACACACACACACACACACACACACACACACACACACACACACACACACACAAGCTGGCAGCGACAGACAGGGGAGGAGGGGAGTCGCGCCGGCCCGTGCGCGGCTTTTTGATCGCAAGTATCACCTTACTTGAGCCAAAATAAAAGTGCGAGCCGAGCCAAAGGCGCACCTCCAAAAAACCTCTCAGCTGTTTCCCCTTTCTCTGCTGCCAGCATGACTCACCTCGTCTCGCTGAGAGCGGAAAATCGACTTTATTTTTTTCCCAGGTATTTTTTTTTCCCCCCTTATGCATTTTTCCCCCCACTGCTAATTTGGCTCCTTATCCACGGCTACATCTAAATCCTTCTTTCCCCGACTCCAGTTGCGGCTCTTCCTGTGAATGTACAGTACACTACTGTGTTCCTGCACATCAAACTGATTGCTTTCTGTCAGCCTGTGCTGCTGTAAGGGGCTTAAACATCTGTCCATGCCATTACTATAGCTCCTACGAACCCCCTTTTTTTTTTTTTTTTTTTTTTGAATGATAGTCAAGGGGAATGCCGGCATTCCCGAGAGTCTCCTCAAAGCTCCTGATTATGTGAGCCAGCTGCTTGATGGAAACGAGCGCTCTCTGTTCAGCGGCATTCCGCAGGGCATCGGACGAGGGCCCCGGATGTTTTGAAAGTATGGGTATGGTTAAGAGGATGTAGAAGGCGGCGGTGTGAGGATGGGAATGCTCGACCCCGCACCGGGCATCAGTCGGCTTGGTCGTTTGGTTGGAATGCATGTCAGGAAAACCCCATAATGGGCTTTACTGTAAGAAATGGACCGCTGTCTTTTAACACAGTGATTGCACACAGGAAACTGATTTAGCGAGTGCTAGTAATGGTGATGATGAGAACTGAAAAAATACTCTATTATACTACCATATTTTTCGGACTATAAGGCACACATAAAATCCTTTCATTTTCTCAAAACTCGACAGTGCGCCTTATAACGTACGGAATATATTTTGGTTCGAAGCTATTTTATTTGGTACGTGGTGAAATGATAAGTGTGAACAGTAGATGGCATTCACACGTCATACTTGCCAACCTTGAGACCTCCGATACCGGGAGGTGGGAGGGGGGGGGGGGGGGGGGGGGCGTGGTTAAGGGTGTGGTTAATAGGGGAGTATATTTACAGCTAGAATTCACCAACTCAAGTATTTCATATATACAGGTGTACAATACCGTTCAAAAGTTTGGGGTCACCCAAACACTTTTGTGGAATAGCCTTCATTTCTAAGAACAAGAATAGACTGTCGAGTTTCAGATGAAAATTCTCTTTTTCTGGCCATTTTGAGCGTTTAATTGACCCCACAAATGTGATGCTCCAGAAACTCAATCTGCTCAAAGGAAGGTCATTTTTGTAGCTTCTGTAACGAGCTAAACTGTTTTCAGATGTGTGAACATGATTGCACAAGTGTTTTCTAATCATCAATTAGCCTTCTGAGCCAATGAGCAAACACATTGTACCATTAGAACACTGGAGTGATAGTTGCTGGAAATGGGCCTCTATACACCTATGTAGATATTGCACCAAAAACCAGACATTTGCAGCTAGAATAGTCATTTACCACATTAGCAATGTATAGAGTGTATTTCTTTAAAGTTAAGACTAGTTTAAAGTTATCTTCATTGAAAAGACAGTGCTTTTCCTTCAAAAATAAGGACATTTCAATGTGACCCCAAACTTTTGAACGGTAGTGTATATATATACATATATATATATATATATATATATATATATATATATATATATATATATATATATATATATATATATATATATATATATATATATATATATATATATATATATATATATTTATTTTATTATACATATAAATAAAATAATTACTTGAATTTCAGTGTTCCGGGGGATATCCAGTAGATGGCAGTATTGTCCTGTTCAACTTCTCGTCCGTTCATGACTCGGCCACTGTGTTCAATGGAGAAGTCTGTTATACAAAATGTACAGGCAACATACCCCTTCCCTTTCGAACTGTCCTGGATGAACTGAAATTCTTGTTTCCATTCGTTTTGGAACTTGCAAGCGTATTTCTTCATCTTGCTCGTCGACGGCGTCGCCATGTCTGTAACTTCTTCGTTTTTCTGCTTCGTCTCCTTGTTGTGTGCGCAGTTGTGCACTCTACCCTCTAAAAGCCGTAGATGCTATGGGGTCATTGGGCAGGCAAGCTGTTTATATTGTGGGAAAGCGGACGTGAGAACAGGCTGTCCCCACTCAGGTCCGCATTGAGCTGGAGGGGGCGTGGCCTCCAGCTCCGGCTGAATACCGGGAGTTTGTCGGGAGAAAATCTCTGCCGGGAGGTTATCGGGAGAGGCGCTGAATACCGCGAGTCTCCCGCTAAAAACGGGAGGGTTGGCAAGTATGAGATACGTGTAGACTGCAATATGACTCAAGTAAACAACACCGACATTTTATATGTTCCATTGAAAATATAGAACATTGCACACGGCGCTCAGAAATCTAGTACCAATGATAGTCACACACACACTAGGTGTGGTGAAATTTGTCCTCTGAAATTTGACCCATCCCCTTGATCACCCCCTGGGAGGTGAGGGGAGCTGTGAGCAGCAGCGGTGGCTGCGCCCGGGAATAATTTTTGGTGATTTAACCCCCAATTCCAACCCTTGATGCTGAGTGCCAAGCAGGGAGGTAATGGGTCCCATTTTTTTTTGTCTTTGGTATGACTCGGCTGGGGTATGAACTCACAACCTACCGATCTCAGGGCGGACACTCTAACCACAAAGCCACCGAGTAGATAAATATATGGATCTCTCATAGACGATAGTCCCCAATTTTCTGTCCCCAATCTGGCTCCAAAATTTCTGGATTGTTTGTGGTTTATGATGAACTATTTCTGGATCTTTCTTGACCGACTGCCCAAATGTTTTGGTTCTTTCTTGGCCTTTTGATGCCGAATGTCTTCGGTTTCTGTGTCTTTTGAGATCTGTCTTGACCCCATTTCCTTAAACCTGTGGCCCAAAACTCTCAGATTATAGGCCATTGCTGCACATTTCTGGGTCATTCTTTGTGTGCTGTGTAAAATAATTGTATTAAGTGTGACCAGTAGATGGCAGTCACACATAAGAGATACGTGTAGACTGCACTATGATGGCAGTCACACATAAGAGATATGTGTAGACTGCAATATGACTCAAGTAAACAACACCAATATTGCATATGTTCCATTGAAAATACAGAACATTACACACGGCGCTCAAAAATCTCTCAAAATGTTTTAGTACGACTTTGGTAAGCTATGAAGCCACACCGCTTGATGGATTGTACTGTGCTTCAACATGCGAGTACTATTATGGTGTGTGTATAAGGTAAGACATATTATCTGGCGTTTTGTTTCACAATATTATGCAAAAGAGACTTTTCTTACCTTCTGGTAGCTGCTGATCTGTATTTGGGATCTGCATAAATCTTAAAAATGTGCGCGCGTCAGCCTTTGTAGTCCCCGTAGTCGATAAGCTTCTTTTTTTTCTCTATCTTCTTGTTATGGGACATTTATTCTTTGCTGTTGCCATTTCTAATATAAAGTAGTGTAAAGTTCTTACTTATATCCGTCAGTAAACTCGCCATCAAAGCACTAAAACATACTGGTGTAGTGAGTTTACATTATTCACACAAGGACCTTTAGTTATTAGAGAGTTCCGGTCGGACGATTTTTAAAGGGACACATTTCCGGCCTTGTTGTTGCACTAGCGAGCCACGGATGAGGAGATGCTGCTCCGTTATTGATTGAAATAAAGTCTGAATGTCATTAAAACAGTTAGCTCCATCTTTTGACACTTCTTCCACTCCCGTCCTTGCACGCTACACCGCTACAACAAAGATGACGGGGAGAAGACGCTGTCGAAGGTGAGCCACGTAAATAAGACCGCCCACAAAACGGCGCATCCTGAAGCGACTGTCAGAAAGCGTCTTGAAGATGATCTGTAAAACATCATCTATGCAACATTTTGAGCAAAGAACCACCATTACATGTTATGTAGACCACAAGGAAGTCTTTTACATTTAGAAAAAAAATCATAAAATGACCCCGGTGCGCCTTTTGTATGAAAATAGACCTGACTAGACCCGCTCATCGACAGTGCGCCTTATAATCTGGTCCGTCCTAAAAATACGGTACTTTATGTTTTTTACTTTTAGCAAACATGTTGACCAATGACTTTTTTTTGACAGTTGTTTTCCTATTCCTTTTCTAGATACACTAGAGCACATTAGGTGCAAAGCTTGGAGAAAGAACCATACAACATTGGATTTTCTGACCTTGGCTGTGGCCCACGTTTTACTCTCGTGTTTGAATTCGTAATGTTTTTTAATCGTCCTATAAATAGTTTAGTTTAGTTCATTATTTCTTCGGTCAGTGGCCAACAAAGTAAACAACAGTTTTACATTCATAAATTGACCATTTTAGAAACCGAAAGGGTTTAGGCTGAAGTTGAGCACTTATTTCGCCTCACCCGGGGATCGGCAACCCGCGGCTCTTGAGCCGCATGCGGCTCTTTAGTGCCGCCCTAGTGGCTCCCTGGCGCATTTTTAAAAAAATATTGAAAATGGAAAAAGATGGGGGGAAAAATACAAACAAATTCAACAGTTTGTTTACTTGTGAAATCTGCCACTCCTTCTTTGTCTCATTTTGTCCACCAAAAGTTTCATACTGTGCGTGAATGCACAAAGGTGAGCTTTGTTGGTGTTATTGAGTTGTTGGAGTGCTAATCAGGCTAATCCATGCTAACATGCTATTTAGGCTAGCTGTGTGTACAAATTACATCATTATCCGTCAGTCTACCCCAGGGCAGCTGTGGCTACGAAAGTAGCTTACCACCACCAGGTGTGAATGATTGATGGGTTCAGAAAAACATGTAAAGCGACTTTGGGTACTTAGAAAAGCGCTATATAAATCCCAGGTATTATTATTATTATTATGCCTCGTTTTTAGGTATATTTGAGCTCATTTAATATCCTTTACTTGTATCCTCTTTGTATATAATTGTCATGACACATTATCTGTATGTAATATTGGCTGCATTTCAGATAGTTGTTTGTGCGCCATGTTGTTCCAGACCACAGCAAACATTACCTAGCTTGCCAAAGATTGTAATAAATCTATTAAAAGAAGACAGCCTGTCATTTCCTTTAACTTGGACACACACATCTATACCTTTGGCCATTAAAAGCCAGTAAATACTAGCAGTTATCTCACCTTCTGAGTAGCCTCTGATTTATTAATGGTTTCTAATGTTGTAAAAATGTGTAGAATAAATATTAAATTTCAACATTTCTGTCAACGAAGATTTGCTTCAGCCTGCGACACATAGTCATTTTGATAGTAGGCTATTATAGCTAATATAGACACTTATGTCATGTGTTGCCTTCATTATAACACTTATACAAGAGTTTTAAAGTAATTTTGATAGTAGGCTAATATAGCTAATATAGACACTGACATCATGTGTTGCCTTCATTATAACACTTATATACGGTTTTTAAATTTTTGCAGCTCCAGACAATTTTGTATTTTGTATTTTTGGTCCAATATGGCTCTTTCAACGTTTTGGGTTGCCGACCCCTGGCCTAACCCTATAAACAATCTCAAATACAAGATGTAGTAAAACCAGGAGACATCGGGCTCTAATCTTGAGCTTCATAGAAATGTGACATTTCCTTTACACAACATATTATAAATACACCTTGTACACAACATAAACACTTTTCAAATATATACACAGTAAAGACATAGACCAGGGGTGTCCAAAGTGCGGCCCGGGGGCCATTTGCGGCCCGCAGCTAATTGTTTACCGGCCCGCCACACATTCTGGAAATGCTATTACAAAAATAAAAAAAACACTAAAAAAGTGGAATGAGGTGAAATCTAACTAGAAAAAGTTGCAATGTTGACACAAAGCAGCCATGCAGGCTGTCTATCTTTATTTTCCTTTTTTTTGCCAATGCTCAAAGAAAAAAAAAAGGCAAAAAATCAATGTTATAATGAATTATTGACCTATTCAAGGCTCCAATTACTTCAAATATTTCACATTAAAATGTTTTATGTGGAAAAAATATTGCATATATTGTGTGGTTGCCATATAAAAACATCAAAGTTTTCTTTGACAAAAGAGCATAAAACAAACAAAATAATAGTTCAAACGTAAAATCGACAGAAATATCTGAAGTTGATCTCGTAACTTAAGTCTTGAAAGTAAGACAAATAATAATAAATATGTATCACTTTATGAGTGGGGGACCTTTTGGATCCCAAAATATTTAGTGGGGATTTTATTTATCTTTTCACTGTGATTAATCAAAAACAATAATGACAATAAAATCAATGGTGTCCTACATTATTGATCTTTTCAGGGCTCCAATTACTTCACAATTGTCCAAATACTGCATATTTCAGTTTTACTATAAAAAAAAACAAAGTTGTCTTTGACAGAAAAGGCGTAAGGCATTTTTTTTTTTTTACTTCATATCAACCTGAAGTTGATATACAGATTTATTGTAAGCGTTAAATAAAAAATAAAAAAAATAATAATTTGACTTGTTTTTAACATTTTAATGTTATGTTATGTAATTTTAATTTATTATGCGCCCCCCAACCAACTGTTACATCCGCGACTGAGACCCTTTATGGGCCCCAGGAGCCCTAAAGGTAAAAAAAAAAAATCTATATATTTTGTTATGGTTTGAAAATAAAAAAATATCAAAATGGCCCCCGCATGCTTTAATTTTTCCGTGTGCGGCCCTCAGTGGAAAAAGTTTGGACACCCCTGACATAGACGAACAGTTGTGAAATATCCCTGTGCACGTGTTGGTTACACATTTGCACCAATAACATGCTATATACAAACTCTTATACTTCCATTATTATTCATGTCCCAGATATATTCACACAGAGAACCTGCACAATTGCCACATTAAAACTATAGGTTCCGCATTTCTTGGCCTGTGTCTTCCACACAGCACCAAGAAAAGCGAGACATTGCCATAATTATACAGTACAACTTCCATTTACGAACTTAACTGGTTCTTGGGCAGGGGTCTTCAATACAAAAATTCATATGTTGAAGCAAAATTCTCCATAAGAAACAATATAAACATGAATAATGTGTTCTATACTTGACAAAAGTCAAAATTTTAGCAAAACTTTTGAGCACAAAACAAAACAAACATAACAAGGTGGTGATTGATAAACGTTCTATTTATTAACCAAGCCAAAACAACAACAAGCTGAACTGTCCTCATATGCAACCGCTCTACAGACACACACACACCCACACACTATCGCTAGCCCTGTGGTGCACACACAGTAGAAAATCACAAAACTCTTTAACTTTAACAGCCAGGTCGCTAAGATGATCAGAAATAAAAAAGTAAAATCCACTTTGTCTTCCTAGTTTATTTTCTTGGTGAGCAGCCGAACAAATGGGGGGGAGGCAGTGTTGACAACGCTGTGGATAACGTTTCAAACCACACAGCACTTGTCAGTTGTTTTGTTTAAACTCATATTGAGCTATCAAAACTGGACAACAGGCATGACTGCACGTCGTGGTCCCGTCGTGACATTGCTGGTTTTACGAGCGGAGGAGCATGTTCGGCAGCGCGCACACACAGAGTACTTACAAGCAGACATCGTGTGTAGACAGAAAAGGGAGAACGGACGCATTTTGGCTTGAAAACTAACGATAAAGGTGAAGTTATAACACTGAAACGCCCTCAGGAAGAGGTGCTTTAAAAACATGGCTAGCTAGCTAGCGGCTGACGTCCATCCGCAGTGGAATAGCTAAACGTGCTTCACGACACACCATAGGAGGATACAATAGCTCACAGGCGTCACAATGTAAACAAACGCCATGGGTGGATCTACACCTGACATCCAGTGTAATGATACCAAGTACAGGAGTGTATCTAGTCGATACCACTATGATTACATCGATATTTTTTAGCATCACAAAATCTTTTTTCGTTTTTAAAACAATTCTTATTATGTTTATAAACTCAGGAAATATGTCCCTGGACTTAAATTATGACCCTTGTACGATCCTGTAACTACTTGGTATTGGATCAATACCTACATTTGTGGTATTATCCAAAACTAATGTAAAACATCCAAACAACAGAAGAATAAATGGTTATTACATTTTAACAGAAGTGTAGATAGAACATGTTAATAGAGAAAGTAATCAAATATTAACAGTAATAGAACAAGTAGAATAATAATACATTTTTACAGCTTGTCCTTAATAATGATGACAAAATAATAGAATGATAAATGACACAATATGTTACTGCATATGTCAGCAGACTAATTAGGAGCCTTTGTTTGTTTACTTACTACTAAAAGACAAGTTGTCTTGTATGTTCACTATTTTATTTAAGAAAACATATGTTTAATGTACCGTAACATTTTTTGTTATAATAAAGACAATAATGCCATTTTTGTGGCCCACTTTATTAGAAAAGTGTCGAAAAGAAGTTGTGTGGAGCAATCAGATAAGGGCAGAACTGGTAAACAGAAAAACAATGTTGCAGTGATAGATGATGCAAACACATACACACACATCAATGCACGCACAAACTCACACAAATATAAACATATAGCCACACACAGCAGCGGTGACCCAACACATTCGATTGTGGCACTTTGACTAATTATTGGCTCAGGTTCAGTGGGTTACAGCCAGTGGCATTAACACACACAGACACACACTTATATTTGTACCCGCACCATCTAATTACATCCAGCACAAGATATATATATATATATATATATATATATATATATATATATATATATATATATATATATATATATATATATATATATATATATATATATATATATGTATAATTTTTTTTCAATTTTTTGGTTTGTAATTGGTTTTTAATCTTCATTATTTACTTCAAGTTATTACAGTATGTTATTACATATGTTGGCCAGATGGGGAGCACTTACATTTTTTACACACACTTGTTATTTCATATGTTGATCAGAGGGGGAGCACTTTTAAAACCGACACATAGTCAATTTGCAAAATCCCTCCTTTTTGGGACCACCCTAATTTTGATAGATTTCACCACCCGTGGTGCAAATGAGACATTCTCTATTAGATGCAATGCTTTTCTGTATTGGGACCATGATTTATGTCCTAACTTGTTCACCGGTCCTCGTATGGACGCTACTTTTCCTTGTTGATGTCTCAAGAAGCATAGTAATACAAAAACACACACACACACACACACACACACCCACATGCACACACACAGACATTCTTGTATAAATTACCTTCTTGAGACCTCCGAAAAAGGCCTACCTCTTTAGGACCACCCTTTCTAGATATATAAAGATTTGTATTTACAACATTAATAA